>NC_088792.1:147740925-148085925 GCF_011386835.1 Chrysemys picta bellii
TTAGCACATGATCGCTGAAACCAAGGCTGTCCCCTACAACCATTTCTTCTAAGAGATCCTCACTACTCACCAAAACCAAATCTAAAATGGCATCCCCTCTTGTTGGTTCAGCAACTACTTGGTGAAGGAATCCATCAGCTATCACATCTAGGAAAATCTGAGCCCTATTATATTACTAGCACTTGTCCTCCAGTCTATATCTGGGAAGTTAAAGTCTCCCATGATCACACAATTCCCATTAGTATTTACTTCATTAAAAACATTGAAGAGGTCTCTATCCCTATCCAAATCAGACTCCTGTTCTAACAGACAGCAAACCCCCCCCCCCCCCCTCCCCGAAAGGCAGAGATAGAGCCCAGGAATCGAGATGGTAGGGAAATTTCATTGAAACCGTTTCTGACCGAAAATCCTATTCAAATTAAACCAGTTTGTTTCTTGAAATCATAACAAGTGGCAAGTAAATTCTTTGTCACAATGTGTTAACTTGTCTCGTGGCACTCAAAGAGGAGACACTTAGATCTCAAAAATTAGATAAGATGCTTCAGTCTGAGCTGAGTAGTTGCTGCTCTTAACAATTGCAAAATAATACAATACAAATAAAATAAACTATTTCAGCCATTCTATTATGTCCTAATCTGATCTGTGTAAACATGATAGGACACCTCATCTTATGCACTGCTCCTAGTGACACTCTCCAATAGACCCAGCAGTCCTTATTTCCAGGCCCCTTCACTAACCACTGCTGCACACTCCCTCCCACAGCTGGCAATTACAACCAGGCCCTCATGTCCGGTCCCCCTGCTTTGAGAGGGAGTGTGCTCCGCTGGAGTGACTGGAGCAGGGAACTGGGAGTCAGGACTCCTGGGTTTCATTGCTGGTTTCCTATTGACCTGTGGGACTTTGGGTAAGTTGCTCCCCGCTCTAGGCTCTGTCCCCAGCAGTCAAATGGGGATTTCATACTTTCCCACTATTGGAAAGTGCTGGGAGAATCCCCCAGCAAAAGCTGCTCTGACAGTGCTAAGCAGCATCTGTTTGCTTGTGAGAATGTCCTATGGGACTGTGTCAAAAGCCTTATTAACACCAAGATAGATCACATCTACTGTTTACCCACCTCCACTAGGCCCCTAACCCTGCCAAAGAAGGAGCTAGGATTGGTCTGGAATGATTTGTTCTTGACAAGTCCATGCTCACTAGTCCTAAGAACCAAATTGTCCTGCAGGTGCTGACAAACTGATTGTTTAATAAGCAGAGGCTGCTCCCAATGCTACACTCGGTTTCTCAGAAATGAGTAGACTTTATGGGCAGCAGAGACCGTTAGAGCATCTAATCTGACCCCCTGCATATCACAGGCCTCCTGTCTACCACAATAGCTACTTTTGGGGCAAACACATTCCGGAAAGGCATCTAGTCTTTATTAAATGACATCAAGAGATGCAGAATCCACCACTTTCCATGGTAGCTTCTTCCTGTGGTCAATCATCCTCGCTGTTGAATATTTGTGCCTTATTTGTCATAGGAATTTGTCTCTTTTCACCTTCCAGCCATTGGGTCTTGTTCTGCCTTTCTCTGCTCGATTAAAGAGCCCTTTAATACCCAATATTTTCTCTCCATTAAGGCATTTCAAGACTTCAGTGAAGTCCCCTTCAATCTTCTTTTGATAAGCTAAACAGGTTAAGCTCTTTCAATAGCTCACTAGAAGGCATTTTTCTCCAGCCCTCAGAACATTTGGTGGCTCTTTGCTGCCCCAGCTCCAATTTCTAGGACCATCTTTTTCAAAGGAGGACACCAAGACTGGAGGCAGTATTCCAATAGCAGTCTCACTGCTGCTGTGTCACCTCCCTATCCTACTCACGGCTCTGCTCCTTCGTCTAATGATGGCTTTAGCCCTGTTCACCACAGCATCACACTGGGAGCTCATGTTGAGTGGCTTCTCCACTCTGGCCCCTAAATCCTTTTCAGAGTCACTGCTTTCCTGGATCCACGTCCCCATTCTGGAGGTGTGGCCAGCGTGCCTTGTGGCTACGTATAGGACCTTGCATTGGGCTCTGCTCAAACTTGTTTTCTTTGAATGGGTCCAGCTGGCCGAATGAGCCAGATCGCTGTATATCACTGCCCTCTCGCCATCAGGAATTACCACTCTGCCTGTATTTTGTCACCCCCCAATCTTATCCGCAGTGATTGTATGTTTTCTCCCAATTCATTGATAACAATTATTTTAAAAAATTAGTCCTTGAGAGCTTCTTCAGACCCTTAGTACCCAGGACCTGCTTCCCACAGCACCGTGAGAAAGGCCGTCCAGCCCTGCTGGTACATAGGGGATAAGCACAGAACAAAGGTACCTTTAGGAGCTGTGTTGTCCATAGGCGCTGAACAACATGTGGGGGTCAGCAGATTACAAATGCACGACAGACCTGTAGTGTAGACTGGTCCCAACTGTGTCTCGGTTTCCCACCCTGCTCTAATTTTAGTCACAGCCGCCATGTCTTTCCCCCGTGTTCCTTAACCCCACGTCACTGCAGAAGAGAGATTTTCTGGTAGCCAGCTGGCTCTCCTGCATGTGGATGTCGTTCCAAAAGACGTGCTCTGGCTCAGTCCCATGCTATGGTTGGCTGAAGGAACCACTTGGTGACGTTCTAGGCCCTGAGTTATACAGGAGGGGCGACTAGATGCACATAATGGCCCTTTCTGACCTGAACCTCTATCAATCGCTACATTTTCTGCTGCTAGGAAGAGAACTCTGAACCTATTTTCTCTCATTCCGTTTCAGTCGGAATAATTTCAATCCAGGCCAAAGGATTTCCTCTTCCATTGTGTCTTCAGCACCTTTGCGAATAACCAGTTACTGTTACCCACAGGTTACCAGTTTCAACCTGTCCCTGGGTGAGATGGCCAGGAAAGGGGTTGGAGCTCAACTGCACCTGGCCCAGGTGATGCAGGTCCCTAGGGTGAAGGGAATAAGTGTGGGGGTCACGTGACAAGACGCAGCCTGTGACTAGGACCTTTAAAGGTCAGGAACAAGCTGGGAAGGGGCCAGGCTGAGCACTAAGGACAAGGCCCTAGGAGGGAAAGACAGGACAGTTTAGGAGATGGGGCAGATAGTCCAGTTGGTTTCGGCTCCCAGGAGCAGACACCCGGAGGTGAAGGTGGTTTTCGGGGCTTCTGTCCTTCTTCCCCAGTGTAGATTTGATAGTGGAGAAGACTGATGCCGTAAGGGGGAAGTGAGTTACCCCAAGATCACCCAGTGAGTTTATATCACGAATGCATACTCGGAAGGATCCAATAGAAACATGGATTTTCCAGTCTCTTCTTTCTAGGAGTCCCCAGGGCTAAGGTAAAACCCCTGCTGCCCCTCCCCATTCTGCTCACCTCCAAGATGTGCTGGAGTTTGTCTGTGCTGGGGGGTGCTGTCAGCAGGATCGAGAGCTCGTCATCCATGTTCTCGGCGCAGGCCTTGCTCAGAGCCTGCCAGCGGAGGGAGACCAGGGGTCAGGATTATGGAACCTGGGGTGACTCCTGCCAGGATGACAGCAGGCTCTGTAGTCCTTGCCCAGAGCAGCTCTCTGCAGAGGGCCTGGTGCACAGCAGTGTAGGGAACAGCCAAGCTGCTAGGGATGGGAGCTGGGCTTCCTGGCAGAGTCCAGCACCCAAAGCCCAGCATCTGCAAGGAAGGGATTCCCCACAGAGGGGCAACACCATCTCCCACACACAGGGAGTCTCCCCCTGACACTTGATTCATCCTATGGCCTGTTCCCATCTCTGCCCACCACACTCCCAACTCAGCAGCTCCAGCTACCGAAGGGAGCACGAACCAGAGGCCTTCCTGCTCCTGGGACAGAGGAGTAGGTTGATGATCTACCTGGATGTGAGCGTTGGCCTTCCCCATGCCCAGGGTCTAGACTCCATTCAGGGCAGCGCACAGGAACTGCAATTCCTATTCTGGATCTAGTGGCAGCTTCAGTTTGCTGGCAGGAGACTGTACATGAGACCTTGCAGTTGCGGGGGTGACACAGGCACTAACATATGCATGGGAGTTTGAGCAACAGGGCAGAGGCCTGTGTGGGGCAAGGAGGGCAGGGATTTGGCAAGCAAGAGCAGAGGATCAAACCCTTTCTTAATGTGGGTCGGGATGATCCCCATTTCAAAGATAGAGAAAGTGAGGCACCAGGTGGGAGAGTGACCTCGCCAGGATCACGTTACCGCTCAGTGGCAGGACTGCAAACAACCCGTTCCCTGATCTCCTCACTGGACGCTGCTGTCCCTCCTGTATGACCCCTCCAGCCATCCTCGCCCACAGGCCATCCCCACCACTCTCCAATACCAGGCTGTTTCCACAATGGAAGCGGGCTTGTAACAGAGTTCACTCACCGATAGGTGCCCCTTCCTTCAAGGCCTGGGGTCACAGATTTCTTGGGCTAGCACGCCCACCAGCAGGTTTTTGGCTGGGAACTCAGCCCTTCGGCCAGGCGACCATCTTTTAGTCCACTCCTTCCTGGGTCGCGCTCATCCCAAACTAAAAGTCAAAAAATGTCTTTAACTGAAACAAGATCCTCTGTCCCTTGGGGGCTTTTCCTCAGCCTGACTTTGGCTCAGCCTGCCCTTGCTGGCCTTGGTAGCCCTTCCTATGGCCCTGTACATCCCCTTCCTTAGAGACCGTGGGAGAACCAGTCCTACCCTGGATTCTAGGTTCTGCCCCAAGGCCCTGTACCCAACAGCTAGGCCTGCTCCTGTACCTTTGTTGCGGTTTCCCCTGGTTTCCCCTCAGCTGGAGCTCACTCTGTAATCCATTTGGCCTAGCTCCAGGCTTTATAGCCCACAGGCCAAGCCCCCCGTTATATACCCTCCTCCTTAGAACCTGGCCCACGGGGGGGGAAAGTTCTATTCTTCTCCAAGCTTCATCCCTCCTCATCTCATCGCCGTCACCGGCTGCGCGCATGTACACCCTTCTGGGGCCCAGCTTGCCTCACACTAAAAGTCCAAAGAGGTCTTTCCACAGACAGAAGTCCTTCTGCCATCGCTGGGGCACTTGCTCAGCCTGTAGCCCCCTTGCTGGGCTTGGGAACCCTCTCCAGGTGCATGTACGCCGCCTCCTCTGGGGCCGGTACGGGAACCCAGTCCCACCCTGACATTGATAGCAGCTCAGGGCCCTGGACCCAACAGCTAGGTCTGCACTTTTCTCTTTGCTGCACTTTTCCAACCTCTCTTCTCAAGTTCCCCTCCAGGCTTTCCTTGCTGCTCTGAACTTCCTACCTCGTTCTCAATCCTGTTGCTACCCCAGCTGGGCTGTATCACCACTGAAGTCTGGCTCTTTAGGGGGGCGGATATGGTGCCTCTCAGTTCGGGCTCATTCTGTAATCAGCTTTCTGTGAGTGCCAGGGGGCTCCATTTCCCCTTCCACTAGCTCCCAATTTACAGAGAGCGAGAGCAGTACCTGCAGCAGGGAGCGGGAGTTGCTGGTGGCCTCAGAGGCACAGGCCCTGCAGCGCCTCGGGCACCTGGCGCAAGTGCCGCATGATACGGAGCTGGCGCATCACATTGGCCGTGACGTCCTCATGCTGCAAGGGAACGAGAACCTGTCTGAGACTCAGACGCCTCCGAGGAATCAGGGGGGATTAACGGCCCCTGGAACCAGCAGCATTTCCACCCAGCCCCTGCCCACCTCTGAGGGATGGATTCCCCCTCCTGACCCCCAGGATGGAGTCTTGTTGTCCTTCCTAGTGACCTCCAGTGGCAACCCCCCTCCTTGTACGGGGAGCTCCTGCCACCTCCCCTTCAGTGCCCCTGACAGCTGTTCCACCTCCAATCCACAGCTCAAGTTCTCAGACCCCTGTCCTCCAGCCCCACCCAGGTTGGGTAGGGAGGGGACTGTAGCGGGGGGGCAGGAGGAATTCTGGCAGCAGTGAAGTGGGATGTGGGGAGGTTGAGACCTTTCCCCAAGTCACCCCAGCCACTAATGCTGAAGCTGCAGGATGGCAGCCCTGGTGAATGGGACAGATCGGCAGCCCCTGCTGACTGAATCCTCCTGTTCTCTCCAGCAGGGCCGGCTTTAGGAAGGGCGGGGCCCAATTCGAACATTTTTGGTGGGGCCCCGGCAGGGATGACTAACAAAAAAAATAATGGAAAAAAAAGCCTTTCATTTCTTCCATGTATTATTTACGTTCCATAACTATATAAATAATAAAATGATATATTCTGTACATTGCATCATATATGCTGTTGATCGGTTATTAATGAGCTCCATTTCACGTGTCTGGGTCGCCGCCACTCCCTGGGGGTGTGCTAGGGTGACCAGATGTCCTGATTTTATAGGGACAGTCCCGATTTTTGGGTCTTTTTCTTATAGGATCCTATTATCCCCCACCCCCTGTCCCGATTTTTCACACTTGCTGTCTGGTCACCCTAGTGGTGTGCACATGTGTGGGTCCCAGCTGCTCCCTGCCCCCCTCATTGAAGCAGGTGTGCAGGGTTACTGCCCTGGGAACTGCAGGGCACCAGTGGACATGGGGCTGGCTGGAGGCAGGGCAGGGGCTCACTGGAGGTAGGGTCTGGCTGCAGGCAGGGCAAGGGGTGCGGGGCTGGCTGGAGACAGGGGTGTGTGGGGCTGGCTGGCTTTGGGCAGGGCCGCAGGGGGGTGCGGCAGGGGTTGCCTGGAGACAGGGCAGGGGGTGCGGCAGAGGCTGGCTGTGGGCAGGGGGTGCAGGGCTGGCTGCAGGCAGGGCAGGGGGGCAGGGCTGGTGCGGGCAGAACAGGGGGGGCAGGGCTGGAGGTAGGGCAGGGGTGCAGCAGGGGCTGGCTGCGGACAGGGGGTGCAGGGCTGGCTGGAGACAGGGCTGGCTGCGGGCAGGGCAGGGGGTGCGGGCTGGTGCGGGGACGGGGTGCAGCAGAGGCAGCTGGAGCCCCGGCCCTTTAAATAGCCCCCGAGCCCCCCGCTATCCCAGGGCTCTGGGGGCTATTTAAAGGGCCCAGGGCTCCCCTGCTTCTACCGCCCCGGCCCTTTAAATAGCCGCGGGAGCTCTGGGGAAGCAGCAGGGCTCCAGTGGCTATTTAAAGGGCCGGGTTGGTAGAGGCAGCGGGAGCCCCGGACTTTTTAAATAGCCCCCAGAGCCCCGCAGCCCTACCCCAGGGCTCCAGCAGTGGGGGTCTGGTGGCAACTTAAAGGGCCTGGGGCCCCGGCCCCTGCTGGGAGCCCTAGGTCCTTTAAATTGCCCCCTGGGGAAGCCAAGCCACCCTGGTACAGCGCACCGGCTCTTGCCGGTACACCGTACCGGGGCTTGGGCCCGGGGCCCGATTCAGGAGAATTGGTTGAATTGGCCTAAAGCCGGCCCTGGTGGGGGTATGGCCACAGCGCCGCAGTGAGGGGAACCCTGAGGTGTGGGGGCTGGGTGGGTACTGGGAGTTCCTCCTGAAGGGACGGGGGTTGGCCAAGGTCACTCAGCCCCGGGGTGTGGGAGGGGGACTGGCTGAGGGCACTCAGAGCCCCAGGAAGTGGGGGGGGCTGAAGGAAGGGACTGGCCAGGGGCACTCAGAGCTCTGGGAGGGGGTGTCCGGGGGGGCACTCACAGCCCCAGGAGGTGGGTGGGGGAGGGACGCACAGGATTTCAGGAATTCCCTGGCAGTGAAGAGCTGCTGGCGGCAGGGAGGAGCCAGCCGTGACAATCCCCACTTGGGATCCCTGGCTGGGCTAGTGGCTATGGGGGCCCGTGGCCAAGCTACAGTGGAAGGTGACCTGAAGGAAATGCCTCGGCCTCCAGCTAGGAAGGGCCTGGACCAGCAATGACCCACCAGCAATGACCCACCGCGCAGTGTCCCAGCTCCCTGCCCCACACCTGCGGGGCACGGCCCCTCCTCTGTAGGGAGGTTGGCATGTACCTTAGTGCTGCTTCCTCCATCCCCAAAGGCCTCTCCCAGCCAGTCTCTGGCAACCCCTGCCGTTCAGTACGCACATTACCCTGCTGTGACATACCGTGGGGGGAACCCCTCGGGGATGGGGGGGCTGTCACACAGCTGGGCAATTTAACCCGGCTGGGCAGGAGTGACTGTCTCCCTGGAGCTGGGGTCTCTGCTCCTCTGAGTCTCAGCCCAGGTGTCTCTCTGCCCTTCCCCCCAGTCACCCCCTGGCGAGGTGGGAGCGCCCCACGTTGCGTTCCATCCCCGCATTCATACCCACAAGTGTTGGTGGGTTCCAATCCCAGCTGAACACGCCCACCCAGCCCTAGTGCGGAGCAGAAGGGCCCAGAGCTGCCCCACAGACCCTCTGGCTCTCCGAGCCAGCTCTTACCCATCACTGCAGCACGTCTGGCCCAGGCTGAACGCTGCTGCTCTGTTCAGAGAGGCTGGCACTTCTCGCTCCTGCCGTACGAGGGGCAGGTGCTGCTACCGACTGCTCCCCCTAACCCCCGCCCTGCTGCGCTCTGGGGATGCTGCCCTGCTGTGGAGCTCTCAGGTGTCTTGAACTGGAATTTGTTTGGAGAGAAACTGCTAAGAAGCCCTATCAGCCCCAAGCAGAGAATACCTGGGAACCTGCCTGGGTCGGGCGGGTCTGGTACAGCCTCCCCCCAGATAAGGCTCTTCCCTGGACCTGCCACTCATTGGAATCTGGAACGATTCCCTCCGAGGTAACACCCGGGGCAGCCAGGGCAGGGCAGGGCACGGCCTGCTCCCCTGGAGCGTTAGGGCTTTCAGGAGTCAGAGGTGCCAGCGGAGCAGGTTGTACGTTAAAGCAGCGAAGGCAGTTGGGGGGCAGAGAAATTGGGTGCTTTGCCATTGCACTTGATCAGCTCAATTTGAAAATTCTTTCAAAGGAAATCCAGATGTATACATCTGACTGGGGTACATGTACACACATACACACGCACACTCACATGTGCACACACTCATGTGCACATACACACATACATACACACATGTACACATACACATATATACAGACGTACACATACACGCACACACGCTGTCCCTGGAGCGCCCCAGGATGCGACTGACGGGGTGCCTGGCTATTATGGAGGCAGAAGGGGGTTGGGAGAAAATAATCAAGAAGAACTTTTGCTGAAAATGCAAATCTAAGCTGGAAATCTGTGCAGGGCTGGGTCAGCGAAAATGATCTTTTGAGCTGTTCTTATTAACCGTGGTCCTGTACTTCCTGGTTTGCGTCGGACCCAGGCAGGAGACTGGGCTGCTCTGAGCTGTAGAAGCCATTGGAATGAGCCAGGTCGGAATGAGCCAGGCCCTCAGAGCCTTCTGCCACCAATCGCCCCAGCAGTCACTGATCCACACCAAACCACGTCCTTCCAGTCAGGCAGTTTCATATGCACACGTCAAACTCTTGGTTTGCCACTCAGACACCACGGTGATGGGCACAGTAAGGCCCGAGAGACGCTAAACAGGCAGACAGACAAGGAAATAGTGGCCCTGCCTACAGGTGTGTGTGTGGTGCAAACGGATGAACACCAGTTGCTGGCTGAAGGCACAACCTTAATTCCCACATCTCCTGTCTGTCAGCTATCATTCGCTTGGCAGCCTGAGCTCCAATTTCTAACGCAGCATTTTGCTCTGGCCTATTGTGGTTCTCATGTCCGGGGGCGCCTTGGCCCCTGGTATCAGGAGCGGTGCTAAGGAGGCTGCTTTTCAAAGGTCCTTAAGTAGGGTTGCCAACTTTCTACTTGCACAAAACCAAACGCCCTTGATCCAACCCCTTTCATGCCCTTCTCTACGGCCCCACCCCCACTCACTCCAGCCCAGCCCACCTCTCTCAGTCGTTCGCTCTCACACCCTCACTCACTTTCACTGGGTTGGAGCTGGGGGTTGGAGTGCAGGGAGGGGTGAGGGCTCCGGTGGGGATGCGGGCTCTGGGATTGGGCTGGAGATTAGGGGGTTGGGGTGCCAGAGGGGGATCCGGGCTGGGGCAGAGGGTTGGGGTGCAGAGTCTGGGAGGGAGTTTGGGTGCGGGAGGGGGCTCAGGGCTGGGGTAGGGGATTGGGGTGGGGGTGTGGGGTCTGGGAGGGATTAGGGTACAGGAGGGGGTTCCGACCTGGGGCAGGGGATTGGGGTGCCGGGTGTGAGGTCTGGGAGGGAATTTGGGTGTGGGAGGGGGTTCCGACCTGGGGCAGGGTTTCTGGGTGCGAGCTCCGGCCAGGCAGCGCTTACCTCAGCCAGCTCTTGGTCAATGGCACACTGGTGCTAATGCAGGCTCCTGACCCCTGGTCTCCCTCCGCTGGCAGGCTCTGAGCAAGGCCTGCCCAGAGAACATGGATGACGAGCTCTCGATCCTGCTGACAGCACCCCCCAGCACAGACAAACTCCAGCACATCTTGGAGGTGAGCAGAATGGGGAGGGGCCGCAGGGGTTTTACCTTAGCCCTGGGGACTCCTAGAAAGAAGAGACTGGAAAATCCATGTTTCTATTGGATCCTTCCGAGTATGTATTGGTGATATAAACTCACTGGGTGACCTTGGGGTAACTCACTTCCCCCTTATGGCATCAGTCTTCTCCACTATCAAATCTACACTGGGGAAGAAGGACAGAAGCCCCGACAATCACCTTCACCTCTGGGTGTCTGCTCCTGGGAGCCGAAACCAACTGGACTATCTGCCCCATCTCCTAAACTGCCCTGTCTTTCCCTCCTAGGGCCTTGTCCTTAGTGCTCAGCCTGGCCCCTTCCCAGCTTGTCCCTGACCTTTAAAGGACTCTCCAAGCCCCTCCCATGCCTGCTTCGCTTGGGGTCTCTCTCCTGGCTGAGCACAGGCTGCCCTTCTATCTCTCAGCAGGCCTGGGTCCTAGTCACAGGCTGCATCTTGTCACGTGACCCCCACACTTCTTCCCTTCGCCCTAGGGAGCTGCATCACCTGGGCTAGGTGCAGTTGAGCTCCAACCCCTTTCCTGGCCATCTCACCCAGGGACAGGTTGAAACTGGAAACCTGTGGGTAACAGTAACTGGTTGCTCCCAAAGGTGCTGAAGACACAATGGAAGAGGAAATCCTTTGGCCTGGATTGAAATTATTCCGACTGAAAGTGAATGAGAGAAAATAGGTCCAGAGTTCTCTTCCTAGCAGCAGAAAATGTAGCGATTGATAGAGGTTCAGGTCAGAAAGGACCATTATGTGCATCTAGTCGCCCCTCCTGTATAACTCAGGGCTAGAATGTGACCAAGTGGTTCCTTCAGCCAACCATAGCATGGGACTGAGCCAGAGCACGTCTTTTGGAACAACATCCACATGCAGGAGAGCCAGCTGGCTACCAGAAAATCTCTCTTCTGCAGTGACGTGGGGTTAAGGGACACGGGGGAAAAGACATGGCGGCTGTGACTAAACTTAGAGCAGCAAGGCCAGGAAAACCAGGGTTAGGTCCCAGGCCTGGCTATCAGATCTGCTGTTTTCTATTCCTGGCTTTGGGACCATGAGCGAGTCTCTGCACCGCTGGGTGCCTCGGTTTCCCCAGCTATCAAATGGAGCTAATCAAGGTTTTGTTTCTTCTCCCCATTTTACAGGGTGGGAAACCGAGACACAGTTGGGACCTGTCTACACTACAGGTCTGTCGTGCGTTTGTAATCTGCTGACCCCCACATGTTGTTCAGAGCCTATGGATAACACAGCTCCTAAAGGTACGTTTGTTCTGTGCTTATCCCCTATGTACCAGCAGGGCTGGACAGCATTTCTCACTGTGATGTGGGGAGCAGGTCCTGGGTACTAATGGTCTGAAGAAGCTCTCAAGGACCCAGACAGAGTCTGTTGTTGCTCAGGAAAGTGTTCCTTTAGAGCAAGCCCTAGGTGAAGAGGGTAAGGGCAGAATTTCTGTGAGGGGTGAATTGCTGCTTAGAAAAGCTCCTGGAGAAAGGAATCCTCATGGTAATCGGTGCAAGCAACTGAAACTGAAGGGTGTGAGACTGATTTAATCAAGGAAGTTTCAGTTCCTAGCAGCCAAAAATTGTCTGTTGTGAATGGATTCACCGACTTTCCTTTTAAAAGATCCAGTGTGGGTAGCTTTGAGAAGGTCTCAGAAGAAGTAAAAGTTGTTAAGGAATTGAGGCTGCCCTATAACCAAGTGGCTGTGTGGGGCCAACTTGTTGGGGAGACAATGGTGTTGGAACAGGAATGTCTCCTTTCTGATTCTTTAAATAAGCAGTTTGTGCTTCAGGGTTTGAGGACAGATTTGGTTACTGATGTGTCAGAGCAGAGCAGTTTTATGGCTAAATGCTTGAGGATGTGGGGGAGAGCAAGCAAACTCTCACCCGCAGACTCTTTGGATTTGTGTGGTATCTCTTTAAGACAGAGTCCAGCCTTGGGAATAATAGCAGTTACGAGTATGAAAACTGGTGAACTGGCTCTGGTCTGGGGTAGTGCAAATTACTTGCCTGTCTGGGAAAGGGAGGACTTGCTAATAGCTATTAGCACAGAGGGCCCACCCCATCAGCCAGTGAATTCTGTTAAGCAAGAGAAATCAGGGTTTGATCCTGCAGGACAAGGAGGAAAGAGAAAACTGAATTTTGCAAAGGGAAGCCACAGGTTAACCCTAAAATGCCCAAACTCCAATGGTATTGAGCCAAAGGTGTGGCATGACAAACATGATTGTAGATGGACACTTGCAATGAACTTCTTGTCATTGCTAAATCTTGTAATGAATGTGTTGCTATTGCCACAAACTGTAAAAATGTACAATGTGCCTAATCTTTTGGAAAATCCCTTGAACATGTTAAAAGGAATACATGAAAACACACGTTATGTTAAAAGGCCTTGTTACACTGGTGTTTCACAGTTCATGCCTATAAACAATATGGGAACTTTTCACAGGGGAAAAGACATTCCAGACCTAATGTGCTGTATGAAAAGGAAGACTGAGGCACACTACCATATTGCTTTCATGGCTAAATGCCAAGATTCCTGTACTATGAAGAACATTAATATCTGCATTTATTCGATGTTAATTGGGTTCCAAACATTTGTCCGAGCTTGTATGGATAAAGTAGCGGTTTTCTTTAGCTCTTGGCAAGATCACATGAGACATACAGGAACCATGCTGCAAGAGCAGATCCAATCCACTATTGTTCTAACTAAGTTTTACCTTGAGTTTGTAAAGAGGTTCAATCATGTGGTTGAACATGATTTTGATAAACCATTTCTGTTATACACTGGTATGGCTTCTAACCCAATACTAGCTGTAGTGAGACAGAACCCACGATGGGGAGCTCTTGGGATGCAGTCAGTGATGTTTGTGTCATCCCTTCCTGCATCAATTTTGCATTGGGGGTGTGACGTTATTGACATAAACTGGGACCGTATAGATCATTGTTGCAACCAAGGTCCTGTAGTGGCACCCAAATCTTGTATAAAGGGGGTCAAATGGGGTGTCTAGGACAAGGTTATGGTTTATTGGTTATGATTATGCTGTCTATATGTGTGTATCAGTTTTGTAGTTGAAGTTATAAATATTGGCTCTATACTGTCTATATGGCAAACTTATGCTATGCTTCTGGGTGACATCCCAGACAAGCTGAGATTAGCTCTGCCTAGCCTGCTTGATGGCCCATTAAGGACCATCAGCTATACAATGGACCCATTGAGAGAAGGCAGATACGCCTTGTAACTCAGAAAAGTATGCAGGGACTGGCCCATGTGACTCCAGACTCCATTTTGCTGTAATTTTCCACAGTAAAAACAAAGAGGTGTTTTTACACCTGGAAAAGACTATATAAGGCTGATGCCTCATCTCCATCTTGTCTTCAATCCTGCTTCTTACCTCTGGAGGAACTTTGCTACAAACTGAAGCTCTGAACAAAGGACTGAATGACCCATCCCAGCTGGGGATGTATTCCAGAGACTTGATTTGAACCTGCAGTTTATTCCATCGCTGCTGCAAGCCTGAACCAAGAACTTTGCCATTACTGTATGTAATTGATTCCATTTAACCAATTCTAACTCTCATCTCTATCTTTTTCCTTTTATGAATAAACCTTTAGATTTTAGATTCTAAAGGATTGGCAGCAGCGTGATTTGTGGGTAAGATCTGACTTGTATATTGACCTGGGTCTGGGGCTTGATCCTTTGGGATCAGGAGAACCTTTTTCTTTTACTGGGGTATTGGTTTTCATAACCATTTGTCCCCATAACGTGTGGCACTGGTGGTAATACTGGGAAACTGGAGTGTCTAAGGAGATTGCTTGTGAGACTTGCGGTTAGCCAGTGGGATGAGACCGAAGTCCTCCTAGTCTGGCTGGTTTGGTTTGCCTTAGAGGTGGAAAAACCCCCAGCCTTGGGCTGTAACTGCCCTGTTTTAGCAATTTGTCCTGAGTTGGCGCTCTCAGTTGGGTTCCGCCAGAACCGCATTGTCACAGTGGCGTAGTCGGCAGGATCCACAGAACCAGGTCAATTAAGCTTTGGGTCAGAACCCCACACTATCCAAATTTGAATTTTGGGATTGAGAGTTTTGTTAGTTAAAGAGCTGCTGCAATGGCTGAGCAAAGAGCATATGAGGGACTTGGCAAAAAAGTCCTGGAAAATTTGTGTTCAGAAAAGAGGTTAATCTTTAGAAAAAAAGCTACAAAGGAAGAACTGAGAAATCTGTTAATAGCCAGTGATCAGGGGGCAAGAGCACAGCCCTTATCTAAGGCTGCAGAAGATGCAGAAAAAATTAGGATGCAAAGGGTGACAAGTAAACTGCAATTTGAGCATGAACAGAAGCTAGCAGATCTTCGATTGCTGGAGAAGCAAAAAATAGCAGAGTTAGAAGAGAGAGCTCGTAAGGGACGTCTAGAGCTGCTCGCTGCTGAGCAGGAGACTCACAGGATGGAACAGGAGACTCATAAGATGGAACAGGAGACGGCCAGACTTCAGCTCCAAGTAATGGAAGAGCGGAGAAAGTCATCCCCACCTGGTACTCCACTTCCCCCCCGCCATGAGAAAAACTGGGAAAGGATGTGTCCCATTTACAACGATACTGAGGATATAGAGGAGTTTTTGTCTACCTTTGAACGCCTCTGCATTCTGTACCAGATCCCTGAGGGTCAGCGAATGCCTGTCCTGCTGACCAGACTGACTGGAAAAGCCAGGGAGGTATTCAATGACTTGGGGGAACAAGAAGCCTTAGATTATGAGCGGTTTAAGGATTCTGTGTTAAGGCGATTCAAGATTACTCCTGAATCTTACAGGGTTAAGTTTAGAAAGTTTAGGATGTCTAATGATTGTACTTTTGTAGAATGTGCTCATAAGCTGATGGGTTTTGTTAAAAAATGGGTTATGGGAGCTAAGGCGCATGGGAGTTTTGAAAAACTGCTGGATTTAATAACTTTGGAACAGTTCTTAGACATTGTGCCTGACAATGTGAGAGCAGCTGTGTGTGACAGGGACCCTGAGTCAATCCTACGGGCAGCAGAGATTGCGGATGCCCATACCCAAAACAGGGCTCGAGAAGGGTGTAAAACCCCGGGGAAAACTAATCACCATTCTCCCCAGTTCAAGAGGAGGGAAGGATTTAAAAATAAGCCTGACTCTTCTAAAGGAGTTCAAGGGGGCCCGGAGGGTAGGAACTCACATCCCAGGACGGAACAGGTTACATGCTATCACTGTGGTATGCTGGGCCACATGAGACCAGACTGCCCGACACTGAAGGGCAGCCCAAAACCAGCAACCCCAAATGCCATGGCCAATGCTAACCCTGTTGTTGTAAACTCACAGGCAAGCCACACAGAGCCCAGCATTGGTGCCCTGTGTGCAAATGCTGTTTCTGTGGTCTCTGAAGAATTTGACCTTAAAACTCACATTAAAGCTAAATATGGGGGAAATAACGCAGAGTTTATTAGCAGTGCAGAAGTGAATGGAGTGAGGTGTATGGCATGGAGGGACACCGCAGCAGATATTACTCTGGTTAAAGCAAGTCTTGTCAGGAAGGAAGATTATTTGCCAGGTGAAGATGTAACTGTTGTAGCCTTGTCTAAGTATTTTGTCAGGGTGCCTTTGGCTAAAATCCACCTGAAATGGAAGGGATTGGAGGGCACCATGGTTGTGGGAGTAAAAGACATAATCCCTAAGGATATTATGATTGGAAATGATATTAAAGCTATGGTCAGTCAAGTTAATACAAACCAGGCACAAGAGAGGATTGATCCTAAGGTTGTGCCTATGGAGGGTTTCTCCAAAAGTTTGTCTTTGGAAAGTAGCTGTTTGGCTGTGAATGAAGTTTCTGAATGTCTATCTAATGTCTCAGAAGTAAATCTGGAATTAGATCAAGCGAAAGGAGAGGAGAACAAGGAGATTTTGGATGAGCCTAGGCAGTCTTGTGAGCTGATGGCTTTATCTAGTCAGCAGTTTGGGAAGGCAAGGAGAGTGGAAGATCAGTGTTCCTATACCTTATCTGTTTCCTGTGCGAAGAATAGTGACAGTGAAGGAAATGTGCCTGTGTCTGTCAGGGGTATTGACTTGCCTATGGAGGAAGCTACCCCAGTCTCCAAGCAGTTGTCTGTGAACAGCCCGGTGTGCTGGGACAAGGGAAATGAAATCCCAAACTGTATGTCTAGTAAAGGAAAATGCGTCTCCAACTCTTTTTTGTCTGTGGAGCAGACAGAAGGTGCCTTTCGGCCTGTGATGGTTAAGAGTAATTTAGTTGTCTCAGAGTTGGTTCTGGGTTCAACTAAAGCCCAGGAAGGGAATGGTCCTAAGTTTGCATCTGCTGGGGAGAATGGCACCGTAACTAGGTTGCATCCAGTTAGTGTCTTAGCAAAATCCCAGAGACCAAACAATTCTGTTGCTTGTATTTTGCCTGTTGCTCATGTGTGGTTGGAGAAGGGTGTAACAACTCTGTCTGATCAGGGTGATACCCTAGCCAGGGCACAAGGAAAGCAGAAAGGTAATTTGGTTGTGGTACCTACGGACAGTTTAACAACTTGTAGCAAAAAGAAAAAAATTCCTAAGCTTGTGTGTGGCAAAGAGAAGGGAAATATTTCTAACCTTTTATCTAGGCAGTCTATGGGTTTGCCTGAAAGGGGATTGTGTAGAGATCTGCCTGATGGGCCAAAGGTGATCCTGAATGTAAGTAAGACCCAGACAGAGTCTGTTGTTGCTCAGGAAAGTGTTCCTTTAGAGCAAGCCCTAGGTGAAGAGGGTAAGGGCAGAATTTCTGTGAGGGGTGAATTGCTGCTTAGAAAAGCTCCTGGAGAAAGGAATCCTCATGGTACTCGGTGCAAGCAGTTCCCTGAAACTGAAGGGTGTGAGAGTGATTTAATCAAGGAAGTTTCAGTTCCTAGCAGCCAAAAATTGTCTGTTGGCAGCAAAGAGACATCAAATGTTCTGAGGGCTGGAGAAAAATGCCTTCTAGTGAGTTATTGAAAGAGCTTAACCTGTTTAGCTTATCAAAAGAAGATTGAAGGGGACTTCATTGAAGTGTTGAAGTGCCTTAATGGAGAGAAAATACTGGGTATTAAAGGGCTCTCTAGTCTAGCAGAGAAAGGCAGAACAAGACCCAATGGCTGGAAGGTGAAAAGAGACAAATTCCTATGACAAATAAGGCACAAATATTCAACAGCGAGGATGACTGACCACAGGAAGAAGCTACCAAGGAAAGTGGTGGATTCTCCGTCTCTTAATGTCATTTAATAAAGACTAGATGCCTTTCTGGAATGTGTTAACCCCAAAAGTAGCTATTGTGGTAGACAGGAGGCCTGTGATATGCAGGGGGTCAGATTAGATGCTCTAACTGTCTCTGCTGCCCATAAAGTCTACTCATTTCTGAGAAACCGAGTGTAGCATTGGCAGCAGCCTCTGATGTTTTACTGTCTAGCCGGCTTGCTTCCTAGAATGAACACTCATTGAGCGGGGTGATCCACAGAGAGTAGCTCAAACCTCCAAAGGGTCTGGCCTGTGGCAGGACATTAACACTGCAGGGGAGGGGTGGGTGTGGCAGTGACATCACAAAGGCCTTTTGCAGGACCTCAGCCTATTGGTCAAAGGTGCTGGGGAGGTGGTGACCTCACAGAGCGATGCTGACATCAGCCAGGCAGGACAGGGGCGCAGGGCCAGGGAAACCTCAGAGTCCCCTGTAGCTTTGCTTCAGCAAGTCTCCTTCTCGAGGTCTCTCTTTGAGGACTGAGAGAGTATTAGGGTTCACGTACGTGAGCGCCAGGAGGAACCTCTTTTGAGTTTTCTCTTTTCTTTTTCCTGATTTTACTAGAAAACAGACGTCCCTGTTTAGAAGGTAAGAGCCTCCGAGAGGTTTGGAACCTGTTCAGTCTGATGCATCTGGCGCCAGCTGAATTCTAGGCATGGAAAACACTAGCTTAAGGTGGCCGAATTTTATTCCCCACCTGGGATTTTCTCCCTTAGAATCACTGGGGACATTAGGGTTTGTCCTTTTTGTTTTACCTTTTCCTCCATCCCTCCCTCCTTTCTCTTCATCTCTTACTTCTTTTGTCCTTTCCTCTGTTCCCCTCCCACCACCAGGAGGACTCTGTGTGTGTGTCGTGGGGAGTGCTCTGCAATGGGAACAGGGACAATTCTCCAACTTTGGTCAGTCGAGGGCCTGGGTAAGATAAGGGGCGTTAAAGCCCTTTGTAAAGGAGAAAGGGGAGTTTCACGGTGTTGAGCACCAAGGAATTCTAAACTTTGCTAAAACATCTAGTCTGCAGAAACCAGAAATGGTTGGGGCCACATTGTAACCATTGTCTTTTTTAAAGCCCATTGAGGGATGTGAGTCCCACTCTTTTAGGTTTCTGGGGTGCTGGGAGGAGAGAAGAGGTGCCTGTCTCCATTTTATGGACTCAACAAACTAGGTGCTGTGTCCCAGTTCTCGTCAAAGATCCCTGAAAAAGAACATCTTCCCATCCATTAACATACCTGGAAAGATACTGGAACTCCTTATTAAACAGTCAGTTTGTCAGCACCTACAGGACAATTTGGTTCTTAGGACTAGTGAGCATGGACTTGTCAAGAACAAATTATTCCAAACCAATGCTAGCTCCTTCTTTGGCAGGGTTACGGGCCTGGTGCAGGTGGGTAAACAGTAGATGTGATCCATCTTGGTGTTAATAAGGACATTCTCACAAGCAAACTAGGGAGATGTGGTCTAGATGCAATTAGTATAATATGTGTGCACAGATGGTTGAAAGCCCATACTCCAACAGCCCAGAACCAAACACTCCTCCTCCTGGGCAGTGCGCTCTGACCTCTAATGGTCAGATGCTGCTTAGCACTGTCAGAGCAGCTTTTGCTGGGGGATTCTCCCAGCACTTTCCAATAGTGGGAAAGTATGAAATCCCCATTTGACTGCTGGGGACAGAGCCTAGAGCGGGGAGCAACTTACCCAAAGTCCCACAGGTCAATAGGAAACCAGCAATGGAACCCAGGAGTCCTGACTCCCAGTTCCCTGCTCCAGTCACTCCAGCGGCGCACACTCCCTCTCAAAGCAGGGGGACCGGACATGAAGGCCTGGTTGTAATTGCCAGCTATGGGAGGGAGTGTGCAGCAATGGTTAGTGAAGGGGCCTGGAAATAAGGACTGCTGGGTCCCATCCCTGGCTCTGACACTTGGTGTGACCCTGAGCCAGTAGCTTCCCCACCCCAGGCCTGTTTCCCATCAGTAGGGTTGGGGTAGCAGCCCCTACAGCCCAGGGGGGTTGGGAGGCTCCAGGAAGGTGTGTAAAGTGCCGGGATGTCAGGATCCCGGAGGCGCTGTCGCCCCCGCATTAGGCCAGTGTTCTGCACCCCCTGCTGCTGGCCGAGTTTCTCTGTCCCTTGGCAATAAGATAGACTCTTGTTTTCACAGCCAGTCGATCGCCCAGTGCTATCCCCCTGCCTGCTGTCTGGGCAGGGTAACTCCTCATGTCACCACCACCCTCTCCAGCCTGCCTTGGCTTTGGGGAGTGAGGAGGAGGGCGAGGGACGATACTGAACATCCTCCATCCATCGCTCCGTCAGCAGAGCAAGTGAGTGGCATTAGGGTTCCCCGTTGGCGTCCCCTGTCTGTCTGGGGAGAGGCAGAAAGAGGGGGAAAGAATCTCTCCCAAAGGAGATTGGATTTGCAAACCGCCCCCAGGAGCCCCTCGCTCTCAGACCGGGGAGGGGCTTCTCCAGAGCCGTCTCCAGTGTGTTTGGAAAGGTCCCAGCAATGGGGCTCCCAACGCTTCCCTTGTGGGAGACCGTTCCCCAGGCTGAGCGTCTCTGAGCTGGGCCAGACCCTGTGAGCTGCTGAGCATGGAAATCAATGGGAAAGGCGGGGGTCCTGGCCTTGCTCTGCCTCGGGACTTTGACCTGGGGAATGGTTTCCCAGGAGAAGTCCAGACTCCTGGGTTCTGTTCCTTCTCTAGCCTGGGGGGGAGTGTGGCCTGGGACGGCAGGAGGGAGCTGCTTGTCCAAAGTGACTGAGCCCAGTGATGGAAAAGGAGGAGACTCCCCGGGCATTGCAGCCCCAGAGGTGACGAGGGGGAACGCTGGGAGCAGATCATGCAATGAACTCCTGCCAGTGCGTGTAGATTGCATTACATGCACCCCTGTGGGGGGAGGAGGAGCTGCTCTGGCTGGGGCAGGGATGGGGAGGGACCAAACAGGCTGGTTAGTGGGAGGCTGCCTTGACCCCAGACTCACGCCCGCTCCCCGCTCGGTTCCAGGGTGGCCAGGCTCCTGAGGATGTTCAGGAAGAAGGCTCTGCAGGTGGCCCCAGAGCCTGAGGGAAGCAGCTTCCATCTTCCCCAGGAGCAGAGCGGCCCCTCCGTCCCCACTGGCGAGGAAGGAGCTCCCGGCCAGGCCAGGAGGTGGAAGTGCCCAGTCTTCTGGCAGAGAAAACCCGCTCCCAGCGCAGGCGCCGAGGTGGGAGAGGCCAGGTCGAAATGGAGCTGGGCCAGGCTGCGGCTGGGCAGGCAGGACCCAGCGCAGGAGGGGAGCCGGGCAGAGTGACTCTGGGGCATGTTGTGTGGGCAGCAGCGGCCCCAGGAGCCCAGCCCTGATTCCCAGCAGGAGGCATCGCCCGGCCCGGTCAGTGAGGACCTTCCAGCCTCCCCAGGGCAGGAGGTGGAGGATCCCTGTCCCACCACCAGCAGCTCGGCCCGCTCCCCATGGGACAGCAGCAGTGCCTGGGACTCGGGCAGCAGCGAGGCCGATGGGCGCCGCAGCTTTGTTCCAGGTGAGGAGTCAGGCTGGGCTCAGGGAGAGGTGAGGGCGGGGCTGTGAACACACTGGGCCCAGGCCCTCGATCAGTGCTATGGGGGCGGATCCCCAGCCCAGGGGTCTGGCCTGAGCCACACGAACCCCACTGACACTAGATGCTGCCACTTTGGTCCTCGGTATTCCAGTTGGGGGGAGGCACCTCCCAGGGAGTCCAGGACAGCGTGGGGGGGGGGGTCTCTTTGCTATGGGCTCCTGAAGGAGTTGGGGGCTGAAGGCATCACTGAGACGGGGGAGTGTGGGGCCCGATCTGCCCTGGGTCCCGGAGGTGGGAAGGGGACACATTGCCCCACCGTGCCCCTGTCCTTCCCCCGAGTGGCAGCAGGCGTCACCCTGTCCCCTTCTCTCCCTGGTGCAGGGACCGCCAGGGACTCAGGGGACAAGGAGGAGGAATGGGTGGACGTGGCCACAGAGCAGGCTGCTCTCAATAACAGCCGAGAGCAGCTCCAAGATGGAGAAAAGGTACAAACGTTCCCCAGCTGTGCTGGAACCGAGACTGTCCTGCCCCTTCCCAGCACCTGACCCCCTGCAGAGGGTCTTGTCCCTGATGATCCACCAGCCCTAACGGGGACCTTTCTCACACGCTCCTTTGTCTCCTTTGGGTCTCATAGGAGCTCATTGAGGAGCTGCCTGATAACTCTCCACCCAGCGCCGTCCTCGCCAACTCCCTGATTGCTGTGGGCAACCTCAGGTACCGAGACCCTCCGGCCCGGTTCCCCTAACCCCAGTGCTGCTCAGGCCCAGGGCTGGGAGTCACTGCCCCTCCCACTCCCAGGTCACCGCCCAAGGGTGGCTCCTCTGGCAGAGGTGCGGGGAAGGTTCACTCTCTCCTGGCTGGGCTGTTCTTTTCACTCCAGTAACATTGCAACGGCTTTGGGGAGAGGCTCACACCCAGGATCAGATACAGGAGGGGCAGCAGGGTGCAGGGAACGGGCTATTCCTGCCCTGCCACTGTCTGTCTGAGAAACCTTGGCCTTGTCATTCCCTGGCTCGGTGCCTCAGTTTCCCTTCTTGCCAGCCTGTGCCTATTTCCCTGCAGTTTCACCTGCGTGTTGGTGCCAGTCCCATCCCCGTACTGCACAGTCTAATACCGGCTCCTCTCTCTTGCCAGCACCATGACACCTGCCCTGGAGCCAGAGCTGGAGACCCACCTCCTCCGAGCTGCCCTGCACGCCGTCTTCACCCTGGGCATGGAGAAGGACACCGCCCAAGTGCAGGTAGATCAGCTAAAGTCATGGATTGAAGAGCCAGCTGTCATCCTGCCATGAGTCCTTGCTAATTGCCTGCAGTGGGATGTGAAGGAGAGAGGCCAGGATATGTGTTTGGGGGTCTCACCAGTGCTTCCCAGAGACCCGTTTTCCCATCCTGTGGCAAGTTTAGCCCCAGTTTCCCTAACTCTGACCCATGGCTCTCCCTTGCTTTCAGGATCTGCCTAGGGTCTTGCCAGACCTCCTGGACGCCATGCTGGGGAACCTGCTGGCAGAGTCCCCAGACACCGACAGGCTCCACTACATCTTGGAGGTGAGCCCGATGAGAGCGGTGGGGGCAATTTTACCTTCACTCTTAGATCCATTTTCCAGTCTGTCCTCCTAGCCGGGCCCCCAGTGGGCATCCTTGGTCAGGGCAGTCAGTGCAATGCCTCCTTTCCCCACAGCACATTAACTACTGGATCGTGTCCAGGGTGCCGCGAGAGAGAGCCAGGGCCGTTAAGAGCAGCACGGCCCTGCTCAGATTCACCATCACCCTCACTGAGTTTGACGTAAGTGACCTCTGACCCCAGCTTCCTGACTCCAGGCGTAGGTGATCTGGCTCCGACGGGCTGTAGGATCTGCTGCTGCAGGGGCTGTGGGTTAGGAGTGTTCCTCTTGGGGAGGCAGAGTCAGAGCAGAGAGTGAGCCTGGCTTGAGTCAAGTTCTTCTTGTCCTAGTTAAGTGGTGACTCTGGGCTTTTAAGGGGACTGTGCTCCAGGTTCATGCCTCCCTGTCATCCTGGAGCAGCTGGGGAAGCAAGTCCTCATGGAGGGCCCTGTCCACAGCCCTGTGCTCCAGGCTTCCTTGGGGGCAGAGGAAATTAAGGGTCTGGCTCTAGCTCCTATCCTCTAGCATCTCCTGCAGAGGGGCTGAGGGGAAGGAGAGTCCTGGCCCGGGGGGGACTGGGAGCTAACAGGAAAATGCTGATGGAGTCCCCTCTCCCTCTCCCGTCCATTAGAACTCAGCGGAATTCCCCAGGATGGGTCACCACATGGCACAGCTGGCTCTGTCCGTCAGTGACCCAGCCAAGGACATCAGCCGGCAGGCCAGGGAGGGGCTTTACCGGCTCTACCAGCTGCTGCTGCACCAGAGGGGTAAGGAACCCAGCTGGGAAATGGCACCCGCTAGAAGAGTGAGACTGGGACCCCAGCCAATTTCTCTCAGACTGACCCCGGCTGGAGGATGAGTCTCTCTATCTCTTTCTGTGTTCCACACCACGCCCTGCAATTCTGTTGGGCCAGGCACGCAGCGAGGACTCTGCCCACTGTGCAGCCACTAATGGGATTGGAAGGACACAAGCCCTGCAACCAGAAGGACAAATGTGTGTGTCTCTCTCTCTGTCACCTACTCCCTCCTGGGGGAAACCCAGCAGCTGATGGGGGACAAGGTGAGCAGCTGCATTAAATTCAGGAGATTGGGGCGGGGCCCAGGCCTCATTCCCATCCTGTGGCCATTCGCTGGCCTGGCACAAGGAGCCTGGTGGGGAATGAAAGGGAGAGCAGGTGCTCCTGGGAAGGGAGATGAATTCACCTCCATGAGCAGGAGCGAGCCAGCTTGTCCCCGGAGCAGCTCCACCCAGCTCTTTAGCCAGGCTAATTAATGACAAGCTTTGCCTCATCCCAGACTTACGTTCTTAGGACAGGGTGCTATCGCTCTTGGGAAGGGCAGGAGAGTCCCCCAAGTGCCCTCTGCGAGACTCTCCTGTCCCACAGGGCCGCACCCAATTCCTAGTGGTCTGGTGTCTGTGTCACCCGAGCCACCACCCAGAGTTGCTCCCATCACTGGCAGCCTGGGAGGCCAAGGACTGACGGGTGATGGCGTCTGACCAGGCAGGGCTGAGGCACATGGGCAGGGGACGCTTGTCCTGCCGCTGGCAAGGCTGGACCCGTTCTGGAGAGAACAGGAGGATTCAGTCAGCAGTAGGGTTACCATGTCTAATAAATAAAAAAAGAGGACCCTCCACGGGCCCTGGCCCCGCCCATTTCCCCACCCCTAGCCCCGCCCCAACTCCGCCCCTTCCCCGCCCTAACTCAGCCCCCTCCTCCCTCCCACTCCCAGCCATGGGGAAAGGGCTGCCCCAGCGCTACCGGCTTCACGGTTTTCCGGGCAGCCCCCAGACCCTGCGCCCCCGGCCGGCGCTTCCCCAGCGCAGCTGGAGCCCGGGAAGGGAAGTGCCTGGCCCGTGGCTCAGGGTCCGGAGGCAGGGGGGGCTGCCCGAAGCCAGTAGCGCTGGCTCGGGCAGCTCGGCTCTTAAAGTCTGAGAGGGGAGGAGCGGAGCAGAGCAGCCGTGGGAGGGGAAGTGCCCGGCCGGCATTTTCCCGGACATGTTTGGCTTTTCGGCAATTCCCCCCGGACGGGCGTTTGATTGCCTAAAAGCAGGACATGTCCGGGAAAAACCGGACGTATGGTAACCCTAGTCAGCAGGGGCTGCCGATCCGTCCCATTCACCAGGGCTGCCATCCTGCGGCTTCAGCATTAGTGGCTGGGGTGACTTGGGGAAAGATCTCAACCTCCCCACATCCCACTTCACTGCTGCCAGAATCCCTCCTGCCCCCCCGCTACAGTCCCCTCCCTACCCAACCTGGGTGGGGCTGGAGGAGAGGGGTCTGAGAACTTGAGCTGTGGATTGGAGGTGGAACAGCTGTCAGGGGCACTGACGGGGAAGTGGCAGGAGCTCCCCGTACAAGGAGGGGGGTTGCCACTGGAGGTCACTAGGAAGGACAACAAGACTCCATCCTGGGGGTCAGGAGGGGGAATCCATCCCTCAGAGGTGGGCAGGGGCTGGGTGGAAATGCTGCTGGTTCCAGGGGCCGTTAATCCCCCCTGATTCCTCGGAGGCGTCTGAGTCTCAGACAGGTTCTCGTTCCCTTGCAGCATGAGGACGTCACGGCCAATGTGATGCGCCAGCTCCGTATCATGCGGCACTTGCGCCAGGTGCCCGAGGCGCTGCAGGGCCTGTGCCTCTGAGGCCACCAGCAACTCCCGCTCTCTGCTGCAGGTACTGCTCTGGCTCTCTGTAAATGGGGAGCTAGTGGAAGGGGAAATGGAGCCCCCTGGCACTCACAGAAACCCTCTCCCCTCTCTGTGGAGCAGGGTCCTTTCCTCTGCCCCCAAATTCCTTCATCTGGGACAGGAGCTCTTTCCCTCACACCCATTCCCCTCCCCCCTTTCCCTGATCTACCCCCATCCCATTCCCCCTGCGCCCAGGAAGAGCTCTGCCTGCCCCATATGGTGCAGAAAGGCCTGTGATATGCAGGGGGTCAGATTAGATGCTCTAACGGTCTCTTCTGCCCATAAAGTCTACTCATTTCTGAGAAACCGAGTGTAGCATTGGGAGCAGCCTCTGCTGTTTTACTGTCTAGCCGGCTTGCTTCCTAGAATGAACACTCATTGAGCGGGGTGATCCACAGAGAGTAGCTCAAACCTCCAAAGGGTCTGGCCTAGGGCAGAACATTAGCACTGCAGGGGAGGGGTGGGTGTGACAGTGACATCACAAAGGCCTTTTGCAGGACCTCAGCCTATTGGTCAAAGGTGCTTGGGAGGTGGTGACCTCACAGAGAGATGCTGACATCAGCCAGGCAGGACAGGGGCGCAGGGCCAGGGAAACTTCTGAGTCCCCTGTAGCTTTCCTTCAGCAAGTCTCCTTCTCGAGGTCTCTCTTTGAGGACTGAGAGAGTATTAGGGGTCATGTACGTGAGCGCCAGGAGGAACCTCTTTTGAGTTTTCTCCTTTCTTTTTCCTGATTTTACTAGAAAGCAGACGTCCCTGTTTAGAAGGTCAGAGCCTCCGAGAGGTTTGGAACCTGTTCAGTCTGATCCATCTGTTCCACAAGTTCTTCAGTCCAATCCACTTCCCTATCTAATTTCCTTAATTTTTTAAAGTTAGCCCTTTTGAAAAAAAAAACCCTAGTCACAGATCTATTTTTGTTTACCCTTCCATTTATTGTAAACTGAATTAGCACATGATCGCTGAAACCAAGGCTGTCCCCTACAACCATTTCTTCTAAGAGATCCTCACTACTCACCAAAACCAAATCTAAAATGGCATCCCCTCTTGTTGGTTCAGCAACTACTTGGTGAAGGAATCCATCAGCTATCACATCTAGGAAAATCTGAGCCCTATTATATTACTAGCACTTGTCCTCCAGTCTATATCTGGGAAGTTAAAGTCTCCCATGATCACACAATTCCCATTAGTATTTACTTCATTAAAAACATTGAAGAGGTCTCTATCCCTATCCAAATCAGACTCCTGTTCTAACAGACATCAACCCCCCCCCCTCCCCCGAAAGGCAGAGATAGAGCCCAGGAATCGAGATGGTGGGGAAATTTCATTGAAACCGTTTCTGACCGAAAATCCTATTCAAACTAAACCAGTTTGTTTCTTGAAATCATAACAAGTGGCAAGTAAATTCTTTGTCACAATGTGTTAACTTGTCTCGTGGCACTCAAAGAGGAGACACTTAGATCTCAAAAATTAGATAAGATGCTTCAGTCTGAGCTGAGTAGTTGCTGCTCTTAACAATTGCAAAATAATACAATACAAATAAAATAAACTATTTCAGCCATTCTATTATGTCCTAATCTGATCTGAGTAAACATGATAGGACACCTCATCTTATGTACTGCTCCTAGTGACACTCTCCAATAGACCCAGCAGTCCTTATTTCCAGGCCCCTTCACTAACCACTGCTGCACACTCCCTCCCACAGCTGGCAATTACAACCAGGCCCTCATGTCCGGTCCCCCTGCTTTGAGAGGGAGTGTGCTCCGCTGGAGTGATTGGAGCAGGGAACTGGGAGTCAGGACTCCTGGGTTCCATTGCTGGTTTCCTATTGACCTGTGGGACTTGGGGTAAGTTGCTCCCCGCTCTAGGCTCTGTCCCCAGCAGTCAAATGGGGATTTCATACTTTCCCACTATTGGAAAGTGCTGGGAGAATCCCCCAGCAAAAGCTGCTCTGACAGTGCTAAGCAGCATCTGTTTGCTTGTGAGAATGTCCTATGGGACTGTGTCAAAAGCCTTATTAACACCAAGATAGATCACATCTACTGTTTACCCACCTCCACTAGGCCCCTAACCCTGCCAAAGAAGGAGCTAGGATTGGTCTGGAATGATTTGTTCTTGACAAGTCCATGCTCACTAGTCCTAAGAACCAAATTGTCCTGCAGGTGCTGACAAACTGATTGTTTAATAAGCAGAGGCTGCTCCCAATGCTACACTCGGTTTCTCAGAAATGAGTAGACTTTATGGGCAGCAGAGACCGTTAGAGCATCTAATCTGACCCCCTGCATATCACAGGCCTCCTGTCTACCACAATAGCTACTTTTGGGGCAAACACATTCCGGAAAGGCATCTAGTCTTTATTAAATGACATCAAGAGATGCAGAATCCACCACTTTCCATGGTAGCTTCTTCCTGTGGTCAATCATCCTCGCTGTTGAATATTTGTGCCTTATTTGTCATAGGAATTTGTCTCTTTTCACCTTCCAGCCATTGGGTCTTGTTCTGCCTTTCTCTGCTCGATTAAAGAGCCCTTTAATACCCAATATTTTCTCTCCATTAAGGCATTTCAAGACTTCAGTGAAGTCCCCTTCAATCTTCTTTTGATAAGTTAAACAGGTTAAGCTCTTTCAATAGCTCACTAGAAGGCATTTTTCTCCAGCCCTCAGAACATTTGGTGGCTCTTTGCTGCCCCAGCTCCAATTTCTAGGACCATCTTTTTCAAAGGAGGACACCAAGACTGGAGGCAGTATTCCAATAGCAGTCTCACTGCTGCTGTGTCACCTCCCTATCCTACTCACGGCTCTGCTCCTTCGTCTAATGATGGCTTTAGCCCTGTTCACCACAGCATCACACTGGGAGCTCATGTTGAGTGGCTTCTCCACTCTGGCCCCTAAATCCTTTTCAGAGTCACTGCTTTCCTGGATCCACGTCCCCATTCTGGAGGTGTGGCCGGCGTGCCTTGTGGCTACGTATAGGAACTTGCATTGGGCTCTGCTCAAACTTGTTTTCTTTGAATGGGTCCAGCTGGCCGAATGAGCCAGATCGCTGTATATCACTGCCCTCTCGCCATCAGGAATTACCACTCTGCCTGTATTTTGTCACCCCCCAATCTTATCCGCAGTGATTGTATGTTTTCTCCCAATTCATTGATAACAATTATTTTAAAAAATTAGTCCTTGAGAGCTTCTTCAGACCCTTAGTACCCAGGACCTGCTCCCCACAGCACAGTGAGAAAGGCCGTCCAGCCCTGCTGGTACATACGGGATAAGCACAGAACAAACACACTTTAGGAGCTGTGTTGTCCATAGGCTCTGAACAACATGTGGGTGTCAGCAGATTACAAATGCACGACAGACCTGTAGTGTAGACAGGTCCCAACTGTGTCTCGGTTTCCCACCCTGCTCTAAGTTTAGTCACAGCCGCCATGTCTTTCCCCCGTGTCCCTTAACCCCACGTCACTGCAGAAGAGAGATTTTCTGGTAGCCAACTGGCGCTCCTGCATGTGGATGTCGTTCCAAAAGACGTGCTCTGGCTCAGTCCCATGCTATGGTTGGCTGAAGGAACCACTGGGTCACATTCTAGGCCCTGAGTTATACAGGAGGGGCGACTAGATGCACATAATGGTCTTTTCTGACCTGAACCTCTATCAATCGCTACATTTGAGCAACAGGGCAGAGGCCTGTGTGGGGCAAGGAGGGCAGGGATTTGGCAAGCAAGAGCAGAGGATCAAACCCTTTCTTAATGTGGGTCGGGATGATCCCCATTTCAAAGATAGAGAAAGTGAGGCACCAGGTGGGAGAGTGACCTGGCCAGGATCACGTTACCGCTCAGTGGCAGGACTGCAAACAACCCGTTCCCTGATCTCCTCACTGGACGCTGCTGTCCCTCCTGTATGACCCCTCCAGCCATCCTCGCCCACAGGCCATCCCCACCACTCTCCAATACCAGGCTGTTTCCACAATGGAAGCGGACTTGTAACAGAGTTCACTCGCCGTCACCGGCTGCGCGCTTGTACAGCCTGTGCGCAGTGTCTGCAGCTCCACTGCCAGCTCGCTCGGGGCAAACCTTCTCTTCTGCAGTATCCCGACGCTCTTCCTGCAGCCACTCAGTCTCATGAACAGCTGCTTGCAGAGCCTGTCCTGAAGCCTTTAGCGTCTTCTGTTGCCTTTTTGCTACTGCCGCTGCATAGGCCAAAACCTTTTCGGTCAGGGTCTGAGAACCCACCATGGACTGCTCCACCCTTGTGCTTGTCCCTCCTCCAGTCTGCTTCATCTCTGGGCCAATCATTTCATCCTTCATCTCCCTGCAGCACCCGACAGGGTGTGTTGGTGGAGGGTCTGCAAGGTCCATGGCCACCCCAGCCACCTCCACCTTGCCTGCCTCATGGGGGTTTGTGTCAGAGGACACCTTCTCCTTTCTTTCTAACTTCTTAGGGCCCTGGCCCCTCGTTCAGCCACTCAGCAATTTCCTAAGCAGGCCGTGTCTTTTGATATGGCCTGCTTCTCTGCCCCCAAAACAAAGAACTCTTGCTCCCATCTTGGCATTAGGCCACGCTTGTACACTTTCTCATGCCCTTCTCCCTGGGCTAACCTTCTCAGCACAGCCCAGGCATGCTCTCCTTCTCTGCTCTTTTTGTCCATGGGCATAGCAGACCCTGGGTTGATTTCCCTTTGCAGGATCTCTCACAGGTATTGCTGCTGCTGCGTCTATAGCTGCACCTGCACTTCCTTCTGCGTCTGTTGGTTTTCTAGGAGCTGCTGGAGAAACCCCTAGATCTGCTTTGGCTGCTTAGCCAGTCCCTGGAACTGAAGTGGGAAATCCAGCGACCAGCTTGGTCCCTTGATACACCTGCTTGGGGGAGGGATAGCTCAGTGGTTTGAGCATTGGCCTGCTAAACCCGGGGTTGTGAGCTCAATCCTTGAGGGGGCCATTTAGGGATCAGGGCAAAAAACTGTCTGGGGATTGGTCCTGCTTTGAGCAGGGGGTTGGACTAGATGACCTCCGGAGGTCCCTTCTAACCCTGATATTCTATGATTCCTTCAGCAACCAAGACTTCCCTCACGGATCACAGGGGGAACTCAATCCTGCCAACTATGCTAATCATAAATGAATCTACTCATTGTTAGGTGCCCCCCGGCGGCCAGGCATGGCATCTCAGCCCTCTTGCTGGGCTAGCGTCCCCCATCCATGGTCGCTCCAGCACCACGGCAGTTTCTCTGCCTGGTAACTCCGGCCAGGTCACCACCTTTAGTCCACCCTTCTGGGGCCCAGCTTGCCTCACACTAAAAGTCCAAAGAGGTCTTTCCACAGACAGAAGTCCTTCTGCCATCGCTGGGGCACTTGCTCAGCCTGTAGCCCCCTTGCTGGGCTTGGGAACCCTCTCCAGGTGCGTGTACGCCGCCTCCTCTGGGGCCGGTAGGGGAACCCAGTCCCACCCTGACATTGATAGCAGCTCAGGGCCCTGGACCCAACAGCTAGGTCTGCACCTTTCTCTTTGCTGCACTTTTCCAACCTCTCTTCTCAAGTTCCCCTCCAGGCTTTCCTTGCTGCTATGAACTTCCTACCTCGTTCTCAATCCTGTTGCTACCCCAGCTGGGCTGTATCACCACTGAAGTCTGGCTCTTTAGGGGGGCGGATATGGTGCCTCTCAGTTCGGGCTCATTCTGTAATCAGCTTTCTGTGAGTGCCAGGGGGCTCCATTTCCCCTTCCACTAGCTCCCCATTTACAGAGAGCCAGAGCAGTAGCTGCAGCAGGGAGCGGGAGTTGCTGGTGGCCTCAGAGGCACAGGCTCTGCAGCGCCTCGGGCACCTGGCGCAAGTGCCACATGATACGGAGCTGGCGCATCACATTGGCCGTGACGTCCTCTTGCTGTAAGGGAACGAGAACCTGTCTGAGACTCAGACGCCTCCCAGGAATCAGGGGGGATTAACGGCCCCTGGAACCAGCAGCATTTCCACCCAGCCCCTGCCCACCTCTGAGGGATGGATTTCCCCTCCTGACCCCCAGGATGGAGTCTTGTTTTCCTTCCTAGTGACCTCCAGTGGCAACCCCCCTCCTTGTACGGGGAGCTCCTGCCACCTCCCCGTCAGTGCCCCTGACAGCTGTTCCACCTCCAATCCACAGCTCAAGTTCTCAGACCCCTCTCCTCCAGCCCCACCCAGGTTGGGTAGGGAGGGGACTGTAGCGGGGGGGGCAGGAGGGATTCTGGCAGCAGTGAAGTGGGATGTGGGGAGGTTGAGACCTTTCCCCAAGTCACCCCAGCCACTAATGCTGAAGCCGCAGGATGGCAGCCCTGGTGAATGGGACGGATCGGCAGCCTCTGCTGACTGAATCCTCCTGTTCTCTCCAGCCCCCAAAGCCAACCCGCTGCTGCCCAGGGGAGATGCCCCACACTGCGGACAGGGTGCGTGGTGGGAGCTGGAGTCTGACCCCTGCTGTCTGTGTTTGTATTTCAGCAATGAGCAAAGCCTCCCCCGGGGAGGCTGGCACTGATTAGGACACCCCCCTAATTTTACAAAAGGGGCCAGCATGCTGGCTACCCAGGTCTCCAGCACAGCAGCCACAAATGCACCCAATCTACATGTACTGGTCAGCCTAGCTCTGACCATTACCCCACACGCCCCTCTGAGAGCCAGGGCCGGGACCCAGGCATCCTGATCCCCAGGGTACTGCTGATGGAGCAAACCAAGCATGTGCCCCCCTAAGAAAAGTTTATCATGTCTCCCACTGGCTGCAGGCTCCAAACAACAACCAGCTGTTAGTTCTGGGGCTGCGATAATGCAGGTCAAGGCTGGGGGGCTGGAAGGTCGAGGCAGCCACTGGAGCAGGTTGTGGGGGGATATGGGATGCTGCCCGGCTGGAAAAGCTGCTTTATGTAATTCACTGGGGGAGAAACCAGACCGGATCACACAGGCAAAAAGAGAAGAGATCAGGACCAAAGTCAAGAGGCTGCTGGAGGTGGGAGTCACTGAGGAGTGCCATAGTCAATGGTCCAGTCCAGTTATTCTGGTGCCTTAAGCCAGATGGCACCAGGAGATTCTGCAATGACTTCCAGAAATTAAACCAGGTGGTCCAGTTCGATGCCTGCCCCACACATCAGATAGATGAGCTAATCGACCGACTGGGAGAAGCACAATTCTTGTCCACCATCAACCTGACCACAGGTTATTGGCAATCCCTCTGACCAAGGAAGCCAAAGAGAAGACTGCCTTTTCTCCACCAGAATTAAGGGTTGTGCCAGTACACCATCCTCCTCCAGCAACCTTCCAATAGCTCATTGATAAACTGTCACATCCACATGGCAAGTATGCTGCTGCTCACCTGGGTGATGTGCTCATACACAGCCCAGATTGTGGGATGCACCTGGAAAAGGTGGACGCAGCACTAGATACCCCGAGGAAAGCAGGTTTCACTGTGAATCCCTCCAAATGTGCAAGCGGAAGTCAAATACCTCAGGTACCGCGGGAAGAGGCGTCATGAAACACCACCCACACAAACTTGAACGATACAAAGTTGGCTGTGACTGATCCAGAAGAAACAGGTCAGAGCATTTCTGGAGATCATGGGGTACTACGAGCGATTCATTCCCCACTTTGCTACCAGGGTGTTACTGGGCCTCAGTGGGACACAGCTGAGGATGCCAAATTCAGGATACACTGCTGAGAAATGGAACAGACTCACTCAAACTGGTGGTTCTTCTATCATTAGATTATACCAGGCCAGTAACAAAAGTGACCGTCTGTCTCACCACACTGGTTAACAAGAAGCCAAAAATACAGGCTCCTTAGGCACCATAGCCCATGGCTCACCACCCAGACACTGGACTCTATGCGGAGTGGTTACTGAAAACCAATTTCATCAAATATAGTGTCCTTCCAATCCCAAGAGATCAGCCACTTAGCCGGGTCAATCTATAACTCAGCTCTTACCCAGTGATCACTCTGCTGCCAATCCTTTAGTGACTAAAATCTAAAGGTTTAATAATAGAAGAAAAGAAGAGACTTAATAATGGCTAATAGGTGAAATGCATACACATAATTGCAAAGTCCTTATAGCAGGTTTGTAGCAGCAATGGTATAGATGGCTGGCTTATAAAGTCTCTCTGGTAACTGCCAGAAGATTAGAAGGTCCTCAGTCCATAGTTCAAAATGCTCCTTTTAGTTGTAAATCCACAATCCGGAGAATCAGGGCCGGGAAGAGGCAAAATGGAGCCATCTCAAGGGTCTTTTATATTCTCTGCCATGTGCCTGGAATTTTACTGTCCGAAACACAGCTCACAGCCCCTGTTTGTGGAAAGTTACTGGCCCAAGATGGAGTCCAGACTCACATGGGCATAGCACATGTCTTTACATGCTCTGATGACTCACAGGGGCACCCATTGCCCATATCCTTACTGAGGCGACCGCAGGAAGGCTTACAGGGTGGGGTGAATTTCTTCTATGGCCCATTGTTAGAGTGGAGTGTTGTGAATGGGCCCTCAGCACATACCTGATGTCAATCTATGGGAGGGTGTCACCCAGGAATACAACACATGTATGATACACAAGTCCATGGCCAGTATTCATAACTGGAGATACAACAATGATACATGCTTATAAACCGGATAATCATACTTAGTAATTCATAGCTGTTCCATTGATGCCTTACTTCGTACCAGAGCCATTGCAATTGTATAACCACAGTAATATCAATCATACAGCATCACACATCATAGCCTTTGACAGACCTGATCAAGGCCTGGGGCCCAGACGTCATGGAATGGAGCAGTGTGGCTGAAGAAGCTTGTGCAGAGCTGAGGACAGCCCTCTGCAGTAACCGGGTGCTGGTGGTCCCAGACTCTGAAAAGGAGTTTATACTACAAAGGGATGCCTCCGAGGTCCGGTTGGGAGCTGGATTTCCCCACATGGTCGGAGAGGAAGAACCCCTGGTCTTGTACCTTAGTAGGAAACTCCCAGAGAGCCAAAGTACGCCGTGGTGAAGAAGGAATGTCTGGCAGTAAAACAGGCCATTCGAACTCTCCGGCACTACCTACTTGGGCGGAGGTTTGCCCTCGTCACAGACCCCCAGAAATGGATGCACCGGAACAAGGACGGACATGCCAGGGAACGCAACGGTTCCTGTCGCTTCAACCCTTCCACTTCGGAAAGCCATGCAGGGCACGGATTAGGCATGGCCTGTCGAGGATGCCCTGGTTCTCAGCCCACGGCACAGGGCGTTGAGCAGGAGGGGATTTGTGACAGTCAGACTGGACGGCTGTAAGAGGATGGAAGGCCAGTCATAGGCACCAACTTCCAAATTTCCCGGGGGACGCTTGACGCCCTGCTCTGTCCTAGGCCCCGCCCCCACTCCACCCCTTCCCCCAATGCCCCACCCCCACCCCACGTCTTCCCTCCCCTGCTCCGCCCTCCCCACAAGAATGCCCCCTATTCAACTCGTGCCTCTCCATAGTGGGGGTGGGGGCACGAGCAAAAGGGCAGGTTATGTGTATGTGTCCCCACGCTTAGCCCCGGGGCCACCACACTCTCCCCGCCCTGTGTTCCCTGCGGGGGGGCGCTTTGTCCTCCTGCTGCGCCTGCCTTCCTGGCACGCTCTGCTGCTCTCCCTGCTCCCCAGGAGCCCAGGCAGGGAGCAGGAAGGAGCGGACCGGCTTTAGGCCAATTCCACCAATTCCCCGGAATCGGGTCCCGCGCCCACACCTAAGAAGGCCCCTAAGGCACTCGCCTTAGGCTCACCCGGCAGCGGTCCACTCCGGCAGCATTTCGGCGGGGGGGGGGGGGGGGGAGGGGGTCCACTCCGGGGTCTTCGGCGGCATTTCGGCGGCAGGGGATCCTTCAGTGCCATGGAAAACGCTGGAAAACGCTGAAGTGCCACCGAAGACCCGGACTGCGGAATCGGGCCCCACAGGTCCTAAAGCCGGCCTTGCCGGCCCCTCCCAGTCGCTGCTCTGCAGCCCTGTCCTGCAACTGCCTGAGAGAGCCCGGCTGGGAAGAAGGTAGCTTCCGCTCCCCACCTGGCTCAGCTGCCGGGGACCCCAGCACCTGAGCCCGGGCAGGCAACGGGAGTCACCTCCCTAACCCTGCTCTCTCAGGCAACCGGTGAGCGTCTCAGTGGCTGGAAGGGGCTGGTCCCACCCCTTCCACTCCCTGCATCTGGGCCATGCATCGCCCAGGCCCACTTCCCCCCTCCCCCCGTTTATCTCCCAGCACGCTGCCAAACAGCTGATGGCGGCTGGTGGGAGGCACCGTGGGGAAGGGGGATGAGCTGATCGGCGCTGGGGGTGTGTGGTGTTTAGCTGTTGCTTGTCAGGGCCGGCTCCAGGGTTTTTGCTGCCCCAAGCGGCAAAAAAAAAAAAAAAAAAGCTGCGATCGCGATCTGCGGCGGCAATTCGGCGGAAGGGCCTTCGCTCCAAGTGGGAGTGAGGGACTGTCCTCCGAATTGCCACCGAATAGCTGGACGTGCCGCCCCTCTCCAGAGTGGCCGCCCCAAGCACCTGCTTGGCAAGCTGGTGCCTGGAGCCGGCCCAGTTGCTTGTAATTATTAGAACTGGGAGCACTGGGTGTTGGGAGTCTGAAAGGACAGGAAACAGGAAGGAGGGGGAGGAGTTGAGGAGGGGAGTGAGAGTTACAGATGGTGCAGCAGCAGCTTGGTAAAGAGGTTTCCACTTTAAAAATAAAGTCCTGTTGAAGTTTGTTAGTACCTTGCCTGGTTGTTACAACAGGGGGGAGGAGGGGCCTGCCTGTGGGTGCTCAGCACCCACTATTTTTTTTCTGTGGGTGCTCCAGCCCCGGAGCAGCTACGGAGTCGGCGCCTATGAGGCCAGTATATTGGCCCCTTTCCCCTATAAGCTGAGAAGGGGTTACCTCAGGTCAGCTAGGGACCCCGGATCCCTGGGCAATGACTGCCTAGGAAGGAGTCCCGTGGAAAGGGATCTGGGGGTCATAGTGGATCACAAGCTAAATATGAGTCAACAGTGTAACGCTGCTGCAAAAAAAGCAAACATCATTCTGGACTGGATTAGCAAGAATGTTGTAAGCAAGACACGAGAAGTCATTCTTCCGCTCTACTCCATGCTGATTTGGCCTCAACTGGAGTAGTGTGTCCAGTTCTGGGTGCCACATTTCAGGAAAGATGTGGACAAATTAGAGAAAGTCCAGAGAAGAGCAACAAAAATTATTAAAGGTCTAGAAAACGTGACCTATGAGGGAAGATTGACAAAATTGGGTTTGTTTAGTCTGGAGAAGACTGTGGGGGGAGATGATAGTTTTCAAGTACATAAATGGTTGTTACAAGGAGGGAGAAAAATTGTTCTTAACCTCTGTGGACAGGACAAGAAGCAATGGGCTTAAATTGCAGCAAGGGAGGTTTAAGTTGGACATTAGGGAAAACTTCCCAACCGTCAGGGTGGTTAAGGCCTGGAATAAATTGTCTAGGGAGGTTGTGGAATCGCCATCACTGGAGATTTTTAAGAGCAGGTTGGACAAACACCTGTCAGGGATGGGTTAGATAATACTTAGTCCTGCCATGAGTGCAGGGGACTGGACTAGATGACCTCTCGAGGTCCCTTCCAGTCCGAGTGTTCTAGGATTCTATGATCCAGTTCCGGGCTGTCTCCTGCCTGCAACCTTTACACACTCCTGCAGGAGAGACAAGCTGCTGCCGGTGGAGGAAGGCTGCTCCAGGGCTGAGGGCTGCTCTCCTCCAGACCCACCAGGGAAGCTACAAACCAGACTGCCTATTTCGGGGAAGGACTGACACCCGGGGAACTAGCTGCTCCTCCTCCTTCACAGGGAGGGTCACCACGGGGCTGATCCCTGCCCTCGCAGCATGTCCACCAGGGCTGTCAGGAACCCAGCGACAGCCACCAAGATACCTGCACACAGACTGATAAGCACAGTCAGTGTGCACAGCTGTACCAGCTGGCACGCTCTTGGGAATGCATGCAAGCCTATAGCCCAGACTCATAGACTGTAAGGTCAGAAGGGACCATCTTGATCCTCTAGTCTCACCTCCTGCACATTGCAGGCCACAGAACCTTGCCCACCCCTTCCTGTAACAGACCCCTCACTTCTGGCTGAGTTACTGAAGTCCCCAAATCTTGATATAAAGGCCCCAAGTTACAGAGACTCCACCATTTACACTAGTTTAAACCTGCAAGTGACCCGGGCCCCACGCTGCAGAGGAAGGCGAAACCCCCCCCAGGGTCTCTGCCAGTCTGACCCGGGGGAAAATTCCTTCCTGATCCCAAATCTGGCTGTCAGTTCGACCCTGAGCATGTGGGCAGGACCCACCAGCCAGACACCTGGGGAAGAATTCTCTGAGAGAGGGGCAGCGAGTTATATGGGCCCGTGGTGCCAGTGCTCCAGCAATATTCAGTGTTCGGGGCCAGGTCTCTCCCACGGCCCGCCTGCCGCCCTGGTGCGCTTCCCCTGGAGCGTCCCTTCCTGCACTCTGGGCAGCGGGCAGTTGCCTTGCTGCTCTGCTCTGCGCTCCCTCACCAGCTGCTGCTGCTGGCTACAACAAAGGGAGCGGCGCCGGCCACAGGCCGAGGCAGCTGCTGCACCTGCGGAGGGAGGAGGTGCACATGTGATGGCAGCCCCCCCAGCACCCACTCAGACGACTCCAACTCCGACGGGCTTCCTGGAGTCTGGACCTGAGCAGCTGGGGCTTGGGTGAGTGTTGGACTCGTGACACCCTGCCCCCTGCCACCACTCCTGCCCCACGCTGGGCAACGGGCAGCCCCATCCCCCACCCCCAGTGAGGCTACGGTGAGGGACAGCAGCAGGGGAGGAGGTGCACACGTGATGGCAGCCCCCCCACCTCCGGCACCCACCACAAGGGAGGAGAGGGGGCTTCGGTGAGTGTTGTGAAACCCTGCCTCTCCCACCCCCCGCCCACAGTCACCACTCCTGCCCCAGGCTGGGCAAGGGGCAGCCCCATACCCCACTGAACAATGACAAACAGTGTTTGCTGCCTCCTGAAGAACATCGCAAAAGAAGGGACTACATTTTGTTTTAGTTTTAGAAAGTATTTGTTTTTGAGGGTTATTGATCCAAGAGTGCTTGGTTGTTTCCATATTCAAAAGAGTATTAATAAAGTTGACATTCTTAGTTAAATTAATTTTTCTTATGCTAACGGAAGAGGAGAAGGACCTCGGAGTCCTGGTTGATCGCAGGATGACTGAGTCGGCAATGTGACGTGGCCGTGAAAAAAGCTAATGCGGTCTTGGGATGCATTAGGCGAGATATTTCCAGTAGGGATAAGGAGGTGCTGGTTCCGCTATACAAGGCACTGGTGAGACCTCATTTGGAGTACTGTGTGTAGTTCTGGTCTCCCACGTTTAAAAAGGATGAAATCAAACGGGAACGGGTACAGAGAAGGGCCACTAGGATGATCCGTGGAATGGAAAATCTGTTGTATGAAAGGAGACTCGAGGAGCTCGGTTTATTTACCTTAACCAAAAGAAGGCTGAGGGGGGATATGATTGCTCTCTTTAAATATATCAGAGGGATAAATACCAGGGAGGGAGAGGAATTATTTCAGCTCAGTACTAATGTGGACACGAGAACGAATGGATATAAACTGGCCGTCGGGAAGTTTAGGCTTGAAATTAGACGAAGGTTTCTAACCATCAGAGGGGTGAAGTTTTGGAACAGCCTTCCAAGGGAAACAGTGGGGGCGAAAGACCTCTCTGGCTTTAAGATCAAGCTTGATAAGTTTATGGAGGGGATGGTTTGATGGGATACAGTGATTTTAGTCAATAGGTCAATAACGTGCCATCGCTGGTAATTAGCAACAATGGTCAATGATGGGATATTAAAAGTGACTACAGAGAACTTTTTCCAGAGGGTCTGGCTAGAGAATCTTGCCCGCATGCTCCGGGTTCAGCTGATCGCCATATTTGGGTTCAGGAAGGAATTTTCCTCCAGGGTAGATTGGCAGAGGCCCTGGAGGTTTTTCGCCTTCCTCCGCAGCATGGGGCAGGGTTCGCTTGCTGGAGGATTCTCAGCGATTTGAAGTCTTTAAATCATGATTTAGGGACTTCAACAGTGAGTCAAGGGAGAGAATTCTTCCAGGAGTGGGTGGGTCAGCTTTTGTGGCCCGCATCATGCGGGAGGTCAGACTAGATGATCATAATGGTCCCTTCAGACCTTAGAGTCTATGAGTCTATGATATTGTGCAATAGAGGGAAACTGTTAAACGCTTGCTGTTTCCAGTCCATTTTTACATTATTTTAAAAAATATAGATCAACTTACAAGGCGGGAGGGGGGGGGCTTCATAGAATCATAAAATATCAGGGTTGGAAGGGACCTCAGGAGGTCATCTAGTCCAACCCCCTGCTCAAAGCAATCCTCAGCTAAATCATCCCAGCCAGGGCTTTGTCAAGCCTGACCTTAAAAATCTCTAAGGAAGGAGATTCCACCACCTCCCTAGGTAACCCATTCCAGTGCTTTACCACCCTCCTAGTGAAAAAGTTTTTCCTAATATCCAACCTAAACCTCCCCCACTGCAACTTGAGACCATTGCTCCTTGTTCTGTCATCTGGTACCACTGAGAACAGCCGAGCTCCATCCTCTTTGGAACCCCCCTTCAGGTAGTTGAAAGCAGCTATCAAATCCCCCCTCATTCTTCTCTTCTGCAGACTAAATAACCCCAGTTCCCTCAGCCTCTCCTCATAAATCATGTGCTCCAGCCCCCTAATCATTTTGTTGCCCTCCACTGGACTCTTTCCAATTTTCCACATCCTTCTTGTAGTGTGGGGCCCAAAACTGGACACAGTACTCCAGATGAGGCCTCACCAATGCCAAATAGAGGGGAATGATCACGTCCCTCGATCTGCTGGCAATGCCCCTACTTATACAGCCCAAAATGCAGTTCGCCTTCTTGGCAACAAGGGCACACTGTTGACTCATATCCAGTTTCTCGTCCACTGTAACCCCTAGGCCCTTTTCTGCAGAACTGCTGCCTAGCCATTCAGTCCCTAGTCTGTAGCAGTGCATGGGATTCTTCTGTCCTAAGTGCAGGACTCTGCACTTGTCCTTGTTGAACCTCATCAGATTTCTTTTGGCCCAATCCTCTAATTTGTCTAGGTCCTTCTGTATCCTATTCCTACCCTCCAGTGTATCTACCACTTCTCCCAGTTTAGTGTCATCTGCAAACTTGCTGAGGGTGCAGTCCACACCTCCTCCAGATCATTAATGAAGATATTGAACAAAACCGGCCCCAGGACCAACCCTTGGACACTCCAGTTGATACTGGCTGCCAACTAGACATGGAGCCATTGATCAGTACCCGTTGAGCCCAATGATTTAGCCAGCTTTCTATCCACCTTATAGTCCATTCATCCACCCCATACTTCCTTAACTTTCTGGCAAGAATACTATGGGAGACCGTATCAAAAGCTTTGCTAAAGTCAAGGAATAACACATACACTGCTTTCCCCTCATCCACAGACCCAGTTATCTCGTCACACAAGGCAATTAGGTTAGTCAGGCATGACTTGCCCTGAGTGAATCCATGCTGACTGTTCCTGATCACTTTCCTCTCCTCTAAGTGCTTCAAAATTGATTCCTTGAGGACCTGCTCCATGATTTTTCCAGGGACTGATGTGAGGGACCTGACTTGGACCCATTCTGGTGTGACAGATTTATGTTACCAATCTGCCTGGGACTTCAGGTGATTAGGCTGAGGCTGCAGGATTTTTAGGGGAGGAGATGAAGGAGCACATCAAGTGTCTAAGTTTAAAGTTTTATTAACCAAATAACAGCGGTGAGTGCTGGGTGCGCCCCACGTCACTTAGAGGGAGGAAGAAAGCGTTACTGCCCGAGCCCTAACCCACTTTCATACTTACACACGCACAGTCCAAGGCTGGCCACGCCTGGGTGTAACGTAAGAAGAGTGGGAAGGGTAGTCGAGAGTTCTGCCCTGTGCACACGTTGTTTAGGGTTTGCTGTAAATCTTTGACTTGCTTCAGCTCTCGGGAGGGTTTTAAGCCCTGGGTTTTTCCGGGGCATTTTCATCCAGGGACCCTTGTCCCCCATGCTCTCAGTACCAGTCTGAACCAGCCTTCTACGGCTCCCTTAGTTTCCCCAAAACACACCGGTCTCAGGGTCGCAAGACTGTTGTTTTTTAACTCACTGACCTTTGCAGTTTTACAAGTTTTGCACCCCTTCAGTTTTGTCTGGCTCAGTTTTCCTTTCTTACAGCTGGCTGGGGTTGAGACACAGGCTTCTGGCTGTTTGGCAGCAGAGAGCTTGTTTGTGTGCGCTGGCCTTGGGCTGCAGTTTCGTTCCTTATTTTTGGGCCTAGCTGGATTCTCGAGTTAACCCGTTCGGTTTCTCCCTTCCTCCCCCTTTGGCCTCTTGTAACCTGCAAAGGAATCTTCCACTTCACACTCACACCTTCAACCCTTCCCAAGATACTTTCCAATGCATATAAAGGCATTAGCAATATACAACGCTGGTGCTTACCTAGGGGACCCCATGGGGAGGGCATTTTAATGTGACACTGGGCACCACCAAATATTATACAAACCTGCCACCCCTGCTCAGAAACCTCCCCACCTAGTGTCCCATATCCGGCCGTTGGAGGTATTTGCTGCTAGCAGTCACAGATCAGCTCCATGCCATTGTAGGCAGCCCCATCACACCATCCCCTCCATAAACTTATCAAGCTCAGCGTTATGTCCGGAGCGCTGGAACCATTTGTATAGTGGGGGTGCCGAGAGCCACTGAACCAAACTATAAACCCTGTATATGATGGAAACCACTTTGAGCCGGGGATGCTGCACCCCCAGTTCCAGCACCTATGGTTATGTCTGGGTTTTCTTCCCAGCTCTGGGGAAGGAGTGGTATTTAGTGGTTAGGGCTGGGGGTCAGGACTCCTGGGTTCTCTCCCTGGCTGTGGGAGGGAAGTGGTCCATAGTAGTTAGAGCGGGGGGAGGGGCATGCATGCAGAAATACACACACACACACACACTTCATGTATCAGAGGGGTAGCCGTGTTAGACTGGATCTGTAAAAAGCGACAAAGAGTTCTGTGGCACCTTATAGACTAATCCAATACGTCTGCCATAGAACTCTTTGACACATACTTCATTCCACTCTTAAGCATGGGAACGCACCAAGGAGGCCGAAAAGGAACCCATTGTCCGTCTTGGGAACTGAGTCTCCCTGGGAGACAGAGCAGGGACAACAGCTGGAGGGGTAATCATACCCCTCTCCTCCCAGCTGGATTTCAGCCTCATTTCTGGGCATCAGCCAGCCCCCTTCCCGAGCCAGGGAGAGAACCCAAGAGTCCTGGCTCCCAGCCCCCATCCTCGAATCACTAGACCCCACTCCCCTCTCGGAGGTGTTTGGCTATGGGGTGAATCATGTACCTGGCAGTCAGCCCACTCACCAAGACACCAGCTCCGAACCTGGGGGCATGGGTCCAGGACACAGCGCAATGACCCCCAACACCCCCCACAACACACTGTGCTCTCCAGCTCTCCATGGCTTTCAGCACCTGCCCAGTGGGCCAGTGTGAGCATCTCCCAACCCAGTATTCCCAGCGCCCCTATTAGCAGAGGAGCTGGAACAATTTTTATAGTGGGGGCACTGAGAGTCATTGAACCAAACTGTAAATCCTGGATATGATGGAAACCACTTCAAGCCAGAGGGTGCTGCACCCCCAGCACCCCTAGTTCCAGCTCCTCTGTCCGTTAGCATTTTGAGTGCCAGGAGCTCATGTGCCGGGGTGATCAGCACAACATAGATAGATAGATGGACAGATAGATAGATGGATGGGTGTGTGGGGATAGACAGATTGCAGGGGGGCCTGGGGCTGGATAGATTGCGGGGCGGAGGTCTGGGGATAGATCAATGTGCTCCTTCATTCGAAGGCTGAGTTACCAATGGGCTTCGGGTCCCCAGTTTTTTGGTGCCCGGACGCCCCCTGGTGGTGGATTCATCTGCTGAGTTCAGCTCCCAGGTTCCTTTCCGCTGTGCGAACTGTGCCATGCCGAGCTGGAGGGGGAGGGAGGAGGAGATTCTGCATTTGCTTTCTCTGCCCCACAGCTCTATCTCCCCCTTTCTGTTGGTTTTGCCCTTTCACCATCCCTCCCACCCGTGCCCCAGGCCAGACCTGGCCTTTACTCCCACCAAGGTCTATGACAGGGGTCGGCAACCTATGGCACACGTGCCAAAGACGGCACACGAGCCAATTTTTAATGGCACGCTGTAGCCTGCCGGGACTCCAGCGTGCCATTAAAAATCCTGCCCAGCCTGGCCCGCTCTCCTCTGCCCTCCACTCCCCCCGCGGGGGCAGGGAGCAGAAGCATAGCCATGCGCACGGGGTGGGCAAATGACCCCACTCTCCCGGCATGGCAAGCCTGGGCCAGAGCGCAGCAAGCTGCCGGCCCCTCCCGTGCCTTCTCCCCTCCCCTGGAGCTCTGCCGCTGCGCGCACAGCGCTCTGGGGGTAGGGGCTGCACGCTTCCGCGGGGCAGCTTATCAGGCTGATGCCTGGAGCCTCATGGTAAGGGATCCGGGGCCGGGGGGGTTGGATAAGGGGTGGGCGTGGGGGCAGTCAGGGGACAGGGTGGGTTGGATGGGGGGGGGTCTCTGGAGGGGGCACTCAGGGAGCAGGGGGGGTTGGATGGGGCATGGGAGTCCCAGGGTCTGTCAGGGGGCGGGAGGTGGATAGGGATCAGGGCAGTCAGGGGACAGGGAGCAAGGAGAGTCCTGGGGGGCAGGCAGTTAGGGTGGGGGTGGTCAAGGGACAAGGAGCTGGGGGGTTGGGAGTTCTTAGGGGGGCAGTCACCCAGCCCTCTCCCCTGAGCCCTGACCCCCACACACAAACACCCTGCCCTTTGCCCTGAGCCCCGCACACACCCCAGACTCCTGCCCTGAGCCCTGTACCTCCCTCATACGCACCCAGCCCTCTGCTTGACTCCTTCATCCCACCCCCACAACCCTAGCCCTGACTCTGGCACCCCCACACATCCCCAGCCCCCCCTCTGCCCTGACACCTGCACCCCCCCACACCCCAGCCACATCCCCACCCCCACCCGGAGCACCAAATGGGAGCTCCTGCACCCCCCCCCCACATTCCCATCTGCACCCCTCGCATCAAATGGGAGCTTCCCAGGTAAGTACCCCACACCCGAACCTCCTGGCCCAACCCTGAGCCCCCTCTCTCATCTTAGCTCCTGGCCAGACCCTTCACCCACAGCTGAGTGCAGAGAGAGGAAGAGAATGGCCAGAACCAGGGAGAAGGTAGGTACCCACTGTATGTGGGGAGGGCCGGGACCCCAGACTGGCAGTGGGCTGAACGGATCCGGCAGCCGGAATCCCGGCTGGCAGGAGCCGGCAGATGGAACCCCTGAGCGGCAGTGAGCTGAGCCGCTCAGTCCACTGCCGGTCTGGGGTCCCGGCCGCCGGCCCCGCACAGCCCACTGCTGGTCTGGGGTTCTGGCTGCCGGACCCTTGCCAGCCGGGGTCCTGGCCGCAGGCCTCGCTCAGCCCGCTGCTGGCCTAGGTGAACAGAACCCCAGACCAGCAGCGGGCTGAGTGGGCCAGCGGCATAAGATCAACATTTTAATTTCATTTTAAATGAAGCTTCTTAAACATTTTGAAAACCTTGTTTATTTTACAATACAACACTAGTTTAGTTATATAATATATAGACTTATAGAGAGAGACCTTCTAAAAAACATTAAAATGTATTACCGGCATGCAAAACCTTAAATTAGAGTGAATAAATGAAGACTCGGCACACCGCTTCTGAAAGATTGCCGACCCCTGGTCTATGAGGAGTGACTGCACTGGGGTCGACGTGGTCACACTGAAGTGACCCTGCAGGGCACTGGGAAGGGGGGCCCCAGGCCAGGCTGCCCTGACCCCAATCCCCATGTCCCACTGTAGGCCCACTCAGCCACCTCCCAGCTGCAGAGTCCAAGTCCAACCCAGGGCTCGAGGCGTCTGTCCCCACACCTCACTCAGCAGCTGGTGGGAAAGCTGGGGTCCTACACCCCACCCTTTGCTGCCCAGCCCCCTGGCCTGATTGGCAGGTGCCCAGGGTGGTGGGAGCTGTGAAGCTGGCCTGCCCCAGGAGCTGTGTCTGCCCCCTCCCCTCTGTCCCCCTTCAGTCACTCTGGACAGCTCTGCTAATCCAGCCACCTTCACACACGCCCTGGCTCAGGGTGTGCTGTGTGATTCCCAGGGCTGTGAGCTTCCTCAGAACAGTGCCCTGCAAATACTACCACTGAATCGTCTGCTGTGCTGACACTAGGGCCAGCACAGGGACTGAGGGAAGGTAGCTGGTACCATATGGGGGAGGGGATGCCCCATGCTGCCCTCCCTGTTGTGCAGGATAGCCCAGTCCAGCCCAGCCACCAGCTCCTGCCCCCAATCCACCCCCCTTGGAATGACTCCTACAATGGGGTCCCCTCTAGGGGTGGCATAGAGCCCCCCAGTGCCCAGGCATTTCCCGAGAGGGGCACACTAGCCCCACACCCCTCAGTGCTGGCAGAGTTCCCACGGCAGAGTAACTCCACAACCCCCTGTGTTTGTTGCAACACAGATAAGCTCAGCTGGGCTCCGCCCCCTGTAGGTCAGGCTGACGTCTGTCTCTCCCCATCATGCCGGCCTGTTCTTGAATGCCAGAGCTTCCCCTCGCACAGAGCCAGCCAGCAAGGATGCAGGATGCTGACTATGTGCCAGGGCCCTGCTTCCCTACCAGACAAGTTACTAACAGGGGGAATGGTAGGCAAAGGAGTGGGGTGGCTGGGCCTCAGCTGCAGGACCTTCTGTTTGAGAAGACTGCAGTTCAGTGCAGCGCTGTGAGCTTCCCCAGGAGCAGTGGTGCAGTGATTCTATCAGGGCGCTGGGAGCTTCCCCAGGAACAGAGCCCAGGAGTCCTGACTTCAATCCCCCACTATAGCCACTAGTCCACCTGTGTAGTAGCCATGTGACCACATAGGTGGTCTGTGCCTGCTCAGCAGGGCCTCATGGAGAGCAGCCTTCACCGGGGTGAAAGTAACTTAAAGGACTTACCAGTACGCCGGAGTCCTGAGTGGGGCATGGCCTCAACCAGAAGAGGTGGGGCCTTTCAATCACCCCAGAGGCAGCTGGGAGCCCCAGGGCTCAGGGGTGAATTAAAGGGCCCAGGATTCTGGCTGCCACGGAGCTCTGGGCCCTTTAAATCACTGCAGGAGCCCTGCCACCGCTGCTATCCTGGGGCAGCAGGGCTCAGGCTGGGGTAGGGGTAGGGGTAGCAGCGGCAGGGCTCCAGCAGTGATTTAAAGGGCCTAGGGCTCCCTGCAGGGGCCAGAGCTCCGGGACCTTTAAATCCCCGCCCGAGCCCAGCTGCCGTAGCTCCGGTGGTGATTTAAAGGGCCCAAGGTTCCCCACATCGGTTGGAGCCCTGGGCCCTTTAAATCACTGCTGGAGAAGCCAGTCCAGTCTGGCACGGCGTACTGGCTCTTGCTGTACCAGCTTACTTTCACCTCTGGCCTTCACCGACCCCAGGTGCCAGCCAGAGGCTGTGCCCTCCTGGCTGGCCAGACACTGTGTGGGAACTCCCTGGGGCCCCTCCCTCTAAACAGGCTGCAGGGTGCCTCACCCTCCCCCCCAGTTGGGAATGGTGGGGAAGCAGCTAAGGCAGCAAGGGGGTGAGTGTGAGCTGAGGACCCTCGACCCCGGAAATACCCCGGTACCGCCACGGAGCACCCGCTTTGAGTGGGGGCGGCCAGGACAGCACCCCCGGCTACTGCAGAAGGAAAGAAAGCTCATGGCGGGCAGGACATGAAGTGCCCGATCAGTCTGCTGGATTTAAAGGGGGCTCCCTGGCCCCCGCCCCACCCTTGTAGACCAGAACCCCCAAGGTCTGCTATAAGTAAGGAGGGATGCAGCCCTCCCACAGGCCTCAGTTCCAGGGCAGATCTGGGACTGGAGGGACTGCCCAGAGCCTGGACAGGTGCCCAGGGGCTCAGCGCTCTGCCAGGGAGGCTCAGGAAAACCTGGGGCAGTGGGGTGGGTGTGGGGAGACGTAGCAGGGCCGGCCTCTGGGATGGGTGTACGGGCTCCCGCCCAAGGGGGGTTTGGATTCCCACCTGACCTGCTGCCCAAAGCCAGCTGGGAGGGGAAGAGACCCAAGCTGCAGGGGGTAGGTGGGCAAACAGAAGCTGGGGTGCCCCCCCCGGGTGCCTCCCCCCGCCCTGCTCCATGTGCTCAGCTGCTGCTGTTCCTGTCCCCCTTCCCCCGGTTCATCCCTGGAGTTGCCTCTGGCCACCCCGGAATGGGAGCCTCCTCCTGTCTGCTCTGCGGGGGAGGGGGGGCTGATGGCACTGCGTGGTGTCCCCGATTCCCACTGAGCTAGGGTGACAGGACGGGGGGGAGTCCGTCTGTGCTGCTCCTAGGAGCTGCTGGCAGCTACTTCTGTCTGCTCAAGCCTAGTTTGGGCTTCTGCCCCTGAGTGCTCCTACACTCACTCAGACACACACACTGTCACACACTCCTCCTCCTTCACACACCCCAGGGCTCCCTGGATCTAGGTCACTTCCCCACCTGGCCTGTACAGAGGCTGCTGCTCTCCTGCCCTCCCCTTAAACAGCCCACAGGGAAAGTGACCTGGATGCAGGAAGCCCTGACGTGGCTTCTCCCTCCCCCCTCACAGCCCCCTAGGGCTACGTGGGGTGACACAGTGCAGCGATTGGGGCTCAGGAGGGAGGTGCAGGGATTAGGGGTGAAGTGGCACAGTGTAGGGATTATGGTGCAGGAGGGGGGCAGAGGTTGGGAGCAAAGGGGGTGTAGGGATTAGGGGAGTGGGAGCAGGCAGGGACGAAGGGGGCACAGTGAAGGGGTTGGGGGGGAAGGGAGGGTGCCACACCCATGGGGGCCAGGGGCACCAAAATGCAAGTTCGCTCAGGGTGCCATTTTCCCTAAGGCTGGCCCTGGCGACCGGAGCACAGCCTGCCTCGGGCTCTGTCCTCCCTGGCAGGGAGCCCTGGCCCGTGGAGCAAGACCTGCCAGCCCACCCCAGCTGCTGGCCAGCCCTCGCCTGGCCTGACTGATAAGGCACTAGAAAGGCCCTGTGCGGACAGTGGGGGCCTATCCCTTGCTGCTCTGCCCTGATAAGGATGGCGTCAGCACAGCCTGCTGCTGCCTTTTCTCTCCCCCAGGGACAGGCTGCAGGGGGAAGCAGGGGTTCCAGGGCCCCCCCCCCACCTTACACACCAAGCCCAGATCGGTGGGGGTGAGGCCAGGGCCGGCACAACCCATTGGCGACCTAGGCGGTCGCTAGGGTGCTACAATTTGGGGGGTGGCGACCACGGCGGTATTTCGGCGCCGGGACCTTCCGCCACCTAGGGCGGCAGAAAAGCTGGCGGCACTCCTGGGTAAGGCGGCGGGCAGATGGCAGTCTTGGGGGGGGCTGTTTTTCTCAGATGCTCTGGAGTTCTCCATCCTGACACAGGCTGAGCTGCATGCCGGTGTTATCAGCTGCACGGTTCTGGGCAACACCCTCCAAAATGGGCTGGCAAGAGTCTGGGTGGGAGAAACAGCCCAGGAATGCATGAAACACCCAGTGGTCGGCTGGCTGGGGCCATGGGCAGCCGTGTGCGTTGGGACCGGATCTGTCCCTCATTGGAGCATCATCCAGGGTACGGGCACGAAGCCAGGGATCAGACAGGGCCTTTCCCTGCTCACTGCTAGAGACAAGCTTCCGAACGGCCCCAGCCCGAACCTATCTCCACAGAAGCTCTGTGTGACGAAGTGGGACTGTTCTTAATGTGTTCTTTGAATACTGAGTGGGGAGTATTGACCTGGGAATGTTGCAGGAGAGTGTTGCTGGGATTGTCTGCATTGGGGGATGGGAGGCTTTCCTTGGGGGAAGATACCTGAACATGTAACATAAGAACCCAGGAAGGGGATTGGAGGCCAGATGACACCTCTGCCCAGGAAACTGGACAAAGGCTTGCGGGAGGAGCCGGGAGGAGGCTGAGTGAGTCGGCTGGTGGGAGGGAGTTTCAGTTTGGAGCTGGCTGGGAAAATGGAGGGGAGCCTAGATGGGGCTCTGGCCTCCCTGCCCCCCCCCCAAGAGGGACCTGACTGAGGGGGTCCTGTTGTCTGTACCTGCAAGACCTGTCTTGGACTGTGTTCCTGTCTCTAAATAAACCTTCTGTTTTACTGGCTGGATGAGAGTCATGGTGAATCACAGGAAGCCGAGGGAGCAGGGCCTTGTCTCCCCCACACTCCCTGACACTCTGCCCTTGGGATTCTTATCGCAGGGCGTGGTCAGTGTAGCGCTGGCAATCAGAAGACCCAGCACGTGACCTCAGGGCAAGTCATGCCCTGGCGCTGTGCCTCAGTTTACCCAGCTGTCCAGTGTGGATAATCCTGACAGCCGCGGGAAGACAGGAGCAGGCAGTGGCAAGGGTAGTGTTTGCTGATATTTGAAAAGTACTTTGGGATCCCGACCTGGAAGGAGCTAAAGAGAGTGAAGGATGATTATTAGCTATTGTTCATCATCATTATATTAGAGTGCAGGGAAAAGATCCTAGAGTCCTCGGTCCCCTAATGATGGGCATGAGAAAGAAAAAAAGAAAGTAAACCTAGATGGGGTATATGGAGCTAGATTCCCCGGCCACCCCCATCCCTCCCTGCTCTGATCCTGTCGGTCATGCCTAGCCCTGGTACTTGGTTGCCGTGTGGTCCTTGCCAATGCAGCTGCTGGTTGTTATAGTTGCCTCAGCTGTTTCCTGCTCCCCCCACCATCACCCAGAGCACAGAGCTGTCCCAACCCAGCCTCATCCACTGTTTGCCCCCTTCCCACCTCCCCTGCAGCAGCTGGGGGAAGGTTTAACTCAAGCCCTCGGGTCGCTGCTGTGGCCCTAGCGTGGGCCAGCCAAGACCCCTGATCTCCTGCTTGGAAACAGCTGAGCCTTTCTAGCTGAAGCTTTTCCAAAAAATGCAGCTGGAGGCTGAGACCAGCCCAAACCGGTTCAATTAGGGTCAAGTGACAAGCAACTGAAGACAAGGTCTTATCCTAGGACGTGTCAGGCAATGCTAACTCCAGGCAGTGCTACCAGTCCTGACGCTCCAGGGTCCTTGGTAAAGCGCTCTAGATCTACGGATGAAACGTGGTAGGTAGGAATTCTTATAAGAAGTTCTTATCCCTCCCCATCACCATGGTATCTGGGCTCCTTGCAGTCATGCATTAAGCAACTCTATCATGTGTGGTTTGTTCTCTCACAGGGGATAGTGCGTGGGCAGCAGGGGTGTGTGTGTTTTGGTAGGGCTGGTTTTAATGCCCACGCTGCTCTGTGTTGATATCAGAGGAGGCCTGATGCCCAGTCCTGCTGCTCTAACCCCCATGCCCCTCTCTGAGCAGACCCCTGCTGCCTGTGGTCCCTGCGTTGGCGATCCTGTGAAAGCTGCTGCCTCCTGGTGATCGTGTGCCCAGCCTGCAGGGACAGCCCATTTGTATTCAGCCCCTGTGGCATCCATGTTGCTGCCAGCCAGGGCTCTGAATGAGCTTCCGCTGGAGCCTCTGGTTCCCGGGTAAAGAGTCCAATGCCCCCCAACCTGCCTTGGCATGGCTCCCGTGAGTAGTGAAAGCACTGAGCTCCCTTCCCAGGACCAGGCCCTGCGCCCACTGCCCAAGGGGCAGTTTATATAACAGAGCCCACACCAGATGTCAGGGTCCTGCCCATGCTGTGCCAGGCGGGGGGGGAGGAGGGGAGAAGTCCCCTTGCCCTGGTACCATGGAGGCCCCCGTGCTCAACTGGGCCCTGCTGGCCCCCACCTCCCAAGCCCTTCACCTTCCATAGCTGGCATTTCTGTGGGAGCAGCAGCCTGGCTTTCCCATGGCATCCCATGGGTTGGGGGCTGCAAGGCTGGGCTGATCGCTGCCATCACCCCATGGTGCCCACGGCTCAGGGCCAACTGGGACCCTGCACTGCTGCCAAGCTCTGGGGGCGAAGTCTTCCAGCCAAGTGTCGGGGCAAGGGCTGCTTCCGGGATTTCATACCGTGACTGAAAGCTGCCAGCTGCCAGCATGCGAGAATAGGCCATAGGCCTCCTGGGTTCTGTTCTCATGGTGTGACCTTAGGGCAGTCCCTTCCCCCACCCCATGCCTCAGTTTCCCCCATAACACTGGTAAGTGCAGTCTGTGGGTTTTGGTTTCCTAGGTTCCTCGCTGATGCTCAGCTCTTGCAGGTGCCGCTTTCACCATCTCCGGCTGGCTCGGAGACTGCATCCTACCCTGGCAGGCAATGCCCTGGCATTGGTGCTACTGGCCAGCGTTCCCGCCCACCTGGGCTCCGGCGCTGCCATAGATCTGGGCATGAGGCCCTCGGAGAGCTCCAGTGGGTGCCAAACATTGCACCACAGGCTCCAGTGAGCAGGTCCCGCTGTTGCCAACCACAAGAGAGCAAAAACATGAGTCAGACCCAAAAACATCAGGCGATTGGCTCCAAAAACATGGGAATAGTTTTGTTTTTAAAGCACATCTTGTGTTTTTTTCTGTCTTACAACTGTTGCTCTCACCTGGCCCATCCCTGGTGTGTGTGGAGGGGCAACCGGTGCCGTCCACTCTCCCAAATGGTGTACCCTCAGGGGCCTGTGAGACAATACGAACATCTGCATTCAGCTTGCCCAAGGCCAGCGGGGTCTAGTGGGGAGCGCTGCACAGGAGGCAGGAGAGCTGGGTTCTCTCCCCAGATAAGCTGATGTGAGAGCTTCAGTAAGTCACTTCCTCTGCCTCTGTTTCCCCTCCCACCCTTCGACTGTCATGTCTTCTTTGAGCTCTTTGGAACAGGAATTGTGTCTGTGCAGCGCCAGGCACAACGGGGCCCTGATTTCAGTTGGGGTCTGGGCAGCACCCAGCACAACCACCAATTGCCTCCATTCCATTTGGCCCTCTGTTCCAATGTGGATAATGACACCACTTGCTAATTAAATCACACGTATGAGGTGTTGCTCTTATTAACAATTTATATTTATTAGCCATTTGAACCCCACAAGACCCTGAGCCATTTCATATTGCAGCATGAACCTTTCAATACTCGCTGAAATGCAGCCATCTCTGGGGTGGAGCATTGCTGTTGTCTACCAGCGCGTAGCAATGCCTCACCACAGCTTCTGGCAAGGGCTAGGACAGGAAGTGCAGGCAAATCGTCTCTCCCGCTGATATCGAAAGGCGAACGTGCAGGCCAGAGAGCCCTTGTGTGTGGCCAGCACCCCTTAAATCATGGAAGCATCTGGGAAATTCTCCCAACCCGTGCGCTGGCTTCAGAAATGATTTTTGCCCTTCCCGGTGCCGAAGTGGCTCCATTTGACCTCACCCAAAGCCAATGTCAATAGATTTTGGCCCCAAAACCTGTTGACCTCAATGGTGCCAACAGATTAGCAGAACCCATGATCCTGCCCAGCTCTGCCAACTGGATCCCAGGGGCGTTACGCAGTAGTAGTGCAGTGTTGCTTGCACCCGGGAGGATCGTGGATGGGAATGTTCCTAGCACTGGGCAGGGCTTTCCCATCCCTGGAGCCAACCGCAGAGCGCAGGGGAACAGGGCAGGGCAGCCTAGTCTTGGAGCCTAATCTCCGGCTGCTCCACGTGCCCATTTGGGATGGGGGCTGGGAATGGGGTGCTCTGGGGAATGCTCTGAGCTGAGGCAGGGGTGTTGTGTATACACATCCTGCGTGTGTAAATGCATGCATGTGTGCATGTGTGTATCCCATCTGTGTGCGTGTGCATGTGCATATCCCGTGTGTCCGGTGCATGTTCTGTGTGCCTATCTCGTGTGTGCACACACATCCCATCTGTATGTGTATGTGTATCCCATGTGCACACACATATCCCATCTGTGGGTGTGTATCCTCTGTGTACACACGGGTTACCCATCTCTGTATGTCGTGTGTGTGTGTGTGCGCGCATGTATCCCATCTGTGTGCATCCCATGTGTGTGTGTATCCTATGTGAGACTGTGTCCTCCCTGTGTGTGTCTCAGGTAGCCGAGGGGTGTGATCAGGGGCTGACACTAATCCGTTCTTTTTGCGGGGGCTGCTCCCACTCAGCGGGGGGCCCTAGGGCCTTTCTATTTGCATCCAAAGGTCACCTGGAACACCCAGTGAGTCATGGCCTCTGGCAGTGCAGCCTGGGGACGTCCTGTCCCCATGGGAAACAAGCACGAGAACTCAGCGGGCCGGGCCAGGGTGCGGCTGTGCCTGCTAGGCCCACATCCCCTCACATGCATGGGAACCCCTCCCCAGCATGCTCCCTGCTGTGGTCTCACGGCCCCTCCCCTCCCCCAACAGATTCACTCCCAGGGGAAGGGCTCAGACCCAGTGACTGGTCCCCTGGACTCTCCGACCTGGCTGCAGGCTCTCACCCTGGGGATGATTCACAGGGCAGAAGATGGGGCTTTAGCTCCAGGGCCAGACACAACCGATCCCACCAGGGCTCCATCCTCCTCCAACCACCGTGCAGACACCCGGGATCCAGCCTGCAACTGAGCCAGAGGGATCCGAGCTGCCCTCTGAAAACCGGGGTGGGGATGGAGGGCACGTCTGCCATGTGGGGGGCTCAGAGAATTCTCCCCCTCCCCCGCTGGAAATAAATACCACTCCTGTTGCATAGAGGGGGAAACCAAGGCACAGATACACACATCATGCAGTGACCCAGTGGCACAGTTCGGAGTGGAACCCCAGGAGCTAATTCTCTGGGACATCCTTCATGGGTGCGGGGCTGCCTCCTGCACGGCAGGGATGGGGTACTGCACGGCTCTGCTTGAGAAGCAGCATCCCCACATGGCCCCCGAGTCCAGTGAGCTCCCTGGGGACTGTCAGCCACCCCCAGCCTGCAGTACCCAGTCTCTTGCCTTTTACATACATCTCTGGAGGCCTGTCTCCTAGCACCGCTGGGGCATGGCAGATGCTGTGGGTAAATCAGTCTGGGGGCCCAGCATCTTCGTGCACGTGGAAAGTGCCTGGCGGTGGCTGACCAGCAGAGTGGTGCATCTGGCGCACTGGGGATTGCAGTGCTGTAGTCTGGCAGAGCAGCGCCGGGAGCAGGCGAGAGGTGAGTTGATCTAAATGAGTCGGTGACATTTGACTGCGACAGCTGCCAGTGACCTTGCACCGACATTGGGCTGGAGCTTGGTGGGAGGTGCCCATAGCCAAGCAGCAGGTGGAGGGGCCATGGGTTCCTTCCTAGAGCCAGCACAAATCAGGGCTGCTACCTGCTCCCCTCCCACCACTGTTCTAGGCTGGGTCCCATGCTTCACATTGTTGCAATCCCTCTGCACAGCAACATGCTAGATCCCAGCAGCCAGTGTGTGGGAAAGCCCAGAGCTGCTGCAGGCTGAGGAATCACCCACCTCTCCCCCCTCCGTCCCCGCTACCAGCCCTGGGCCTGGGGTAGCAGTTCAAACCACTCCCTTGTGACACAGGGCATGCGATCAGATCCCCAGAGATTGGAGCAGCAGGGTCGATTGGTTAAAGCACAGGACTGGCAGTCACCATTGCTGGATTCTAGCCCTGGTTTTTCTACTTCCTCAGTTTCCCCATCTGTAATCCAGGAAGAAGTCTCATGCCTCTTTGCAAAGCCAGATGAGTGATGGCAGACAGGCACTGGGGTCAGGGTGGCACCAACCGGTCTCTGAGGGGGCTGACCTTGGATGGGTGGCACCTGCATTTCCACCCCTCATGCCTCCTATTCTACAGAGCTCATCACAAACCAGAGCAGGAACCAGCTCCTTCCCCCACCCCCAGCATAGCTTTTCAGGCTGTATCCAAGCCCAGGCTGGGACATCTCTGTACGGGAATCCCTCCTGCCAAAGGGCCTGTCCCACAGCAGCACGATCCGGCCCGGGAGAGGTCCCCACGCAGCCCTCTGCTACTAGCTGCCAGTTTGCTCTACAGCAACCTCTAGGCCCCTGGCTGTGGTCTGCACGCCTGCTGGAGGGGAAGCGTTGCTTGGATTGTGCCTTGGATTGTGCCTGGGGTGCCTGAAAATACTACACTAGACCATGGGGAGATGCCACCCAATTCACTGAGGATGAGGTACAAGGGCCTGAGACCCCCCAGGCTGCGGCCCCAGCCGGCCCTGCTGGGGCAGGTGGAGAGCTCCTCAGCAGCAGGAGTCCGAGCGGTGCCGGCTGCAGGGAATTCGGCCTGCTTGGCGGATGGGATCCATAGGACGAGGCTGGAGCTAGTGCTGCAGCGCAAGCTGGAAGGGACATGGGAGCGACAGACTGGGGTTCTGTGGGGATGCCACATCCATGGCAGGGCAGCACAGAGCACCCTCTGCAGGTGGCATCTGTGAACCAGGGCATTGCTTCTGTGATGGAGGCACACAAACCTTCCTCCTCACCCATCGCAGCCAGGAGAGCCACACCTGCAGGATTTATCCAAACACGTTATTAACCCTAGAACTGCACAACAGAACAGGGGGAGCAGCGCGTGCCCCTCAGCCCACTGATACAGGCCTGGGAAAGCACCCAGGGGCTCACTCAGAATCACTGCCTCCGTTATCTGCCACACATACGGTTCCTGCTAATTTATGCTGCCCCCATGACATGGGGTGTATATCAATTAATGTAACGCTCTAATTACAGACTGCGGCCTGCAAAGCAGGAGACACTGGGGATCAGGATGAACACGAGGGCTCTGTGTGCCAGGCCAGCCCTGGCCAGGCAATTAAAGGGCTAAGCAGCACAGGTGGGTCTTAAACTGCACAAGGACAGGCCTGTGGGTGAGCACTATTGCTCATGCGCCCAGGTGGAGGTGAAGCCCTGGATCACCTCATGCTAACGTGAGGCTGGTCTGGCCAGAGCTGCCCCCCAGAGCAGAGGTGGCATGTGCACCCTTCCCCCCACTCCTAGTCTACTGGATCCAGCACATACCCAAGCCATGCACCAGGCTCCCAGCATGACCTGTTGTGGTTACCTGTGACCCCTAAAGTGGTTGGGGGCCCACCATGGGAAGAACACCCCTCCCCCACATGGAACTGCAGCTCAGATGTCCTTGTGCAAACAGGCCCCCACCCTGGTCTAAAATTGGGGGGTGGGGGGGAAAGAAGCATGGCCTTGTAACTTCTTTCCTTTGGGTTATTCATCCCCACCCTTCCTGGGGAGGGATGGTTGGGCCAGTAAAGAAGCTGGAATGTCAAGTCCAGCATCTGTCCTAGAGTGGGGATGGTTTGGGGAGGTCGGCTAGCTGGGTGCAGTGGGTTTGCTAGGTCACAGCACCAGGAGGGCCAGTGTTCCCAGAGCAACCATGCAACATGGGTGCCCATCATGCTGGATTCAGAGAAGTTCCAGGCAGCAACAGCACTAGAAGGGATTGGGCACTCACTCAGGCCCTCCGCAGCTCCACTTGGGCACCCACAATGCAGAGGCCCATCCCAGGGGACAGTGTGCTACTCTGGAACTGGTTCAGTGAGAGTTTCTACCCTAGCCCCAGGCAGAGGAGTTCAGCGGAAGTGTCAAGGACCCCACCCTCTTGCACAAAGCCCTCCAGCAGCTTCCTCTTTCCACACTAGTTCCCTCTGCCTCTGCACCAAGCTGTTCTGCTTCTCACCTCTTCCCCTGGTGCTATCCCCCTTCTCCCAGCACCTGCCCCCAAGGGCAAAGCTCATCTTTATGCCCTTTCTCTTTTCTAGGAGTAGCAGGTTGGGCCAGAGCACAGCATAGGATTCTGCAGCCTCAGGCAAACCACTTCCACTTTCTGCACCTTCATTTCACTCCCTGTGAAACAGGCTAGGACAGGGGTAGGCAACCTGCAGCACGCAAGCTGATTTTCAGGGGAACTCTCACTGCCTGGGTCCTGGCCACCGATCTGGGGGGCTCTGCATTTTAATTTAATTTTAAATGAAGCTTCTTAAACATTTTAAAACCCTTATTTATAGGCGTATAGAAAGAGACCTTCTAAAATGTTAAAATGAATTACTGGCACACAAAACCTTAAATTAGAGTGAATAAATGAAGACTTGGCCTACCACTTCTGAAAGGTTGCCGACCCCTGGGCTAGGACAAGCCTTGAGCAAGTGCTTGGAGATCTATTGCTAAGAGCAGCAGAGAGGAAAGAGGGTTTGCAGTAGTCTTTAACACAAGCACAGGTAGGTTGCTGGAGGATACTTTACATTAGGAGATCCCCAAGACTGCAAGAAGCAAATGGAGTACCAGAAGCCACTTCCTTAACCCCTCCCCCAACTACCTATTGAACCCAACCACTTGGGGAACAGTTCTGTGTCGCTGCAGCATCACCCCTGCCTGGTAAGAGCACTGCTGTAAACAGGGGTCAGCTGTCTGGGAGTGGACAGGGGAAACCAACCCTAAACCCTACCATGACACACTGAGAAAGTTGCCACTGCGCCTGCCCTGCCCCCCATCTACACTTTCATACTCCAGTGAAACAGGAGGGAAATTTGAGAACAGAAGGCCCATGCCCATCTCTAGAGCACTGTCTCCCTGTGTGGGGCATCTTTGAATTACTCCTCCGTTCCTTCTGCTAGGCTGGACCACTGGGCTCGTTTCACAGCAACAGGCTGAGGCTGTGCCAACTAGTAGATGGGGGTGCCAAGTGGGACTAGTTCACTCCAGCTCCGATGTGGATCTCAGTTTCTGAATCTGTAAAATGGAGAGGACACTAATCTCCTTTGGGAGGTACTGCGGGAAAGTGCCAGGTATTAACTCCTTCCAAACCCCTTCTCAGTCTACCATGGCACCTCCTGTATGCTTTAAGACAGGAAGCTGCAGGACAAAGGGCCCCACTATCTGAATGCTATGCTGCCTTCTGCCACTATGGCAGTAGCAAAATGGGACTCTTCAAACAATATGGTTCAGTCTGGCTCCAAAGCAGGTCGGTGGCTATACTTTCTGCTGGAGGGAGGAATGGTCCCACTCTAGCTCTAGTGTACAGATACTCCCTGAGTTACATAAAGCCAAGGTATGCACATCCAAGCTTACAGAAAAAGTTCTGTAAGCTAGAAATAGGAGGGGTGGGGGGTTTTTTGTGCATGTAATGGTTGGAGATACATTTCTGACTTACGCAAAATTTGAGTTCCACAAGATGTTCCGGAACAGAATGCTTGCATAAGTCGGGAAGCGTCTGTATTTGGTATGGGCCTAGCTGTTACAGTGACAGCACCAGCTAGGATTGCCCTGACCTAAGTGCACTGCAATAACATGAACATTCAGGCTGGGTTTTAATCCCCAATTGACAAGCAGACTGAGCACTGGATTAGAGGGTGTGCCAAAAATCAGGGGTTAATTTAAGCCAACCATGTGTGCCTTGAGAAGCCTCTTGAACAGTACATCAGCTGAGAAAATGAGGTTGGTCACAGCAATGGAGCTGTTCTAGCAGTATCAAAGGGCAGCTTCTAATGACTCTACAGTTACGCACCTACTGCTTTCCTCAGGCAAACAGAGGAGCATTTAGACCACACAGGATCCTCCCCTTATCCCAACTTTAGTTCACCTTTCCTGCTGCTTGTAATTTCTTTGTACATGCTCTTGCTCCTGGCTTATTGGATCAGGGAGGGTCTGGGTTAGCCAGGTAACACACTCAAATCCTGCCAGCTGCTGTAGCTTTGGAAGGGGGTCATGTTCCTTCAGCTGTAGCTAGTCATGCTGAGATCATGGGATGATCACACCACTTGTGAAATTGGAATGTTAACACGTTACTGGATGGAAAATCCAAAAGATTTGTTTTAAAAATTAAGCTTTTATTCAGTTAGAGGTAGCAATGGGTGCAGAGTCCTGTAGTGTCAGGGTCACTAGAGAGCTAGGTTCTTGGCTAGTAGAGGGAGGGAGTAGTCAATTATCTCAACATTTAAATCAACTCTGTTAAGAGTTTAGCCCATCCTAGATTCAAAACAAAATCCCCCCCACACACAGCTCAGGTGTATTTGCACAAAATGAGAAGACAACACAAGACCAGAGCATCATGGTACTGCAGGTTTCTCTTGTTTGCACCTGTAAGTACTGAAATGGAAGCAAAACTAGACATACTACAACCTGCTTCCTAGCAAGAACCACCCCCAGCATCTTTCACAGCTCTTAGGGGAGGTGGCAACATGTCCCACAGGTACCATGTGAGCTGCAGAGGCAACAGGACAGTCAGGAAATGGTGTGTAATAAGTATTGCTCCACAAGGAGTCAGCTAATAAGTATGTTTAGTTTAAAAGTTTTATTTAAAAAAAAATAAGTGTGGTCTGGGTATAGTGCCCATTACTGTTAACCTAGAGCAAACATGTCAGTGGAACAGTCACCCCTCTAAGCTGGTCACACCAGAATTCACTGCGCCAAGATTTAGCGCCAAAGAAAAACAAATTTTAAAAAAAGGACCTCAGTGACAAACATACATAATGGAAGATAAGCTTGATACAAAAGAATATAGAAATATGTACAGTAATTCACAGGCCAAACAGGAAACCGACCTTAGTGAGGTCAGGGGTGCTGGTTATTTTGCAGCTAATTTAGAGACGAGTCATTTAGCATGAAAGCAGTTACAGCATAAATGCAATATTCCCATCTCCTCCCCAGGCGAGTCACCCTAGCACTGTTCCAGTTGCTCGGAGCAGCGAGATGATATGGATTTCACCCAAGCTGGTCTCACACTCCTAGGATGGCATACTTGAACAGTGCCATGATAGCTGCACTGATGAGGCCAGAAATCGGGACAGTGACAAACCATGCCAGGAAGATGTTACGGAAGAGACGCCAGTCCACAGCCTTCCTGGAACGGAGCCAGCCCACTGAGACCACGGAGCCCACCTATGGAAGATACACCAAGGGACTGATTTAAAGACTAGGAGACCACTAGGGTCTCACCTCCTGCATAGCAGGCCAGAGATCACCACCTAGTGCTTCCAGCATCAAACCCAACAGCTTCTGGTCAGCTAGAGTATCTTAGCAAGATATTGCAATTTTTATAGACTGAATAGCACATACAGGGAGGCAGCTTGTGCACCCCACCCAAATCCCAGCTGCCTAGAGTGGGAACTCATGCATGGCAGCTCCACCCCCTACCTGCACATGAACCAGGTGTGATGTCTCTGCAATGGGGCCAGGACACCTGTGCAGCACAGCTGCCATGTTGATTCCCAGTGAAGCCACAGGGGAGTGAGTTCTCCTCCAAAGGTTGTGCAGTTCCCTTGCATAATGGAGGCCCAGCCTCCTCCCACCCACCCTGCACCAAGGCACACTAGGGTTAGATAGGATCCCAGGGAATAAGATTAGTACCTACTTGATAATCTTAAAAAAAATCCATAACCAGTCAGGTCTTTGCACACCCAATAATTTCATGGTGCCTGGGGGGCACCCCCAAGTTTGAAAACCAATGTACTACCTTCAGCTTCCAGATACTGATCTTTATTCTGCCTTTATCTCCTAGAAGCATGCCCCCAGCTCTCAAAGCTCACCTCAACCTTCTCTAAATAAGATAGAGTGAAACTAAAAACTCAATCTAAGGCAGGTTTTCTACTCTTCAGGTCATTCTTGTAGCTCTTTAGGTATCCTCTCCAATCTGTCAGCATCCCCAACATGTTGCCCCTCCACAGGCAAACTCTGTTTCCAATATGGCCTTACTAAGAAGGGAGCAGCACTGACTAGGTTCAGATACAAGACAAGCCTGAATCCAATGAGACCTGCCCAGAGAAAACCTGAGTCATGCTGAAGTGTGCACAAGGCACTTGGCCACATTATGGACAGCAATCTCCCTGTTGGAACTGCGGTGCACAGCCAGCACAGCATGGGGCCAGGCAGCAATGGACCAGCAGAGAGTTTCACAATGAGATTACAGGCATCTGATGCACAAGTGCAAGGCTTATAGGAATAAAGTTTGCCATGACCTGAGCGGCCCAGGGAGCTTGGCAGCTTTGTAATGGGTCTGTTTGACAACTGTTTTTTGTTCTACCACAGTAGTGCCCAAATATATAGAATCATAGAATATCAGGGTTGGAAGGAACTTCAGGAGGTCATCTAGTCCAATCCCTTGCTCAAAGCAGGACCAACCCCCAACTAAATCATCCCAGACAGGGCTTTGTCAAGCCTGACCTTAAAAACCCCTAAGGAAGGAGATTCCACCTCCTCCCTAGGTAACCCATTCCAGTGCTTCACCACCCTCCTAGTGAAAATGTTTTCCTAATATCCAACCTAAACCTCCCCCACTGCAACTTGAAACCATTACTCCTTGTTCTGTCATCTGCTACCACTGAGAACAGTCTAGATCCATCCTCTTTGGAACCCCCTTTCAGGTAGTTGAAAGCAGCTATCAAATCCCCCCATATTCTTCTTTCTGCAGACTAAACAATCCCAGTTCCCTCAGGCTCTCGTCATAAGTCGTGCTCCAGCCCCCTAATCATTTTTGTTGCCCTCTGCTGGACTTTCCAATTTTTCCACATCCTTTTAGTGTGGGGCCCAAAACTGGACACAGTACTCTAGATGAGGCCTCACCAATGCCAAATTGAGGGACATGATCATTCCCCTCGATCTGCTGGCAATGCTCCTACTTATACATCCCAAAATGCTGTTCACCTTCTTGGCAACAAGGGCACACTGACTCATATCCAGCTTCTCATCCACTGTAACCCCTAGGTCCTTTTCTGCAGAACTGCTGCCTAGCCATTCGGTCCCTAGTCTGTAGAATTCCATGCACTGCTTTCATCTTAAGTGCAGGACTCTGCACTTGTTCTTGTTGAACCTCAGATTTCTTTTGGACCAATCCTCTAATTTGTCTAGGTCCCTTTGGACCCTATTCCTACTCTCCAGCATATCTACCACTCCTCCCAGTTTAGTGAGATCTGCAAACTTGCTGAGGGTGCAGTCCACGCCATCCTCCACATCATTAAAGATATTGAACAAAACTGGCCCCAGGACCAACCCTTAGGGCACTCTGCTTGATACTGGCTGCCAACTAGACATGGAGCCATTGATCACTACCTGTTGAGCCCAATGATCTAGCCAGCTTTCTATCCACCTTAGTCCATTCATCCATCCCATACTTCCACAGTATTCTTGCCAGCAAATTAAGGAAGACTGTATCAAAAGCTTTGCTAAAGTCAAACACATCTATTGCTTTCCTCTCATTTGTGGAGACCATTATAGAAGGCAATTAGGTTAGTCAGGCATGACTTGTCCTTGATGAATCCATGCTGACTGTTCCTGATCACTTTCCTCTCCCAGTGCTTCAGAATTGATTCCTTGAGGACCTGCTCCATGATTTTTCCAGGGACTGAGGTTAGGCTGACTGGCCTGTAGTTCCCTGGATCCTCCTCCTCCCTTTTTTTAAGATGGGCACTACATTAGCCTTTTTCCAGTCATCCGGGACCTCCCCAGATCACCATGAGTTTTCAAAGATAATGGCCAATTGCTCTGCAATCACATCCACCAACTCTGCCTCCAGCACTTAGCATACCTCCTCTGGCATTGGGTGGCTGTGTTGGTGAGTATCTGAGTGTCTGTTGCAGGAACAGTTTGTCAGTTTGACCATGTGCTTGATTGTTTGAAAAGTGAATTGGGAGTGCTTTGGTTCCAGGTGGGCCTGACTGTTCTAAAAAGGCAGTCAGCAGTGAACCTGCTGAGCAGCTAACAGCAGAGGCTAATAGAGGGAGTTCACCCGGGGAGAGCGCACTGAGGCTTTCATCTTGCAGGCTTCTGAGTAGTTACTGCAACAGCTGAGGAAGCTCTTTGAATGAAGGTAATATGGATGGTGAGCATTCAGCTGTTACCTGCACAGGATGTGCCATGTTTGTCTTTCTTCCACAGGACAGAAGTGACTTTGTACAAAGTGCAAGCTGGTTTCCATATTGGAAGAGAAAGTTTGAGGTCTGGAGAAACAAGTATCGACCCTGTGTTGCATAAGAGAAAATTAAGATTTCCTAGACAGCCGTCAGGATATGCTTCTATGGATACAACATTCTGAAGAAAGAGAGCAGGCTGCAGTGGGAACAGAAGGACGGTGAAGACATTTGGCAGCATGTGACCTCCAGAAGGAGGAGGAGGAGAGTCCATGTACCAGCAATGCAGATACAGGTGAGCAACCATTTTCATGTTCTCTCCACAGGTACTAATGAGGGGAGTGGACTAGATGATACATCTGAGGGAAGGGAGCAGAAGGAGACTCCTCCAATTGGAAGGCATGAGATGCACTGTCCTAGGGATCCAAAGAAGTGGGCTGTAGCCCATGAAAGCTTATGCTCTAATAAATTTGTTAGAGACTAAGGTGCCACAAGTACTCCTGTTCTTTTTGCGGATACAGACTAACATGGCTGCTACTCTGAAACCTGTCCTAGGGATGGGGTTTCCATGACCACTGCTCTCAAGAGAAGGCAGCAGGTGGTGGTGGTCAGGGACTCCCTCCTCAGGGGGACAGTCATCTGCCACCCCGACCAGGAAAACAGAGGTCTGCTGCTTGCCAGGAGCTAGGATTCACGATGTGACGGAGAGACTGCCAAGACTCATCAAGACCTTGAATCATTACCCCTTCCTGCCTCTCCACATGGGCACCAAGGATACTGCCAGGAATGACCTTGAGCAGATCATGTGGCTCTTGGAAGAAGGATAAAGGAGTTTGAGGAGCAAGTTGTGTTCTTGTCCATCCTCCCTGTGGAAGGGAAAGGCCTGGGTAGAGATTGTTGAATTGTGGAAGTCAAATGGCTATGCAGGTGGTGTCAGACAGAAGGCTTTGGATTCTTTGACCATGGGATGGTGTTCCAAGAAGGAGGAGTGCTAGGCAGAGTGCCCTTCACCTAACGAAGAGAGGGCCAAGCAGGCTGGCTAACCTAGTGAGAAGGGCTTTAAACTAGGTTCACCAGGGAAGGATACCAAACCCCTGATGTAAGTGGGGAAATGGGATACCAGGAGAAAGCACGAGCAGGAGAGTGCAAGAGGGGATGACTCCTGCCTCATACTGAGAAAGCAGGATGATCAGCGAGTTATCTTAAGTTCCTATACACAAATGCAAGAACCCTGGGAAACAAGCAGGGAGAACTGGAAGTCCTGGCAGTCAAGGAACTATGATGTGATTGGAATAACAGACTTGGTGGGATAACTCACATGACTGGAGCACTGTCATGGATGGATATAAACTGTTCAGGAAGGACAGGCAGGGCAGAAGAGGTGGGGGAGTTGTGTTGTATGTATGAGAGCAGTATGGCTGCTCAGAGTTCCAGTATGAAACTGCAGAAAAACCGGAAAGTCTCTGGATTAAGTTTAGAAGTGAGCGCAACAAAGGTGATGTCATGATGGGAGTCTGCTATAGACCACCAGACCAGGGGGATGAGGCTTTCAGGAAACTAACAAGTTACTAGATTGCAGGCCCTGGTTCTCATGGGAGACTTCAATCATCCTGATATCTGCTGGGAGAGCAATACAGCAGTGCACAGACAATCCAGGAAGTTTTTGGAAAGTGTAGGGGACAATTTCCTGGTGCAAGTGCTGGAGGAACTAACTAGGGGCAGAGCTCTTCTTGACCTGCTGCTCAAGAACCAGGAAGAATTAGTAGTGGAAGCAAAAGTGGATGGGAACCTGGGAGGCAGTGACCATGAGATGGTAGAGTTCAGGATCCTGACATAGGAAGAAAGGAGAGCAGCAGAATACAGACCCTGGACTTCAGAAAAGCAGACTGACTCCCTCAGGTGTAGATAAATCTGATAATTTTCATATAACTTTACATTGTGCCTCTTCATATAACCTTGTGGTGGGTCTACCCACGTGTGATCTCTGTATCCTGGGACTTTGTATCAAAGCCTCATTTAGAAACTTTGCATTGCCCTTGGTATAATATTATAGCCCCTAAGGATAGAATAAGATGGAAGAAACATTTCTTTTTGCTAGCAGTAGAACAAGAGCGTTCCTCCCCCCCCACTCTTAATCAATTGCCCTGTTGAATGAATGAGGTGTGGATGAGCAAGGCATGAAAGGCAGCACCTCCAGACAGCCTCAACTGTTGGAGAGGGGCTGGGAGCCAGACCCAAGAACAATAAAACGTGTCAAGTGGGCTCATTAAAGACAAGCAGACATACTGATGGCCTGGGGGGGGGGGGGGGGGGGGGTTGTTAGAAGCAAGCACCTTCTTTTGGAAACACCCTCTTTGCAGCATTGGAACAACACTCAAAAGAAAGCACAAAGGACCAATGGACACAGACACAAAGTTTGAATCTGGTATAGATTTGCATAAGAGGAAAGCTGCTATAAAAGTGAGGTGTTTTGCAGAGGACCCCGGGTCTCGTCTTGTCAACATGGGAGCATCGATCCGGATCAGCAGAAGCCCGGCTCCACCCCCTCCCCCATCTAACTCACCTGGCCAGTGAAGTTAAGGGGAGCAATTGGTAACAACAAGATGGAGTGTGTGAGTGTGTGTGAGTGTGTGTGAGTGTGTGTGAGTGTGTGTGAGTGTGTGTGAGTGTGTGTGAGTGTGTGTGAGTGTGTGTGAGTGTGTGTGAGTGTGTGTGAGTGTGTGTGAGTGTGTGTGAGTGTAAGTGTAATATATTATATGCATATAATACAGTGTTAATGAATACATGTATCACTAATAAATGTGGCGTTTTGTCTTATTCCCCCTGAAAAGATCCTGTGCAGTACTTTAAGTACAACACAGGGAACTGAGGGGCAGGATCCCCTGGAAGAACAACATGAGGGGGAAGGAGTCCAGGAGAGCTGGCTGTATTTTAAAGAATCCTTAGAAGTTGCAGGAACAAACTATCCCGATGTGTAGAAAGAATAGTAAATATGGCAGGCGACCAGCTTGGCTTAACAGTGAAATCCTTGCTGATCTTAAACACAAAAAAGCAGCATTACAAGAAGAAGTGGAAGACAAATGACCAGGGAGGAGTATAAAAATATTGCTCAGGTATGCAGGAGTGAAATCAGGAAGGCCAAAAATCACACTTGGAGTTGCAGCTAGCAAGAGATGTGAAGAGTAACAAGAAGGGTTTCTTCAGGTATGTTAGCAAGAAGAAGCAAGTCAAGGAAAGTGTGGGCCACTTACTGAATGAGGGAGGAAATCTAGTGACAGAGGATGTGGAAAAAGCTAATGTATTCAATGCTTTTTTTGCCTCTGTCTTCATGAGGAAGGTCAGCTCCCAGACTACTGCACTGGGCAGCACAGCATGGGGAGGAGGTGACCAGTCCTCAGTGGAGAAAGAAGTGGTTCAGTACTTTTCCTCAATGCCCATTTCTTTTCAGCTTCTCCCTCCACCACTTCCTATGTTTACTCTATGTTCATTATCCACAAATGGACATATCTGCATGCAAATTGTAGACCTGTCAAACTCAAGACCAATGCTTGGAGTATTTTGGAAGCTATTCTACTAGAAGTCAATACGAACCAGATCTGAGATTGAGGAGGAAAAAGGCAAGAACCAGTACTTGGAGACTACTGGATTCTCATACAATAGACCAGACCATCACATCTGGTCCTACACCACTAACTCCATTTCCTGAGACAGTAGTGACACTTCCTGCAGAACTAATAGGCAGGTCACCACAGGAGCCATTTAACATACAGGCAAGCATTTCACTTACTTTGCAGTGCGTTGTACTGATAGGAAGACCAACATTTGATGCAATCACCACAGTCAGAGCAGATGCCAGTTCAATGCTGAAGCCACTGTGTATACACAAAGATAGTAATATCAGAGGTTGGTATGAGCCACACAATGTCAGCAAGGGATTCCTGCACACCAGACAGTCCATGCGCATGGCATACAGAACTTTGGCTTATGGCTCCTGTTCTATGCAGGGTTCCAGGTCTCCCTCATTAACCAGTTTAATTGTTAAGGCATTAGATTTTGTACACACTTCTGCTTTGTATGGAGAGTGCACCTGGGGCCTCTTGATAGCTCCTAGCTGGAGGCCAGAAGCAAGGTTAGAGATCTTTAATCAGAGCTTCATTTTTCCTTCCATTTCTAGTGATACATGCATCTCTGCAGGAAGTTTAGATAAAAGTCAAATATCCATAACTCTAGGGCACTCCCCTTTACACAATGGAGACTAAGCAGATTTCACACTGCCACTCACTGAGCTCAGTAGTTATTTGCATTCAATTCCTCAAGGCATTTGCTTTGATCTGTAATGCCCTGATATGATCTTGGACCTGGATATCAGAGATCAGTCCCCTTTAGGACAGCCACCTGGAGATGGTGGCAGGGAATTCAGTGGATGATCTTTGCAATCCACCCCTGAAGCTCCAGAGGGTGGAACTATAAGGCACAGTGGAAGGTTCAGCTCTTTTGTCTTTTGACCGAGAGGAGGGCATGTGTGTTTAGTACAAGCACCTGATCCCAAAGCCATCTGTTCAAATGCACATATTAGAACCATACCAATGGAAATGGCAATTAGAGGTGACATTTGTGGAGTGGTCTTCCTGAAGATAACCCACCACATGTCATGACTATCAAAGCTATTGTACCTCAGAGCACTAGGAAGTTTGGAATGTGAGCAAACAAACTGGAAAGAATTAATGAACCTTCCAATTTCAGTAGGCTGCAGACTCTACATTGTATAATTACATGCTCACTCAGCCTTTGAGTAATAATGTGTTATGTACACAATGGTTAGTACAGAGGACACAGTATACTGAAAATACCATAAACATCCTTCTGTGTCCCCCCATGAAGCATCTTACCTAGATGGTGTGATGGGAGTCAGATCCTTCCCCATGGTCTGAATGACTCTTCTCCCCCAGACCCACAGGCCAATGCAGATTCCAGCACCTCCATACAGCAGCAGCCAGATGGGAGTTGCCACTTTGGCAGCCACATCACCTGTCTGATAGACGAGGTACAGAGCCACCAGGGGGCCAATGGCATTGCTGGAAGGAAACAGATGCATTCCAGTCAGAGACAATTAAGGAATCTTTCCATGCTGCTGACTTGAGAAGTGAACAACTCCAATCTTGCTATAAACCCCAACTTGCTACATTTTCTGGATGACCAGCTTATTGGGGAGCAAGTATTTGCCAGAAGAGCCCTCACAATAAGCAGCTTTCACACCAGCATGCTAGGCATACATGCTCCAGAGAAGCAGTGAACATACTACATTAACATTTGCACTGAGAGTAACCAGCTAAAACCTGTCACATAGATTAAGTTTACTGACCTGACATCGTTGCCGCCATGAGCAAAGGAACCAAAGCAGGCGGTGAGAATCTGCAGGAACTGGAAGAGCAGGGACACTTCTGGTCTATCCTGGTCATGCCACTCCTCCAGAGAACCAGTGCTGCACTTCCTGTCACCACTGCCCATCTCCACCTTGCCTACATCCATATCCACATCTGCAGCTGGGTGGGTATCTGCCACAGCATTGCAGTAGCTAGTGTAGCTGTCCATACGAATCCTCTTCTTAGTGTCTGCTCCAGGCCAGGTCAGTTTCTCCATCTCCTCCCCCTTGGGCTCACCCTCTTTGGCACGGAATGAATCCAGTGGCATGCCACAGATGGCCATAGTGTACGATGTGTAGCTGTTGTTGCGTCTCAGGGGCTTGTCACCAGAGTCCCCCATGCAATCGCCCACTTTGGCCAGGTGAAGCTTGTGCAGCAGCTCTTTGTACAGGCCTGAATCCTTGTGCACAGTGTGGTACTGGTAGTGGCCACTGGAATTGATCTGATTGCTGACAGCTTGGTTGAACTGAACAAGGTTGCCACTGGGTAACCGCACAGCTCCTGCAAATGGAACTGGAGTTTAACCCACATGCCCAGGAGTGGGTAACATGCCTCAAACAGGAGCCAAACTAAAAACACTACAGACCTCATGCTTGTGCCACTCTGCCCTGATCTATTTGCTGGTGGAATATGCCTCCACATGGCATGCTTAAGGGACTCCCACTTCATCTGGACTTGCCAGGGCCATCTCAACCTCCAGCCATAAGGCCTTGAGTCAAGGCAGGTGCTAACCCCAACTCACCACTATCAATGTTGGTTTCCTTCAGGTCAACACTGGGGAGCCTCTCCCGCTCTGGGGCTTCCTCCACATCTCCCAGATTGAAGGAGACTGTTCTCTCCTCCACGGCTGCCCTGTGGTGCACAGCAGACACATCAGTGACAGAGCTCTTGTCACCCACGCCGTTGTCTAGTGGCACTTTATACTCATCTGTGTCTTCTTTCTGACTGGTTTTTTTCTCCATCAAGGGGCTCCCAGAAGGACTTGACTTGACCTCTCCTGTGGAAAGAAGCAATGACTTAATAGTCCCCTTTCCCAAAGGCTGCCGCCATTTAAAGCCCTTTCAGCCATTAGCACCTGATTCCAGCCTACTCTGCATCCACTGAGACCTGAGCAATGCTGGCACCTGTCAGAACCCAGATTTATGCATGCTGAATTTCAGTTTACAGCTCAAGTTAGTAACCAACTACTCACATGCTTAGATGTGTTACACATGTGCTGTGCATGGGACAGCCAGATCTTCAGACACAACTCACTAGTCTGAACTGTGCTCTCTTACTATTTCAACCCCGCTCTTGGCACCCAGTATAGGTGTGGTTATAACTGGCAGAGTGACTAATGGCATGGCAGGGCTCTGTGTTTGTTACTCCCAGAGCACTGGTTCTTCACTCCACAATGAGAATAGTGGTGGGCCACCAGGAACTGACTGGACAGATGGTGCCAATACTTTGCTTCCACTTTAGTGTTAGGAAAAGCTAAAGATACATTCCTAGTATTGCACAAGCAGCAGCCCAGAGAAGTTACATGGTTGAGAGCTGGCCCATGATGTGGCCAAGACTTGCACCACACTACAATGGTGCAAGAAAGCTTATTTTGATTACAAGTTAAGATTTTAACTACAGATGACAGAGCCACTTCTTGGGAGCAGTGTAAGCAGCAAATCTCTCACCAGGGTATCATCAGTGAAGTGCTGCAATTTGCACTTTGTGATGCATGAGCCATAGGCGTATACAGGTGACTCATCTGTGCCTTTCACTGGGTTAAAGCATGTGACAACAGAGACTGCACTGGGCAGGAAGGTACCTTTTCCACATGGTGATGAGCCATGACACCACCACTAGGGTTTCCACTGCAAGGAGTGTTTTGGAAAAATGCACCAAGCTCGGCTTTAAAGCTATCACACAACTTTAAACATCTAGAGTAGAGGCAGGCAAAAAAATTTCAGCAAACAATAAGTCTGCTAAAAAAGTAATGGGGAAGTAATAGTGTTATAGCTGTGTTGGTTTAGTATATTAGAGACAAGGTGGGTGAGGTACTTTTATTGGACCAACTTCCTTTTTTCCCCCTCCCACCAACAGAAGTTGGCCTAATAAAATAGTGTTTCTCAACAACCCATCTGTGGACCAATGCCCGTTCCTGAGATCTCCCTGACTGTTTAGGAAGGCAGCAAGCCGGTCCCTGGTATCAAAAAGGTTGAGAAACACTGCAATAAAAAAAGATTACCTCATCCACTCACTCTAATGCCGAAATGGTTCATTCTGGCCATTGCAAAACAGTGTTTCATGTTGTATGTTTTGACTTTCAAAATGGTGATGTGTTTTGAAATTTAGCTACAAAAATCCAAAAAAGTGAAAGCCACCTAAATAACCAAAATCAGAATTTGTCTGGGCCAAACAACCCCATAAAAAGTTTTGGTTCCCATTCCTGGGAGAAAAACTGGCTAGTTTCAAATTGAAAATGAGGTTCTGTTTGGCCCCCAAATCAAAAAGGTGTATTATTCACTCAGCTCTAATCTAGAGCCTTGATGGTGGGACTTTAGCTTTCAAACATGAACAGAAACAGTCTACTAGTTAGGGCAGAACTGGGACTCTGGAGTGATCCTGCCTCTGACTGCACGACCTTGGCCTAAATTCACTTTTGGCTGCCTAAGCAAGCACCTAAATACAAGTAGCATTTTCCAGAGGCTCTGAACATAGGTCTCCAATGACTCCCAAAGGAGCTGTGGGTTCTCAGCTCTTCTCTGAGAAAGCATGGCCTGTTATTTAAAGAGCCGAACCGTATAGCCAGGTCTGAAAATTGGCTTTAACATCTGCCTGTTTCCCCAGGCCATAAAATGGAAAAACTACCTTACAGGAGGGAGGGCAAAGCTAACAAATGCTTGAAATCTTCAGAGCAAGAACACTAGGAGTCAGTTAAAAGCTTCCCAATCTGTACTATATTAAAGCAGAGACCATTGATTTCAGAACTCATTAGCTCACTGCAAGCACTTGGTCAGAACTTTTTAAGTCTGGCTGATCAGGTCAGATACTAATAGCAGGAAACCTCTATTTCCTTAGTTCTGCTGCAGTGCTGTGTGGGGCTGCTCAGACTACTCCAGTATGTGTGTCACCAGGGTTCTGCTTAGGAATAGGCTATGCTGAAACCCCAACAGCTGCAAACAGATTTGCTAAGTTACATTAGTGAGGGGGAAAAAAATTGAATTCCTGGCAAGAGTATAAACTCCTTTAACAGCTGGAAGGATGAGCTGTCTCTAGACAGACAAATTTCAAAGGCAACCAGAAAGTATTTAACAAGCTATTAGTCTCTCACCACTTATGCAAACCTGACAAGGGTACTTGTGAATAGCTATTCTCTTATTGTTTAGGATGCCTCTCCCAAGTCTCAAGTGTAATTTATAGAGGAGCCCCTCAGAACATTAAGGTAAAGCTGGCGAATGCTATCTGAGTGCCTTTCAACAGGTATTCTTTGCTACAGGGCAGGGATTTTATGAGATCACCTACTTAAAACTAATCTGCATCAGCAAGGTCAGATTGCTCATTAGGTACATATGGTATTAAAGGTTATATGCCACAATTCGGCACACTGATCCTGCATTCTCTACCCTGGGCACCCTTTAAGATTAATGATGAAATAGTGCTGTTTAGGAGTATATCCACTCCAGGTAATTGTTCTGTGCTGTGTGCCTAAAGCCTACTCCATGCAGCTTGATCTGAAACAGATAAGTAGGCACGAAGTTAGCTGCAGCCTGCCAACAGTACTTTCTTACCAGTGGATGGCTACTCAGCTAGAAGCATGCTTAAGGGGCCCTCTTAGAAGCCACCCCTTGTTATAAGCAAGTTTAGTTTTACAGTAACCAGCAAAAGCTTGATTACAAATACAGTACTTAAGTGACTCTCGAGATTTTCAGAGGAATCTGAGTGAGATCTGAGTGCTAACCCCCCTTTAGGATCCTTTAATAAAATAGACATAAAGGGGAGATTTGTAAGACACCCCCCCACCCACAAGCAAGAAGAGCCAAAACAGGGTATTTAAGTAACTCATTAAGCAGAACATGTGATTTTATGTCATTCTAAAGTATTACTTACGTTCTATTTTCTTCTTCATTCTTGGACACACAAAGAACCAGACGATGAGAGCACAGACAACAGCACTCCCCGCCGAAGTTAGAAGGATACCCCAGATAGGAAGTTTGTCAAAGCCCAGCACTAGGAAATAAAACAATGAATCTTGAAAACCCCAGGGCAAGAGCCCCTTCAATGTATGGCTACCCTCTTCACAACTGGCTCAAGGGATGCTTGGCACATGATATTCACTGCTGCCTCCCAGGAGTCTGCAGTTCCCTGCACCAGCTTTGCTCTATTCAGATTTTCTGCTAATATGAGATGTGAATATGTAATAGAAAATCCAATACTAACCCTGCAAAAATTAGAACTTAACCCACACAGGAGCCCTCAACAGGTTACATTCTCTCCCCAGCTAATCTCTTTCACATGTTTGGAGACTCTCCTGACCTCTCCCCTCCCCAGGGAAAACTGGATTACCGAGAGCATTGTACATGCTGGTGACCCAGCAGCAACTGACTAGACATGCTCTACCATCCTTCCCTCAGTTTAGTTGTCAATATAGTACACACACACACACACACAGGCTTATGTCCTGACTTGCTTTTTTGCTTTGACATTGCAGCAAGTCTGCTGCTGCAGCAGACAGCGCTATTCCCCCTGGCATGCCAGTCTGCTAATAGCCCAGGAGAGAAGAATTGTACCCACGAAAGATCGCCAACAGATTTATAGTGATGTGGCATTTTAGGTTTGTGATGGGATAGGACTTTTCCAGCCACATGGTGCAACAATGATGGCTTCTGCATCTCACTCCAGAGCACTTATTTTTAAATTAGAACCAAATCGGCATCTCTTGAAACAGGAGAGGCTTTAAGGTGTTAACTGACCTAGTTACACAAGCATTTACAAATGAGTGGCTGGATTTTTTTCCATAGAAGCTTACTCACTTATAGTTTACTATAACCTTAAGCTAAGGTATCAAGTGTTTGCTAAATGGCCATCAAAATGCTTCTGCATTTTCTGCTGCAGCCAAGAACTATAAACACTCCTAGTACATAGAAGGCAGATAAAGGAACTGCAGAGGTCAAGTGCACAATGTCACACATCTATTTCATATGTCTTAGTTAACATGCAACACTAATAGCAGCTTACAACAAATACAGAGTCTGGCAAAAACCCCAGCTAAAGTGGAACAAAGTTTAACCAAGCCTTGTCTACAGAATGTAAATTTAACATGAATCTGGCTAGTAATGTGCAAACTTATAAACTGGATCACATGATGCAATGCTGTCTATGCTTTAACTGGTTAAGATTCCTACTTCACAAGACAATGTCATTCACAGGCATAAACACCACTTTGGCTGAACTCCATTAGTGCTGCAACATCTGTTAGAATTTCAGGACCAAAGTGCATTTGAAGGGACCAATGTATGAAGGGAAAGCTGGAGTCATTACTTCATAGCTACATACCAGGCTATTCACTACTAAATACTGAAATAGATCTAAAGTGTCTAATATGACACTGAATACCTGCCACTGTCAGCCTCTACTTAGCTCTGGATCATTGATGACCTGTTTTATAATACATCACAGCAGAAAGCCCCAGCTGAAGCTGCCATCACAGTCCAGGGTAGCAGGCCCTGATTAAGGTAGCCCAGTATACAGAGTTTTGAAACTGATTGTTAAGTTAGCTGTGACTGATATTTTCTACAGCTTGCCTTTTAACTCTGCAAGTCTCCAGGCCCTTCTGTGCCAAACTACATTGGATTATGATGGCAGCTGCCTGTTCCATTCATCAGTTGTGTTTCTCCCCCCCCCCACCACAACAGAAAGTTAAACATTTTGATCTGGAGCTCCCAAAAGATTTCAACTCCGAAGCATGAATTCCTCTTCGGAGTACTTGTGCCAGCTAGGACATGCCAGTTCTTCTTGGTCAGGAAGTGTCGGGGCAGTTAATATATTCTTTGGGATGAAAAGCAAGCAAGCTCTCATGCTGGAAAGGCCAAACTGAGCAAATCCAATACAAGACTCCAGTGCTGACTAGCCTTACTGGAGAATAGGAAAAGCTTAAGGAGACTCTTCAGCAGCTGGGTTCCTGAGCTCTAGCATAAGTAGGAGAGAGGAAAGGGGAAGTCATGTTATCTGCTGTTCCTGTGAAGACTAAGGAGAAAGCTCTGTAGTGATTTAGAGTTTGAGCAGGCCTCTTTGGTTGGGTAACTATCTAGGTTAGAACTCAGCGCACGCTAGCCTGCAGCCTTCTGTAGCCAGCACAGGCCAGCAGCCTTCTAGGAGATTTCAGCCCTGTAAAGCAAAAGGGGTAAATCATGCATTTAATGGAGGTTTTTGTAAAGAATTATAAAAGTAGCACTGAAGTATTCTGACATGTACTTACAAGGTGCACCACTGTACATGATAGAAAAGAGGTTGATCCCAATTGTACAGGCATAGAAGATTGGCAAAGCTCGCAACCCATTGGGAACTGGATCTGCCTGTAAAACAGATTAGTTTTGATGCTATACAAATCCAGATCCCAAACTCTGAACCCAACAGCAAAGCAGACATTTAAAGTACACTTCTACATGGAAGAGTGTAGAAAAATAGTAACTTCTTACAAAGTTCTGTTTTGTGCACTTAGACTTAAAAGTTTACTACTTCCCTCCTACTAGCCCAGCAGAGGCAGCTCCAGAAGAGGAAGATGGAGTCTCTTGTTCAAACAGAATTGTTTGCTAAATGCCAATTAGAGGCTTATATATTAGAGCTGTGAAAGCTCTGTTCACAGTAGGATTGCATAGGAGTCAGCAAGGAGAGAATTGGGCCCAAAGAACCCTTAGAACCTGTGCATCACAAGATCCAGTGGGGTTTTAGGGTTGCCAATTAGTCTCTCTCCTTACTTGTGAACAGAGCACTTTCCACATTGAAGACAGAAATGAGCCTCTCCTGATACCATTGTTGTTTCAAAGCAGAAATGCACATTCCCTGAAACAGCAATGTTGCCTTTTGAACAGCCCATCCCACAAAGAGTGGATGGAATCTGATGCTTGAGAACTCTTTACTTAAGAGCATTTTACTTTTAAGTTTTAGGCCTTGGCTACACTGGTGCTGTACAGCGCTGCAACTTGCTGCGCTCAGGGGTGTGAAAATGCACCTCCCCCCCCCCGAGCGCAGGGAGTACAGAGCTGTAAAGCGCCAGTGTAATCAGAGCCTGCAGCGCTGCACGCTCACAGCGCTGCAAGCCATTCCCCTCAGAGAGGTGGAGCACATACAGCACTGCGAGAGAGCTCTCGCAGCACTGGCGGCGCGACTACACTTGCGCTTCACAGCACTGCTGTGGCAGCGCTGAGAAGTTCCAAGTGTAGCCAAGGCCTTAGACATCGAAGTAGCTACACCCCAAGACATTGTTTGCTCTCTGTATTCTGTAAGGCTCTGGATTTTGCTCTCAGGTATTCAATAGCCTATCCATCAGAACAGATGCTCTCTAAAACTGTCAGTTTTCAACAGCACTTTCTAAAAGTCTTTGCTTCAATCCACTAAAGGAATTTTCTTTTGGAAAAAAAAAATTCATTTGTCAAAAGGGCTTTTTCCGCCATTTCCCCAGGTGAGTCAGGCCAATTGTTGTTAAAGTAATTTGACTGATTCAGAGAAATTACTCACAAATGCATGCCTATGTACTGAAAGCAACACCTCATCCAGGCAGTGGCATTGTTTGAGACTGCTGACCAGGAGCCAAATCCAAGTGTTCTGATGCTCAATGTTCAGTGAAATTTAATGTATTAAAACGCATGTTTGCTTTGTCCTATTACAAAACCATCTGAATAAGTGTTAAGTAGTGAGTACAACTTTGAAAGGCCAGTTATACAATATTAATCTGCCAGCTGTGCTAAATGAACTACTGCATTTTTTGAAGCAGAATCCACAGGAGTTAGATCTGAGATCTGAAGTTCATTTTAAGCTACTCAATAGCATCCTCAAAATATACTTGGTAACTCCAGAGCTAATTTTATGTTTTATATTTGTAAGCCGTTTACACACAAGTTGAAACCTGGATGCTAGACTATATAATTACAGCGTCTGTTTGACCAGCAATCTAGTTTGTACACTACCAGCATGCTCAGTGTTAATTCATGTTCAGATTACTGATCTACTCAGCATACTGAACAGCAGGAGTATAGAGAGTGGCTTGTGTTAAATCATTCAAACAAGTTTCATTTCATGCTCCCATTTCCAACTGCTACTTCTGTTCCACTTACTAGAACAGTATTTGTAAAGAGTTCCAAACCAAGGAATCTCACAACAGAAAGCATTTGTCTGGTTGAGTAGAGTTCAGCCCAATACAGTCAAACCTCCCAGACAAAGCCCATCCTGAAGTTCAAGCAACTGGTTTTAGGTTGGTGGAATTTCAAGACCGTTGTTTTGGGAACCTCTGGTCTGCAGGTTTAATTTAAGACATGAGCCCAAGATCCATGAGGGCATGCCTACATCAAGAAATTAGCAAGACTATATTGCTGTAGTTATTCCAATACAACTGCCTATGTCGACACATTCAAGTACATGGGGAGCTATTGCAGATATCTATATCAGTACAGTTCTGCTACTAAGGGCACGTCTTCACTGGTGACGTTAAAGCGCTGCCACGTGCTTTAACATGTCTTGTGTAGTCACAGAACAGTGCTGGGAAAGAACTCTCCCAGTGCTCTTAAACCCTACCTCCAACAAGGAGAATAGCTCCCAGCGCTGGTGCACAGTCTACACTGGCACTTTACAGCCCTGCAACTTGCAGCGCTCAGGGGTGTGTTTTTTCACACCCCTGAGCAAGAAAGTTTCAGCGCTGTAAAGTGCCAGTGTAGACAGGCCCTAAGTTTCCCTGTGTAGGCAAGCTGCCAGTTCAGTCATGCATAGAAGCAGAGTTTCCATCACAAGGGCAGAGCTCTCCCAGGCATTTTAATGCTAAGGCAGGTCATTCAAGTTCCAACTAGCTCTAATTGGCACTTCCACAAACTGTTCCATTGAGTGCCAAGTGGCAATCAAGGTGCAAGATTCCTTCCTGCCTTTGAAAGGCTAAAGAGCTCTCTTTACAATCCTAACAGCTACAACACTGCATAGTACAAGCTGGGGAGAGAGAGAGAGACTTTAGTATAAACAAGAGGCAGGCAGAATGGTATTAACACAAAATGGGTCTGAGAATAAGGTATTTCAAAATCTATTTGGTCTACTCAGCTAGCCTGCCCTTGGAAGTCTGATGCATAAGCCAGTGTCTACAGACTTTAGGTTTTATTAAAGAGAAGTTTCTAGCCCTTCTAGTTGCAGTGATGCTTTCCAGTCTGCAGCCAGAATGAACTCTACTGCTACTAGGTAACAAGCTGCAACACAAAGCCAAGATGACACTAGTCGGTTCGATTTGCAGCCCACAAGGCATTGGACAGCAGCACAAGTAGCCAGCGTCTTATCAGTTTCATGCTGCTGCTGGGGAAGCTATGCCTGCTTCTGTTCTCCATCTGGTTGAACATGAGATAGGTGTGGAACATTAACCCCTGAACTAGCAGCTTTGGATAGGAGGGCAAGAAGAGAAAGCTCCTCCTGTCTTCAAACCTCCAGAGTGTTGAGATAACCACTAGCCAGAGACAGATATGAAAGACTGAGCATTCAAAGACGGCCTGGAGACACTTGCCAGGTTATTATCCCAGCAACCTCCTCCATGCCCACTGCTGGGGACAGGGCTTCTCAGAACATTGCACTGGATCTCTATGCTCCCTTCCCCACAAAAAAGTTCATATCAGCCTGTGGCAAGTAGGTACCCAGTAATTATGAAGGGCAGCCCAGCAGCTAGGGTGCTACTCTGGGAGATGCATGGATCAAAACATTAAAGATCACAAAGTTCTCAGTAATAAGCATTTAAGACTGTCCTGACCGGGAATGGTTATTCCTATTATCTGCTCATACAATTTCAGTTGCAGAACAGTTTTCACACAGCAGATGCACATTGTGGAGATCTGGCACCCTTACCTTACGAAGAATGAACATACGGACAAGGAAGAACAGGATAGCAGACATGATGCCAGAAAGCAGGGGAGAGATGAACCAGGACAACACTAGGACAGAAGATAAAGAGGCGATTAATATCCTGGCTACCAGAAGGTGGCTCTAGGCAGTAAAACCCAGTTATATTTTTCTTACTAATCCAATGTTGGGGACAAGGCCATAGACCAGGGGTAGGCAACCTATGGCATGTGTGCCGAAGGCAGCACACAAGCTGATTTCCAGTGGCACTCACACTGCCCAGGTCCTGGCCACTGGTCAGGGGAGCTCTGCATTTTAATTTAATTTTAAATGAAGCTTCTTAAAACATTTTAAAAACCTTATTTACTTTACATACAACACTAGTTTAGTTATATATTATAGACTTCTAGAAAGAGACCTTCTAAAAATGTTAAACTGTATTACTGGCATGCGAAACCTTAAATTAGCATGAATAAATGAAGACTCAGCACACTACCTTCTGAAAGGTTGCAGACCCCTGACAGACAGAACAAGCAGCAATGGTCTCAAGTTGCAGTGGGGGAGGTCTAGGTTGGATATTAGGAAACACTATTTCACTAGGAGGGTGGTGAAGCACTGGAATGGGTTATCTAGGGAGGTGATGGAATCTCCTTCCTTAGAGGTTTTTAAGGCCCGGCTTGACAAAGCCCTGGCTGGGATGATTTAGTTGGGGTTGGTCCTGCTTTGAGCAGGGGATTGGACGAGAGGACCTCCTGAGGTCTCTTCCAACCCTAATGTTCTATGATAGGTTTTATTAATGCCACACCTCACCATCTGAAAAAGCTAGTGGGTTGTACTTTACTTACCAATTTTAAGCAGCTCTGACCACTGGACGCCTTTCTGTCCTTTGGCCACCAGCGAAAAGCCAATTGTTGCTCCAACAATACAATGGGTACCAGAAATGGGAAGCCTCAAGAATGAAGCTGCTAGCTGCCACACAGCTGACCCTAAAACAACAAAGTTGTGTCTCAGTGACTAGTCACCATTACAATATATGGCAGATTTGGGGACAGACACTCCAACGAGATAACTAATCCATGTGTACTTAATCACTTTGCTGCTGCAGCTAGAACGTTACTCACCAAACATAGCGCTGATTGAGCCGGCCATGAGTAGCTCTTGTGTAGAGTTGTACATCTCCACGTCAATCAATCCCTTCCGGATGGTCTCACTCACTTTAGCACCCAGCAGAACAGAGCCCACCGTTTCAAAGATAGATGCCAGGATACATGCTTGCCGCAGAGTCACCACACCCGACCCCACTGCAGTTCCGAACGAGTTTGCCACATCATTGGCACCCACAGAAAATGCCAACACAAAGGCAATGATGAAGCCCAATATCAGCATCCAGAGGAAAGCTACCATGGGACCAGATGCCTTACTTCCTATCGTACTGGTTAGCAGATCCATCAGAGCCGTTGTTGATTCAATTGTGAATTCCATGTTATTAATTTAGTGGTTTCAAATTAACAGGAATTTGCAACTTTGATACATAAACAAAATATGAGGTATGACAATATTATAATAAATAATGTTACAAATTAAATAAACTAAACGAAGATATGTTCAGAACCAGAGAGTTACTGCTATACGGTGTGTATGGGAATCTCTTTTCTAAAGTTCCTGTGGCTCTGGAGAATTAAACGAGCTGAATAAAATTCCATGGTGCAGAAAATAGAGAACACAAGTTCTTCATCCTGAAATGAGAGAGGGAGAACTGAGTCCTCATGGTCCATGGATGCTGGCTAAGTGAGCACAAGGCTATAGCATAGTGAGACTTCCCCCAAATAGTTAGAGCAAGGCCATTTTTTAAGCTTACATCCCTGTTTATCAGCTAGAGGCCACACTGGGTACCCATTAGGAAACCCATTAGGAAACATAAGTGACTATCTGCTGCTCCATTAGTGCTGTATTCCTGGCCTTCTGCCTATGTTCCACAATGCAGATGGGGACACAAGATCCCTTGTGATTTCTACCCTCCCACAATCCAAGCTGAATGCTAGCTCCCCCTGCAGGCATGCTTAAAAGAGCACCATTACATTGACAATGCCATCAGGATTTGGAATGGAGCTGCTCTCCAGCCTAGAGAGAAGAGGATTTGAGCCAGTGATTTTAGAGAGCACTTCAGTGGAGTCTAGTTGCTGAACATGGTAAAATAAGAGGGCATGAGGCCCACAGCAAGTACCAGATCAATTATTTTTCCTTGGGAAGAGAGATACAAGCTCTGGACTAGAAGAATGGGGCCGATTCCAACACGCTCGCCATGCTGCCGTGTGGAGCAGGGACCTAAAAGCAAGCAGGCAGTACCACAGAACCCTACCTTAAATCTCTATTAAGACAAACTTAGCCACCATCCCTACTAGCCTGAAAGGCACACTCCAGGCCAAGTATTTCCTGAACAGGCTACAAACATTATCTGCTCTTGTTGGGTTCCAGGAAGGAACTAAAGGACTCTTCCCCAGCCTATGGGGAGGATCCACAGGGCCCAGGATTATGTGGGACAACAGAAAAAAACAACAAGGTCAGGGTGAGGGTCAAAAGTAGGGAACCTGAGGGGGACACCGAGCAGAGAACCTTGGACAACACCCCACTGATCCTCAAAGGTGTCAAGGGAGCCAGCAGTCACTGCTCAGAGGAACTCTGCCTGGATATGTGAGTGGAGAGAGGACTGGAAACAGGCTCCAGTCAGAGAACCCACTCAGCCAACATCTCCTCTCTGGTGTTCAAGATTGCCACTTTGGCCACCACTAGGAGGAGGAGGAGGTGGTCCCGCAACTTTATGGGGCCACATATACAAGAAGGTGGGAGAAGTGCAACCAAAAAAAACCACAAAAGTAAGGCCAGGAGGAAAACTATCTGCTGGAAGGTAGGCACCTCAGGCACTGGGTCTACCAATTTCAGCTCTTTCCAACATGAGACTCAGCACAGAGCCCTTTCAATCCTTAAAACCCTGCCAAAAAAATAACCTCTACCCAAGCAGAGTTTTGGCCTCAAAAAGAGAGAAGTGCCAGACTCCATGAAGCCCTTAAGGGACTTCACTATTGCCACTGCTATTAAATGGCAGGTGTTCAGATACTATAATGTTGGGTGTAACAAAACCCCAAGATCGCTATCTCTGCCTTCCAGCAAAGATTCCTGGACTAAGTGGGCTGTTAGGTCGCAGATGCAAGCTGCAGTGGAGCAGGAGAGTGGAAGTGGCTTCCCTTTGAAGCCCCACTGCAAGACAATTAACACCATGGCTCACCCTGGCCAGCTAACATGTTAAACCTGCAACTTATCCCATCTATACCAGGATTTTAACATGTTAAAATCTGATAGCTAACAGCACCTCAACTTAGTGTGGACAAGCACCAAAATAAGAAAAAGCCCCAGTCAGTCTGCAAATCCTGTACCTGAACAATGACTTGAGTAAGGCATGTTGGCAGGTCAGCTGAATTCCCCATAGTACCTTGTGTCCTAAGCTGCAGTCTTTTGTGCTTAGCCTGGCTATTGCTGCTGCAGAAATTACTCACTCTCTTGGTTTGTTTGCTGCCTGTCCCTACGGTGACAGCACTGGCTCTGGCTGTCCCCGAAAAGGGCCATCAGAAGAGGGAGCAAGCCCTCTCCCCACCCTTCAAGAATCAGAGCAGGAAAGACTGTTCATTAAGATTCTTTCCTTTCCCCAAGAGCATTTGGGAAGGAAGGAGTCCATCACAGATATGTCTGAAGGTCTTACATCTCAGTTATTTCCCCCTCTACCCTATCTGTGTTGCAGCCAGGCTTCACCACAACACTGAGAAGAGGTAGGAGATTAATATCCAGCCAATTTAACATCAGGTCTTGCACTGCACCAGCCCCAGACCTCCTCACACACCATTACCACCTTTGCTGCAAAGTAGGAGAAAGGGCTGCAGATAGCTTGACCATGAGTTGGAATGGAAGCAGCAACACCTTTCATCTGAGCAACAGGCCCACTTAAACTGAAATTCCCTGAAACACTGCCAAGGATCATCCCCCTACTAGACTGGAGAGAGGAAAGGCAGAACAATCTGCCTGAAAAGGCAAGCCTACAAAGCACACTCTGGGGAAACAGCATCTGCTGCATGGAGGCAGAAAATTGGGTTTTCTGTGTGGCTGCAGTACCTCAAGTGAGCAAGTGTGGGACCCAGCTGGCACTCAGATTACAAGATACAACCTCAAGAGGGACTGTGCCCACCATCTGCCCCCTGAGGAAATTACGAAGTCCACATTGGGGCATCTAAGTGAGCCTTAAGTGGGGGGAGGGATAGCTCAGTGGTTTGAGTAGTGGCCTGCTAAACCCACGGTTGTGAGTTCAATCCTTGAGAGGGGTCACTTAAGGATTGGGACAAAATCAGTACTTGGTCCTGCTAGTGAAGGCAGGGGGCTGGACTCAATGACCTTTTAGGGTCCCCCTTCCAGTTCTATGAGATAGGTATATCTCCATATAAAAAAATTATCACTTGAGGCGCCAAATAGCCACCATGCGCCTGAAAATCTACAGGCTCTGTGGATACTCAGCCCCTCACTGTTTTAGGCACCCATTAAGGCCAAGTCTTCACAGCAAAATATGGAGTGTTTACACATCAAGTTAGCCATCTTTGGGTTTGTCTACACTTAAAATGCTGCAGCAGCACTTCAGTGAAGACACTACCTACACTGACATGCAGGTTACCTATGCTGTAGAGAGAACCCTAACTCTCAGAGGCATTCGGTAGGTTGACAGGAGAACCCATTGACCAGCATGGTCTACACAGGGAGTTAAACTGACCTAACAGTTTTACTCAGGGGTGTGGAACTATATCAATCCAGTTTCCTAGTGCAGACCTGGCCTTAGTGTCAAAATCTCAAGGGAACAAGTCACTTGTTTTTATGTCAATTGACTATATCAAGGTAAGCCCCAGGTGGGAGGTACATGGGGCCTCAAACTAGCTACAGATAATTAAGAACTACCCGAGCCTTATCTCAGCTACCTCAAAATAAAATCCTAGCAAACTCAATGTTCACCCGCCATTTTGCACTACAGTCAGGGCAGGTGAATTAGCCCCCGGGGGGCAGAAGAGCCCTGCCTAGCTAGCCTGCCCCACCTTAGCCACATGGCACTTCCATCACCTCCCTGTCAATTCAAACTTTGCTTTGAGAGCTCTCCCCTCCCAAGGGGCTCTGAAAGGGCAGCCACACGTTCCTCTGAACCCTGAGCTCAGCCAGGCCGTGACACGAGGCACTCTGTGCCAGCACACAGGTGGGCATCCTGCAAATGACAAACCGAGCATGCCCTGCTGTCACCCTCCACTGGGACAGGAGTCAGTGCCACCATGCTGCCAGCTAGCCCAGGCGAGAGGGGCTGTGCCCAGAGCACCTTACACCACCTCTCCAGTGCCCAGCCTCACCACCGCTCGCCCCCAGACAGGCTGTGCCCCCACCCACCTGGCACCCCACGCCCTGGAGGAGCTGGGGCCCCTGCTGCCCCCCTAACACCCACCAGGTCCCTTACACATGGGGCGTCACTCCAGACGCCGCACAGCCCCTTGCGCCCCGCACCACCCGCTCCCCAGATCCCCCGCTTGGGGCCACCCGTCCCGCGCGACCCCGCGCGCCGGCCTTTCCTTCCCGCGCACCAGGAAACGGCTGCTCCCGCGCGCGCCTCGCCTCAGGCGGGTCCAGGGCCGCGCGGGCAGCCGGACGCACGTGGGGGGAGGGGGCGCGGCGCGCGCAGAGCCCTGTCCTCCCCCCGCCCTATGCCGCGAGCCGCGCCCCAGCCCCGGCTCCTGCCGGCGGGCAGCGCTCCGCCATTCTCCCAGCCCGAGCGCGGCGCTCACCGCGGTGCCGATCTGGTTCTAGCCGGCTCCACTGTCCCGACCAGCTCTCAGCGCACGCAGCTTGCCGCCGGCGCCGGGCCGTACTTTATAGCCTGAGCCGGCCCACGTGACCCCCCCAGCCCCGCCCCCCCCGGCCGAGCACGCATCCGGCGCGTGACGCAGGGAGAACACGGCCCCCTTTCTCGCTGCCGCGCGGCCATTCGCCACCCCCGGATCATGGCCACGCCCCTTGCTGGGATGGGCGCGGCTCCCGCTCCAATCGGTCACGGGCTGTTCACTCTGGACCCTAACAAGGGGCCCTGGCCGGCCGATCGGGAACGGGGGTTGGTACTAACGCTGACTCCCACCAGCAGGCTGAGCCTGCCCCAATGCAGGGTCTGCTCCCAGCCCCACCAGGGCACCCAGCTCCTGGGTTTCCTCCCTCCCACCCCTCCCCCCGGGAGCTGGGAAAGACCCCTCGGTTTATTTCCTTTACCTGTTCCGCATGGGATGCTTGTTCTCCCACCCTGCTAGGAGGGACTGAGGCCAACCCTGGGCTCCTATATGGTCCCTGCGCTTGTTTGTTCTGGTTTTAGGGGGATCATGACTTGCATTCCCAGTAAACATCATCAGCTGACTCAAAGGACACCACGCCCTCTGCCAGCCAGAAACAGGAACAGATCAATCTGGGGCTTGGCACTGCCCTTTGTACCACGAGCCCCATGGTCCTGCCCATGCACTGTGGGGTGCCCAAAACATGATGTGCAGCCCCCCAACCATGAGTGGGTGGGATTGGCAGCGGAGGGCCGGGCTGTGAGCTTCAATGGGTGGCTCTAACACAGATCAGGCAGGGCCATGCAATGCCAAATTAGCACAGGATCATAGACCAGGACAGGTCTCACTGTGACGTTCTTACAACACCAAAGCTCCCCTTGACAATGGGATGGGAGCCCCTGTGCAGCCCACAATGCTTAGCGCCCCAGACACCTGGTCTGTCTTGATCCAAATGCGGGTGCAGGAACATAGGTTGCCAGTGGTGCTGCATCTTGATCCAAACAGTCTACAGAACAAAGTAGTGCTTTAGAGCAGGGTTTTTCCACCCGTGGGTTGGGACCCAAAATTGGGTCACCAGAACTTTTCAAAGGGTTGCGTGGCAGCTTCTGTCCCAAAGGACAGGCTGGGCTTGCCTATATCCTCCAGGCACTGCAATCTCTGGAATCCCAGCGCCACTCACATTTGGCCCAGCTGTCATGATGACGGGAGCCTGGGTAGCCCAAATTTAAGTGAGTGACACTGGAACCCCATGAGCTAGGTCACAACTTCCACTCACACAAATATGGTCCAGTCGGGGGGCGGGGCTGAGCAACACTGCAACCCCAGAGGCTGCACAGCTCGGAGCGGAGAGCCAAGTCCAGCCATTCTCACAGCACAGAAGGTGAGGATCCAACTAAAACTACCCCAGAGCCTCCACCCCTGGGTTGTGAGACTGGCCATAAACATTTATTAATGGGTCCTGAGCCCAAAAAGGTTGAGAACCACTGCTTTAGAGCTCAGGATGGAGTAGAGCATTCTGGGAATGACAGGCTCCAGGCAGCTCTTTGATGCAAAGAGATACAACTGCTGACACGTTGGCCCAGTGTCGCTCTTGACTGGGAAGTTACCCGGCCTGGCCCGTTAGTGGTTAATGAATAATGGATGAATTTCTGTCTGCAATTAGATCACGACTTTCTCGCAGTTATTCCTTACTACATAGGCATCCTGCGCACAATCTGCTCCTGGTCAGGGCCCCTGCCCCCCTCTGCGATGACTGCCTTTCAGTTAGACCTTGTGCCTCTTTTTTGTATCCGTTGTCCTATTTCGGCCCTGATCCTGCATGTGCTTCGTTTTCCCATGAAAAAAGAACAGGAGTACTTGTGGCACCTTAGAGACTAACAAATTTATTAGAGCATAAGCTTTCGTGGGCTACAGCCCACTTCTTCGGATGCACGAAAGCTTATGCTCTAATAAATTTGTTAGTCTCTAAGGTACCACAAGTACTCCTGTTCTTTTTGCGGATACAGACTAACACGGCTGCTACTCTGAAACCTGTCATTTTCCCATGAGTGAGTAGTCCCCTAGGCATCTGCAGGATCAGGGCCTTAGATTGTATGATCCTTGGGGGAGGGTGTCACGAAGTGTGGGGGGACACAAGGCCCTGCACCCCCGGCTTCCTGCGATTCACCATGACTCTCAGCCAGCCAGTAAAGCAGAAGGTTTATTTAGACGACAGGAACACAGTCCAAGACAGGTCTTGCAGGCACAGACAACAGAACTGCCCCCCCAATTAGGTCCATCTTGAGGTCCCAGGGGCACCACAGCCCCATTGTGGGGTCAGAGCCCCGTCTGGGCTCCCCTCCATTACAACAGCCAGCTCCTGAAACTCTCCCTCTCCCCAGCATCTCCTCTCCCAGCCTTTGTTCCGTTTCCTGGGCCAAGGTGTCACCTGGCCTCTAACCCATTCCTGGGTTCTCATGTTACATACTCAGGTATCTTCCCTCAAGGCCAGTCTCCCATCCCCCAATGCAGCCAAACTCCCCTGCAACCTTCCCAGGCCAACACTCCCCACTCAACATTCAAAGACCACATTAAGAACAGTCCCAGTTCGTCACAGAGGGCCTCTCTTTTTGTGCCATGTTTGTACAGCACCCACAATGGAGTTCTCATCTACCATGGCCCCCCCAGGAGCTAGTGTGAACCAGTGATTTGCTGTATCATTTCTATGAGTGATCTTTGGGCTGCAGCTCATTGGTGAGCTGTTTCCCGAGACCATTCCGCTGACAACGACCGAGCTGTTTTTGTTGGACAGGTGCTTTGTTTCTCTTTCCTGATTGGTTGAACATCGCTCTTAGGAACCATTTACTGGTGCAAAAGCTTGTGATTACACATTGGAAACTGGCTCATTGCAAATATCCAGAAATAGTTGTTAAAAATTCAGAGTTTCCAAGATGTTCCTTGGCTAGAAACGTCCCAAAAAGTGATCCCAAAGAGGGAATGAATGCACTTGGACAAACGTTAGTGGGAAATAAAAATAATGTCCTGCTCTTATATAGCATCAGTAACTTACAGCACTTCTTCCATGTATATGTTCTCACACACCCCTGTAGGGCAGGACTCTTGTCCCCATTGTACAGATGGGGAACTGCGGCACAGATATCTAAGTGACTTGCCCATGGTCACACAGGAAGTCTGTGGCGGAGCATGGAATTGAATCCAAGTCATAGACTAGTGCCCCAACCACTGGACCGTCCTTCCTGGATGTGCTTAATTTGCAAGTCGGTTTGCAATTCCTTTCAATCTGCTGCATCGGTCAGCCCACTGAATTCTTTGTCTACTCCTAAGTCCCCACTTTGTGACTAGTATAACAGAGGGCAGCTAAGGTTTCTGGCCCTGATCCTGTAACTGGATCCTGTCTGTAGGGCTCACGACACCTGTAGAGAGGATCAGTTGATGCAAAAAAGGGCATATTCCTTAACGCTGTGGGATGGGATCCCTGCTGTGCAGACAGAGCCGCCAGGCAGAATGAACCGGAGAACTCAGAGTAAGCAATGTTCTGCAGCAGCTGCTTTACGCCTTGTTGCCCGCTATCCCAGTGGCACCGCTGCCATCAGATTGGTGTAACCCCTGTAACAATATCAGTTTGAATTGTACTGAAACACCACGTAGACAGGTTTAAGAGGTGGCTGGCATTATACTCAGGGAGGTGAACGTCAAACTCCTTTGTATAACCCTCCACTTGTATAATAAGATCCTGCTGCTTGACTAATAAGTCACTAATGGTTTGGTTACTTTCATTGCTGCTTTCTTCTCTGGGTGACACAGAGACCATCTATTAATGTCTGACAAGAGTGTATATCGCAAGTGATTAGCCTTTGTCCCGACTTCTCCAGCCAAACGCCCCCAAAACTGCCCACCTGAAAAGCCGGATTTGTGGCAATCAGTGGCCCAGCTGCTGGGCTTTGCTGGTTATGTTGCAATCGGGGCTATTAGCTGTTTTATGGCTTTGATAAGGCCCAAAGATAAAGTCAAAAACCTGCTCTGGCCACCTCCCATGCTGAAAGATGGTTTGGATGGCAAATGAGCTCTTTGCAATCTCCATTTCCCAGAGCTCTGTGTTTTCGTCTTCGCTGACAACCATAGGGCCTTTTTCTGAATGGATCGAGCTCCTCGCCAAGGGGGAAAGTCTTTCCAGACCATGGGCTTGTTTATAGACGCCACTGTTGTGTCTAATTATCTTTAATATGTTTGTAAAGCTCGAGACAGGCTGACCTGTGGTGCCAGAACCTGCCCAGGAGTGGATTTTCTCCCCACTTCCCGTTTATGCTGTCTCCAGGTTGGCTTATTTCAAGGGTGTTTTTGGAAGAGGCCAATCTGTGTTAATTACAATATTTAGCGACCACCCCAGAGGGGTCAGGGCTTTGCAGGGCACTTCTTGCAAATAACATGTAGCCAGATATTTATAATTAAACCATTCGTCAGTTTCTGCTTGGCTTGGAGCCAACGCCCACTCTGCCTGTGTGTCACTCACACGCAGGCTGTGCCTCCTTTTCAATAGCTGACCCAGACCCGGCTTTTTAGTCCCATCAGCCTTGTTTTAAAGAGGCAAATCCCCGTTTTGTGTGGAGGATTTGGTGCTTTAATGCAAACCCAGCACTGTGAGTCACCGTGGACAGGAGAATTACAGCTTTTGTTTTCAAAGGGAGCCGTGTTTACAGAGCCTGTCCCAGCTCCTTTTCCATCTGGTGGGTTGAAATGAAGCTTGCCAGGGATTGCTAAGAGGACTGAGGACAGCCCTGCCCCATCCACCACCACAGGACCCCTCCATGCAAGGGGCACAGAGAGCACTGCCTGGTGATGTGGAGGAGGGGCTGCCCGGCACTGCCCACCCTCCCAGCAGCTTGGAGGAGCAGAGTAGGCCACGCCAGCACAGCCCCGGCTGGAGGAGGCTGGGAGGTGTGACTGACCCCACTCCAGTCCCGCTCACAGAGCAGGGCCCAGAGCCAGGCCCTGACTCAGGGCGTGTGGGCTGGAGTTGTGAGGTCAGATGGCTGTTCGGCCAGTGAGCGGGGGCGAGATCCTGGTTTCCCGCCCTTGTGGCCTGCCAGACGGTGGCTTTGGCAGGCCAGGTGCTGTGGTCAATCTGGAGGCCGACGTGACGCCCAGCTGCCACCCCCGCCTTCCCTCTCCTGGCAAGTCACTGCCTTGGGAGCACCCATCTCTGACCAACCACATCCCCCCCTCAAGGCTCCATGCAACCTGGGAGGACCCCCAGCCCGGGCAGTGCCATCAGCAGCAGCCTGTCCCAGCTCAGGGCACCCACTGATCTCAGCCCCCCCCCCCCCCATCCCGCTGAGGGGCGGCCAGGAGCGCACACAGAGCAGGGGATCCTGAGAGAAGCCCATGTGGGGGGAAGGGAAGGCTGTTCTGTGCATCAGGAATATTATTAAGTCAGCTTTGCATTGGGCTTCTTAAAATCCCTGTATGTGAGAGAGCTCTTTCGGGGCATGGCTGGATGAGATGCCCAGGGAAGGTGCTGAGCACAAATGCATCAGGAAGCATTTGTCCTCAGATTTCACCCTCCGAGGATGGCGTCCCTGGCAGAGTGTGGGATTCTGCAAAGAGTTATTAGGCAGGACGTGGAGACAGCAATGCCCAGGCAGCTGGGTGGGTTGCCCAGGCATTCCAGGGGTCTGCCTGGTATGGGGCCAAGGGCGCTGTCCCCGAAAAGGGGATGGGGATGGGCACTGGCAGAGGAGGGGGGAGGGGGATGAGGACACTGGCAAGGAAGGGGTGGGGGTGGGCACTGGCAGAATTATGGGGTGGGGGGGCACTAGCAGGGGACAGGGGCACACGGGCATGGGCAGAGGGGGAGGCTGGGGGCACTGGCAGGAGGCAGCGTGGGGCAGAGCCCTGCACCATCCCCTGTGCCCCTTGCCCCCAGACTGGCTCAGCCTGGCCCACGGCTGCAGCCCATCGAGGAGGCGGGACCCTTCCCTAATCCCCCAGGATCCCTGTCCTCACCCATCTGCCCCTTTGCCCTCCACCTCAGGCTGACTGGTGGGGGGGCAGCTCCCAGCTTGGGCTGGGGAGAGCGCTTCACCTGGGCGAGGCCTAGGAGAGCAGCTGGGGTGGTCAGGGACACCTGGGTCATCTGGGACAAGGGTGTGGGGCAGGGATTGCTCAAGCATCCGCCTCTCCTTCCGCTCAGACCCAGGATCCTTGCCCCGGCCCCTTCCCTCCCCTCACAGGGTGCGGGGCGCAGGGGGCAGGGGTTGATCATTTACTTACAGGAAGCACGGTTCACCAGACAGAGTGGGGGGCTGAGAGCCAGGACTCTTAGGTTCCTTTCCTGACTTGGGGAGGGGAGCCTTGTGAGCTAGAGCTGGGGAGGCTGGGAGCCAGGACTCCTGGGTTCTATCCCCAGCTCTGGGAGGGAAGTGGGGTTAGAGTGGGGGAGCTGGGAGCCAGGACTCCTGGGTTCTGTCCCCAGCTCTGGGAGGGAAGTGGGGTTAGAGTGGGGGAGCTGGGAGCCAGGACTCCTGGGTTCTGTCCCCAGCGTGGCCACTGGTGCAGTGAATGGCTGTGGGGAGTTCCCTCCTGTCTCTCTGTCCTGGTTTAACCCACACCCTGTGGACAGGCCCTTCCTAGTAAGGACATGGGAGCCCCACAGCCCTAGCTGGGCAGTCTGCTGGGCGTGGGGTGAGGGCGCTGTGCCCAGGCAGTCAGTGCTGGCCCCGACACCAGGCCACCACATGGGGGCCTGTGCTGCAGGCGGTGAGTTTGGATGAGATCTGAGCCGCCCAGGCCATGGCATCTCCCTCCGGTCTGTCTCAGCCAGGCTGTCTCGCTGCCTGTTTGGGCCGGAAAGCCCATCTCCCATGCCTCCATTTCACTTCCCTAAATGCCCCCCTGCAGGATCAGTTCCATACAGGCCCCTCTTTCCCCTCCTGTGTGCCTGGTGAACAGCTGCTGTGCCTCACCCCAGAGGCAGCTGCATTTCTGGGCTGGCTGGGGCACTCTCCAGATGTGCAAAGTCAAGGGCTCCCTGGCTCTGAACCGCTGGGGGGAGGTGCCCCATGGGGGGCCCAGCCCACTGGCTCCTGACTGTCTGTTGCTAGGCCCTGAGCAGAACCTGGCAGTTCCATCAGCCTGTGCCCGAGTGATCTCTGCCACTTGGATTGCACATGCAGTCCCGGCACCACCTGGCCCCAGTGGGCACGGGAGGAATAAATCTTTCGGCGTGACGGCTCAGATAACACCCTGTAAACGCCCAGCACTCATGACACACCTGGCCTTGGAGATGGGGCTGGGCGGGGAGATGATCAACCACCCAGCCCAGGGGACTGCCACCCTGCCCTCCTGGGCATTGCACTGCCAGTGCTGGCAGAGATTTGTGATCATCTCCTTCGCCGCCTGCACTGCACAGGCCAGATCCCAGCCTGAAATAATTCCTGTCTGAACTCGATGCACCGAGATGGGCTATTTCCCCCCGGGGGGCATCTGGGTGGTAGCCCAGCGTAAAGGGAGGGGGCCCTTTCTAACAGTTGGTTCCACTTAAGGGTCATTAAGAGACAATGCCAGAGCCTTGGGCAGGTCCCAAACCAGTTTGCACAGGGTGGGTCAGGCTGGGAGAACCAGACCAAGATGCCTTCCGAGGCTCTGAGATGGCTCCCATCTGAGCCGCTGTGCAGATAAATTGCTTGCACTCCAGGAGCGAGTGGATGTTAACTGGTTTCATAGCAATGGGATTTAGGTATAGCTGGTCAAAGGACTTGCTGGCTCGCTCCAGCCACAAACGCCTATATGGTATGGTGCAAAGTAGTTTTAATACTCTCCCGCTTGGAAGTGGATTTGGGTTTGGTTTTTTTAACCAGTTTCTTTGTGCTTCTTTCTCTGAAGTTCCCAGGAAATGAGGCGGTTTCCCAGAAGTTGACCCCTGAGACCATGTGAGAGTGGAAAACCTTATTTTGGTGGAGCAGATTTAAAGTCAAACTGCATCCTTGTCACCATTTTTACCCTGGAAAAACGAAAGGAAGCATCAGGGCTATAAGGGTTTTGACATTCCCAGTAGAACGTTTGTTGACAAAATGTCCCTTGTTGGGATTTAAGCAGAGAACAGCACCCTGTTTCAGAGATGGGGTGGAGGAGGCCAGATCTTTTATTGGACCAGCAGCTGCTGCTGGGGAGAGAGACCAGCCTTGGAGCTGCAGAGCTTGTCTTCAGGACAGCTCGGCTCGCAAATTCCTCTCTCTCCCCAGCTGAAGTTGGTCCAATAGCAGATACGACCTCGCTCACCCTTTCTCGCTAATATCCCGGGACCCACATGGCTGCAACAACACTGCGCACAACAGAAGATATCCCGCTTCAGCGCATTCATTTCCTGCGCACTGAGGTGCAACAAAAACCTTCCTTTCACAGCCAAAGGGAGGCAAACCATTGATGCGCCGCATCAGGAAGAGCTAGTTGGTATTTAACAAGACCCTGGTTTCACACTGCACCTTGTGATGTTTTTGGAGACGTTGCTACATTTAGGTCTCTTCAGAAGCTGTTGATTTGGTTTTTTTTTTTAACTAAAACAAACCCCAAACGCCCATCCCTGGCGCTGCTTGCCAGAGGAACGAGGAGTGTAATGTGTTATACAAGAGGTGCTATTGCAGGATGGGATGGGGAATAAGCCGTATGGGTACAAGGCTTCTTTCTGCCTGTGCCTACCCTAGGTGTAGCCATTACAAACATTGAATCTATCTCCCCTTGTAAGTATTCTCACACTTCTTATCAAACTGTCTGTACTGGGCTACCTTGATTATCACTTCAAAAGTTTTTTTTCACTTACTTAATTGGCCTCTCAGAGTTGGTAAGACAACTCCCACCTGTTCATGCTCTCTGTATGTGTGTATATATATCTCCTCAATACATGTTCCATTCTATATGCATCCGAAGAAGTGGGCTGTAGCCCAAGAAAGCTTATGCTCTAATAAATTTGTTAGTCTCTAAGGTGCCACAAGTACTCCTGTTCTTTTTGTAACCTCTAGGTCCTTTTCTGCAGAACTGATATCTAGCCATTCAGTCCCTAGTCTGTAGCAGTGCATGGGATTCTTCCGTCCTAAGTGCAGGAGTCTGCACTTGTCCTTGTTGAACCTTATCAGATTTCTTTTGGCCCAATCCTCTAATTTGTCTAGGTCCCTCTGGACCCTATCCCTACCCTCCAGTGTATCTACCACTCTTCCCAGTTTAGTGTCATCTGCAAACTTGCTGAGGGTGCAGTCCACGCCATCCTCCACATCATCAATGAAGATATTGAACAAAACCGGCACCAGGACCGATCCTTGGGGCACTCTGCTTGATACCGGCTGCCAACTAGACATGGAGCCTGCGGGCAGGGATCTTTGAAGGGCTCAGTACCCAGGATTAGGGCCACGTCCTGCAACGAACCGAGTGCAGTCGGGTGCCAGCGGGGGACTGGATTCCTTGAATCTGGCGTTATCTCGGCCCTGCGGGTTCGGGGCGTCAGACTTGCAGCAGCAGCTTCCCTGGGCTCCTTTGCAGGAACAAAATCCAAATTCAAACTCAAGGCCAAGAGATGTGTGGGAGGGGGGCAGGGAGGGGAGGTTTTGAACCATGTGTGACAATGAACACAGCCCCCTCCCCCCAGCTTCCCAGATGGGGCTGTGGGGACTTGCTCGAGGAAGCGGTCTGAGCTCCCTGGGGGGCCCCTCCATGGTACCCAGACGGGGCTGGGATCTGGCCGTCTTGTCTGATGGCAGTGGGTGAATGGGCCCAAGCTGGGCACTGTCCAACAGCTGGTGTGCACCGCCCCACAGGTCAGTGGCTGCCAGGGCAGGCATGTTTGCTCCAGGTTAGCGCCCAAGCGGCTGTGCTGGGCCGATCACACAGGAGACATGTAAGTCATGTGGGTGCAGCATGATCACACCTGCCCCAGGTGGGATGGGGACGTGCCCAGGTACCAGGCAAAGAGCAACCGGTGCCAACGTCGGGGGGGGGGGGTGAGGCACTACCCTGGGCAACTCCCTTGAGCTGAGCAGGCTGGAGTCACCTGTTGCATCTGACCACCCAGACACCCACTGGTGGGCATGCTGATCTACCCTGGCAGGTGCACAAATCTGCCCCTCAGAAACCCCCGGAGGAGCAGGCTGCTCACAGAGCCTCCCTGTCCCCCACACACAAGAAGAGGTGTCACCCTCCCCAATCCACACCCCAAAGAGCCACGGATCCGCACCTGGGGAGGGGGAAGGGCTGGGTGGTGGGGATATAGTGCAGGCATTCTCCTGTGCTGTGACAGCCCCTGATGTGTGGGCGCTACGCAGGCCCCGCCTGAGATCAGGGCCCCGTCGTGCCAGGCACTGCTCAGAGCAGGGGCTGGATGCTCAGTGTGCTCACCATGCTGGGAGCTGAACTCTTGGCGATGCAGAGCCAGACAGCCCCTGCCCAAGGAACCCAGTTCCAGAAGCAGCTGGGGTCAGGGTGGGTCCCCTCCCCGGGGTGCAGAGCTGCCCAGGGCATGAAGGCCCCCTGCCTAGTGGAGTGACATGGCCGGAGGGGGAGGCCCAGGACCCAGGAGCTCTGGGGGCCACAGCTAACCATGCCTGCCCCAGCGAGGGGAGGGCATGTTTCACTCCGAGGGGTGCGTGCGGGGGTCCCAGCACGACTGATCCTGCCGTCAGGAAGGGCAGCAGAAGTTCAGGCCCCATCGCCCTGCCCCTCCCCTGCTGCAATTTCAAAGCCGCTGGAGGTGCTTTTCTTTAACACAGCGATCAGCTCCTCCACGCAACGCTGAATTCATTAACGCCCACCCTGACACCAGCCCCGGACCTCGTCACAGAGCTCTGAACTAGGCCACAGCCCCGGCACTGAGCCAGCCAGGAGCGGGTGGAGGAGCTGGCGAGCCAGGTCTCCCCAGGGTGGGCAGCGGCCTGTTTGCTTAGCACCCCATCACCCTCGCTGTCCCAGAGCACCTGGGGTGCTACTCACGCGTCCCCAGAATACCAGACACTCCAGCACTGCAGGCCCTCACTCACGGGGTCTGCAAGGGCACACTAGTGGTGGGGTGGGGGAGCAGCGCGCCTTTCTGGAAGGCGTCCCCGGGCTGATACCAGGCAAAGCCATGTCTGGTTTTCTCTCAGCAGGAAGTACCAGGCCTGGAACATTATTAGTTACATGATATCTGTGCCGGGCGCTGCCCAGACCCCGACCGAGATCAGGGTCTGCTGAGATGATGGCAGCTGACTCAGTGAGGAGAGTCCCTGCCCCAGGCAGCCCCCAGCGCATGGACCAAGGGAGACCAGAGGTGGGAGCGATGCCCAGGGCTAGATGTTGATCTTGGAGTGAATAAGCCTCACAGGAGACGTGGGCTTTGGAGGGACTTGGGGTTGGGTGGGGCCTACCAAGGTACAGAGGGAGAAGGGACTAGCTGAGAGGGGCAGGCTTGAGGGCTGGGTGTTCCTTGGCTCTGGCACAAGGGGACTCGGGGCTGATGGCAAGGCCCAGAGCTGCCTCTGCCCATGGCCTGGGGGCTGGCACCTGGCTCCCCCTGACTGGCGCAAGGCTGGGGGCACAGCTCTGCCTCCTAGGACTGGGACCCTGGCACTGTCCTCGCAGGCCACCAGGGCTCTCAGCTGAGGGAGGAGGCAGAGCTAGACTGGGGAGCCCCCCCCCCCATCAGGGTCAGTCTCACCCAGCCGAGCAGCTCAGGGTGCCAGGGCCCTGCTGCCTCCCCCCACACAGATGCTCTCCAGGGACCCTGGTGTCCTGGCCACAGCTCCACTTCCTCCTGCCCCAGGCTGGGCTAGGGGTCAGGGACTGAGCTCCACGGAGCCAGATGGCCGGGCTGCTCCCTGATGCCAGCGGAGGGGCAAGGTCCATTGCTCCCCCTCCGTCCTCCCGGCACCGGAGAAGGGCAGCCAGGGAACGTGGGCATGAGCTGCTGCATGTGAACAGCCAACACGACAAGGGTGAGGTCCCAAGGGTGCAGGGGGCTACTGCAGGGGCAGCGCTAGGGCAGAGGACATGCTGGGGGCAGCAGTAGGGCAGTGGGTACCACTGGGGCCACGACTCTCTCTGCTCCTCTCTCTCGGGCCATCGACTGAACTAGAATACTGCAGGTCGGGATTGAGGGGCACTAGCGGCATTGTGTGCGGGGAGCCCAGATGCCCCTCCTGGCACTGCCCAGGGTGCCCAGCTGTGGAGCACAGAGGCCCAGGCAATGGGGCAGGAATGTGTGCCCGGCAGAGCACAGAGCCCCGGACGCTTTCCTGCTTGGCAGCACCCAGCTGGCACCTGGCCCCACACAGTGCTCAGGCCTGGGGGATGCTTTGCCGTTTCACGTGCACTTGGAGATTCACAGCCCAGCCCCGACACACGGGAACCAGCCCTGGCACCTGCCACAGGAACTTGCCACAGAGCAGGCCCGAGCCAGTGCCGCACCCTACCCTGGGGAACCTGCCTTCTCCCACACTGCACACACCCGCCTGCCACCCGAGCACTGTACCGGGAACCGGGAGTCCTGGCTTTGGAAGGGGAAAGGGGCTCCAGTGATTAGCTGGGAAGCAGGACTCCTGGGTTCTTTGCCCTGGGCAAGTCAGTTTGCTGCTCCTTGCCTCAGTTTCCCCAGCAGCAAGGTTACAGCCTCACTCCCTGCCTCAGTTTCCCCAGAAGCAAGATCATGTCGCTCCCCACCAGTTTCTCCAGCAGTGAGGTCACATCCCCTCTCCCTACCTCAGGTTCCCCAGCAGTGAGAATGATCCTGAGCAAATTACAGTCTATGGGGCACAGTTGGGGTTGGTGTCAGAGGGGCAGGGAGGAGCCCTGCTGTGTCCTGAGACTGCTCCCTGCTGCCAGGGGTCAGCGCTAACTCGGGGGGAGAACAGCCCCTACTGCCCCACCCAGCCGGCTGCCACACCCTCTGTTCAGGTTTCCCAGCCGCACACTGGCCAGGCCCAAGCTGGCTTGGCATGAGGGCACAGACCTGGGAACAACCCAGCCCTGCCCTGCCAGGAAAGTCAGTTTCCCACAGCTCATCCTTTGCCCTCTGCCCCCCTTCGGGCGCCCATGGGAACGGTGCAGTAAATAGCTCAGCCAGAATGGGCGATTCTGCCTCACTCCGGTTTGCCTCACATGCTCGGAGCTGGCAGGAACCCAGAGCGGGGTCAGGGCGGGCACCTGCCACCCGGGCTGCAGCTACAGAGCTCTGGCCCATGCCAGGGATGGGAGCGGGGGCAGGGAGACCCTGGGCAAACCGGAGTTTAGAACCCAGGAATCCTGACTGCCAAACCCCACCCCCCCACCAACCACCAGAGCCCACTCCCCACCCAGAGCTAGGCAAAGAACCTGGCAAACCTGGTTCCTAATCCCTGGGCTGGGAGTCAGGACTCCTGGATTCTCAGTGGCTCATCCACTGACTTGCCATTTGAGCCTGCCCCTCCCGTGACTTGGTCTCCCCCTGTGCAGTGGGGCCAGTGCCCCAGCGTTCAGCTGGCTGGAGCAGCAGGAAACAACATTCTTGTTATTTTCAATGGTTCAGAGTCCATCCCACACTAGCAGGCCCGGAGAGCCCTGCGACCCAGCCCAGCGCGTGCCATGCATGCCCCGTGATCCATCATGTGCAGGCCACTGCCCCCACATCCTCTTCATGAGACACGGGCCTCGCCCCGTCCTGGGAAAGAAGGGAAGGGTTCTGTGGAAGTCAGTGGATGAGCCAACTAGAACCCAGGAGTCCTGGCTGACAGCTCCACCCCTGCTCTAACCACTAGCCACTACTCCCTTTGCAGGGCTGGGATAGAACCCAAGTCCTGGCTCCTAGGGAGCTGTCCACTCTCCTCCCAGGCTGAGGCCCCTGACAGCACTCAGTGCCTTGGCAGGGCCCAGCTCCAGGCTGGGACAGGCTCAGGGCGGAGGGACCCAGGGGATCCCCCCACCCATCTCTAGGCTTCCTCCACTGGGAGCTCTTGGAGCTGTGGCGCTCACTGGCCTGGCAGGGGGAGCCGTGTGGCATTGCGTGGTGGGTTCTGGGGGAGGCAGGTTGGCGGGGGGGAATCTCCTGCACTGGACATTGGCTAACTCCCAGTGAGTTGGTCTCACACCCCAAGATGCCAAAGGGCCCAATCCTGAGAGCAGCAGGACCATGGGATCGCAGGGGCTCGGCCCCTCCGAGGATTGGGCCCCGGGGCCCTGTGCATGGGCTGTGAATTGACACCATTGTGGTTTGTGGTGCCCACTCGGCAGTGGGACGCCCCCACTGGGACCGTCACACAAGAGCTGGCGTGTGAACACCATTCCTCCACCGCTCAAGGCTGATCATGGTGCAGCCTGCCTCCCTGTGGCTGGGGGCCAGCTGCCAGCTCCACCCCAGAGCAGGCTGCATCTCCCAGGTGTCAAGGGAACCCTGGGTATTTTCTTCTCGATTGCTGAGCTGCTGGCCCCTTGAGGATGGGCAGGTGGATGGCGCAGTACAGCCCCGAGAGACTCCTGCAGAACACCCCTCTGGGCCAGAGCCCCGTGTGTCTGCGCCCTTTGGTGTGGACACCAGGAAATGCTGCGGCAACATCTGTGGAGCCTGCCAGAGCTGGGGGCAGTGGCCAATCCATGTGCCCATTGCCCACACACCCTGGCAGCCATGTCTCTTCAGTGCTGAGGTCCTGACCAGTGCCTCATGCCCTGAGTCCAGCAGCACCCCACACCAAGATCTCCATGGCACTGCCACAGCCCTGCCCCTTTTCAGCCCACTGAGATCTGAGCAGGGCCCATTCCTCCCTCTGCTGGGCATTGATCGGCACCAGGTTCCCCTCCCATTGACTTACCTACCTCCCCGAGCCCCCTGGAACTCTTTTGGCAGGTCAGACCTTGCCCCCGCCATGCTCCTGACAGACCCCTCATTCCTGCTGGTTTCTCTCCCTTACCCCTGCCCAACTAGGGGTCTGTACCCCTTCCCTCAGCCCCATTACCAGGCCTGGCCACCCAGTACCCCAGCCAGGTACACCAGCGCTTGGGGCCAGGCGCCGCTATCAGCAGAAGGGGTTCCCACCCCCTACCCCGTTTTACAGAGCGGACGCCAATGCAGGGTGTGACAAAGTGGAGATTTTCCCTAGTTATGTTGTATGTGAATCTTACTGTTTTGCATGAATGCTGTGTGTGCCTCAGTTTCCCTTTGTATTGCACCAATGTTTAGGTCAGAGGTGGCCAACCTGTGTCAGAAGTTAATATGCGGCTCCTTGTATAGGCACCGACTCTGAGGCTGGAGCTACAGGCGCCAACTTTCCAAGGTGCCGGGGGGTGCTCCCTGCTCAACCCCTGGCTCTGCCACAGGCCCTGTCCCCACTCCACCCCTCCCTGAGCCTGCTGTGCCCTCACTCCTCTCCCTGCCCCCCCAGAGCCTCCTGCAAGCCATGAAACAGCTGAGCAGGAGGCGCTGATGGGGAGGGAGGGGGAGGCGCTGATCGGTGGGTGGGAGGTGCTGGGAGTGGGGGAGGGGAAGCTGCTGGGGGGCTGCAGATGTATTACTGTGGCTCTTTGGCAATGTACAGTGATAAATACTACCTCCTTCTCAGGCTCAGGTTGGCCACCCCTGGTCTAGGTGGTGGGAATAAGCGTGTGTGGGGTTGCTCCAACTGCTTGCATGGATGCTATGGCCGCCTCTTCGCAACCTGAGACCCAGGAGGGGGATGTGACCAGGTGACTCTTGGCCTGGGAAGTGAGACAAAGGCAGGAGGAGACAGTCTCCTTGGGCACATGGCTTGGGGCACAGGGGGAGCTCTGGCTTTGGACTCCCTCCCCCCCCAAGATGGACTTGGCTGAAAATCACTGATATCTGTGCTAACAAGCTCTGTTCTACGCTGTGTTCCTCTCGACTAATAAACCTTCTGTTTTACACTGGCTGAGAGTCACGTCTGACTGCGGAGTTGGGCTGCAGGGCCCTCTGGCTGCCCCAGGACCCCGCCCGGGCAGACTGGCTGCAGGAAGCACACAGAGGGGCAGGGATGCTGAATGCTCCGGGGTCAGACCCAGGAAGGTGGAAGCTACTTGCTCTGGGCACAGTCTGCTCAGAGAGAGGCGGCTCCCCCAGAGTCCTGCCTGGTTTCGTAGGGAGCAGTTCCAGAGCATCGCCCCGGCGACTCCGTGACACAGGCCCCAATCCACCACGCTGGCTTTCCCAGATCTGGGTCTGTGTGTAGGTCCCACAGGGATGGGGGGGGTTCTTGGGTGGGAAGGGGGCAGGAGGGAGCCCTCATGTACGTTGCCATGTCCCGGGGGGGCGGGGGGAGACACGGGGGGGATGCGAAGCTGCTGGCTCCCAGGCATGGGTAGCGCATGAACCGTGGCTAGGGGAGACTAGCCCCCAGCCCCGTCCCTTCCACCTGAGGCCACACCCCTTCTGCTACCTGCCAGAGCCCAGAGGGCCCCCCACTGTGGCCACCGGCGCAGTCCCATAGCTAACACCCCAGCCCCAAAGGAGCGCCATGAGGGAGGGTGGTGCACGACCCCAGCCCTGGAGCGCCGGGAAGGCGGGCGGTGCGCGGCCCCAGCCCCGGAGCATGGGAAGGCGGGCGGTGCACGGCCCCAGCCCCGGAGCATGGGAAGGCGGGCGGTGCACGGCCCCAGCCCCGGAGTGCCGGGAAAGCGGGCGGCCCCGGCCTCCCAGCTGGAGTGCTGGGGGGCTGGAGCTGGAGGACTGGAGTCACGTGCAGGGAGAGGTCACGGCATGGGGTGGGGCCATGCCTTGCTGTTTGGAGAGGCACAGCCTAAACCTATGCATCCCGCTGCCCATGCTCCCAGGCCCACACTCTGACCGCCCCGGGACCAAGCTGGGAGGAAACTGGGCTACGGTGACTCCAGAGATGGACGCAGGGGACAGAGTCCTTTTATTCCCCATTGCCGGGCCGGGCCACTGCTATGTCCAGAGCCACGGTAACACCCGCCCCAGAGCGCCCCACAGCCACCACCTGTGGGTCCATGGCCTCCTCGGGCCCATGCGGAGCCACTCTCCTGCCCCACAATGGGCCAGCAGGTGGCCTGGTCGGGCACAGGAGCCCCACTGCTTGGGCTGGCCCAGGGGAAAGGCGGGGTGCCCCGCTGCAGGGCTACAGGTACTTGTAGATGACCTTCTCAGGCACGGTCTGCACTTCCAGCCGGACGGGGCACTTGTAGAAGAAGGAGAGCAGCGTCTCAGTGTAGCCCACCAGGAAGTAGAACTTGTAGGGCGGCAGGCGCTGCAGGAAGACGGCGCAGACCACCAGCACGTTGGCGCGGCGCTTCAGCACGATCTCATTGGCCAGGCAGCCGTGGAAGGTGCCGTAGATGAACTTGCGGATGAAGACGTCCTCCACGGTGCGCTCGGCTGCCCCACTCTCCCCGTCCAGGTTACCTGCAGGGCAGCGGGGGGTGAGGGGATGGCACCAGGCACGCATGCCCACAGGGCACCTTTAAGAGCCGGTACAGGCAGAGCAGGGGGCTGCGTGGGTGTCCAGCCAGGGCACCGCATCAGGATCCAGCCAGGGAACACACATCTTCCTCCGCTCCGCTCCCCTCCCTCACGCCTGGAGAAGAGCTCAGGGGGGCGGGGGGGAGAACGGCCCATGCCCAGGTTGAAGACCCCCCCCCCCTTTTGTTAAGTCAAAGGGACCACACAACAGGAGGCGCTGTGGGGGGCAGAGCAGGGCACTGGCTGGGAGGAGGCACTCCCAGCTACTCCCTCCCCGGCCTCTCCCAGCAGGAGGCACTGTGGGGGACAGGGCAGGTGCTGAGAGACGGGGAAGCCCAGGTACCCGCAGGGCAGCGGCTGGCGGGTCACTCACTGGTGTGCAGGGAAAGCCAACCCTTGCGATGGGCGATGTAGTGAGGCGGGTGGGCCTGTTCGTACGTCACCGGCTTGTCTCCTTTCCCGACTCGCACTCGGGCTGCCCGGTTCTGTAAGATAACACCCATGGGTGGGGGGTGAAAAACAACATGGCGGCTACCCCCACTTGGCAGGGCCAGGAGCGAGGCACACATCTTCCCCTGCTCCATAGGCATTAATAGCCCAGAAGGGCTGGGGCAGCAGGTATTTCAGAGCGTTTGGCAGTACCTAGGGCCCAGAGCACTGACCCCCTGTTGCTAGCAGGCTGATCCCACTATCCACATGCCCCCTTCCTTGGGACTGGCTACGCCTGGCAGCAGAATTGCATGCAGCCTGTGTGAGAGGCAGCCTGCAGGAAGCTTTAGCCTGAGTGTTCATTTCCCTGCTAGGGGCGCCTCTGGGTCCTGCCCATCTGATGCCTCAGAGTGACTCACACTCTCAGCAGGCACCTCAGGGGCGCTGAAGGTGCAGACGCAGCGAAGAACAGGTGCAGCGAGGTGCAGGCTACAAAACTAAGCCCAGGAGCCGCTCTTCGACATCGACTCACTGAGCCTCCAGTCCCCTGCCACCCCTGGACAGGGCAGAATCACCTCATGTCCTGGGGGAAACTGAGGCATGGAGGAGAAAGGACCCACCCCTGGTCATCCAGGGAGTCAGTGGCAAACCTGCGTGTAGAACCCAGAAGTCCTGCCTTCCTGCCCTAACCACACCTGCCACACAGGACTGTTCGGGGGACACAGAGCTGGGGTGGACTCCACAGGAGAAAGCAAAGGCTCCTGGCACAGGTTGCTGGGGTACATGGGGGGTTTCCAAGGCCTCGCCCAGAACTCTGTGCCTCTGTCCCTGCTGGGGAGTGGCTTTGCTGGGTGGGTGAGGCCCTGTCTCACAGGCCCCTCTCCAGCTTTGGTTTTGCAGGTTCAGAGGGAGGGACGGCTGTTACTTACCTTAGAGCTCCTGGGATTCTTTGAGGGGCTGTCCATGGGATACCACCACTGGCACCTGCATCTCACAAGTGCACGAGCCATGTATGCCAGTGCTGGGATCCACACGGACAGACCCTCGCAGCAGCAGCCCGCTGTGCACTTACCTTGTGACACACAGCTGTGGTCTGAATAGCCCGGCTGCAGGAAAGGAGCCACGAGAAAGCGCCCCGGTTCCACGGAGCGGCCTAGCAAAGCAAAGCACAGGGCGTTAGGGAGCAGGGGAGGCGGCGAGTGTAACAGACCCCTGGTTGCATGCTGGGGATTGAACGAAGGAGTTGCAGCACCAGAGACACAAACCCCTGGACTGAGCTGCAGGAGACACATTCGTGGGAGCCGGGAGCCAGCTGCTAGAACAGGGGTGGTCAAATTATGGCTGGGGGCTGCATCCGGCCCTTCAGACATTTTAATTTGGCCCCCAAGCTCCCACCAGGGAGCAGGTCCAGGGCTTGCCCCGCTCCAGCCGGCTAGCGGGGTCAGGGCTTGCCCCGCTCTGTGCATGCTGTGGCTCCACGCGGCTCCTGGAAGCAGCGGCATGTCCCCGCTTCAACTCCTACACGTAGGGGCAGCCAGGGGGCTCCACACACTGCCCCTGCCCCAAGCGCCGCCTCCAGAGCTCCCATTGGCCGGGAACCACAGCCAACAGGAGCTGCGGGGCAGCACTTGCGGATGGGGCAGCGCGCAGACCGCCTCGCTACGGCTCTGCGTAGGAGCCGGAACGGGGACATGCCACTGCTTCCGGGAGCTGCTTGAGGTAAGCGCCACCTGGAGCCTGCACCCCTGAAGCCCTTCCCGCGCCCCAACCCCCTCCCGCCCTCTGAACCCCTCAGCCCACCCCAGACCCTGCACCCTTAACCGGAGCCACACACCCCCTCCACACCCCAACCCCCTGCCCAGCCCGGAGTCCCCTCCCGCATCCTGGGCTCCTCATTTCTGGCCCCATCCCAGAGTCTGCACCCCCAGCCAGAGCCCTCATCCCCTCCCACACTCCAACCCCCAATTTTGTGAGCATTCATGGCCAGCCATACAATTTCCATATCCAGATGTGGCCCTCAGGCCAAAAAGTTTGCCCACCCCTGTGCTAGAACCACTGGAGGAAGACACGCCCAGAGTCAGTCTATTACTGTAATGCCCCGCCGGCCGGCTCCAAAGCCGCGGGCACCTCTGGGTCCTGCGCATTCCTCCTGCAAACCCGGCTCCAGGGACACCCAGCGGGCCATTTCGGTGCTGGGCCGGTGGATTTTGATGAAATGTCGCGGAGTTGAGTTGCCAGGGTCGGCATACTGGGCAAGCTGCAGCTGTCGGCACGTCCGCAGGGCTCTGACAGGAGCCGGAGCTGGCTCCTCGGTGCGGCGTGTACTTGGATTGCCAACTCCCCGGGGAAAGGGGAGCAGAGTGACACCAGGGGGGCAGCTGCATCCCCCTCTCCTGGTCCCACCCAGCCGGGGCACCCCCCCCGCCCCGTTGTTTTACACCCCCTGCCCTCTCTGTGCTTGCACAGCCCTTGGCACAACGTACAGCGCCGTGCACATCCCCACGCGCTGGGCGCTGCCCAGCTGAATCAGCCACTAGCCTCGGCTCCGGCCCGTCGCGGTACGTCTGCCTGGCCCAGCGACCCCCGGCCCCACGTGCGCCGGGGGGCACAAGTTCCCGCGCTAGGCCCCGCCCCCAGGGGGGCTCAGGCCGCGGCGGCACCTCACCGTCAGGCCCCTTCCCCACAAGGGCGCCGCCATCTTGGAACGTGTCAAGCTCCGCCCACTGAGGGGGAGGGGGGAGCCAAACCGAACCAAACTGCACCGGGAAGGGGGCGGGGCCGGGGATGGAGCCGAAGGGGTAACCCCGCCCCCAAGGCCTCCTCCTGGCGGGCGGGGGAGGGGCGTGGGGTGCCGGGTGGGGCCGGCTGGTCTCTGCCCCCCCGCATTGCTCCCCTGGGCGGGGGCTCCTCATCAGCAGGCTCTGGGGGCGCTGGAGCGTCAGCCCCGGGGGGGTCCCCTGTGACCTGCTCAACCCCTCCCCCGGTGCTGGCACGTGGGGCTCCCAGGAGTTTACACACACAAGTGGGTATTTTGTGTGTTACAGGAGCACCCAGTCGCCCCCACCGAGATCAGGGCCCCGTTGTGGCATGTTGGGGGTATGTGTCCCAGCGTCCCTTGCCTGCAGGTTCACAGCTTTGGGGGCTGTTTTACACCATCTTGCCCCCTCGCTCTGCCCCTTGCCCGCCTGCCAGGGAAGAGCTGGCTGGTTTCTGGGGTCCTGGGAGTGGATCCCCAAAGCAGGACCATACAGGCTGCGGTTAGCAGGGCATGTGCTCACACCCAGGGGCTCCGATCTCCTCTGGGAGCGAGTTCCGGAGTCCAGCCCAATGTCGTCGTCCCAGTGCCATGTGGCTGCAGCAGGAGTTCACAGGGAGACTCGTCTCAGGTACGCAGGACCTGTCCCACGCTAGCAGGGCATAGCGTGCCCAGTGGGGTGGCGCCAGGGATTTCTCGGGGCTGGTTCCTGGGAGCAGTTGTTGAGCCTGGAGGTGATCAGTGCATGGATTGCTGTGTTCAGCTCTGTACTCAGGCCCTGATACCAGGGTGATGGGCGCAGAAAGCCTGTCTTGGTCGCAGATGGGAGTGGGCTTGGCTGTCAGCCTGGGTGGGTGAACATAACCAGCTGAGGGCAGGTGCCCTCCATAGCCCGATGCAGGGGCTGGACCAGCCTCCGCCCCATTTGCAGTGGGGTCGGAGTGGGTCACTGCTGGGCCCTGCCCCAGGGAGCATTGTTACAGGGCCGACCCACTCGCAGGGCTGAGAAATAGGCTCCAGGCTTTGCCAAACTCGTTAAGGACCGTGCCCGTGTGGGGCCCCGAGATTTCCGTGGGGACTGTGGGTCAGGGCCACGGTGTGTGGCTGGTTGGTTCTGCAAGGGGTTGGGGCCAGGCTCTATGCTTTGTGTGAGTCCCACTTTGGCTAGGGATGGGGGTGCCCCACCCACACCCTGGGGCCCTGGCTCAGCATGGGTAAGAGTGGCCTGCAGTGAGAGCAGGGCAGGGAGAGGGGTTGCTGTAGGGGGCAGCTAGATCCAGACTCAAGGGCAAGATTTCCCCACTGCCTCTGCAAACTGGGCAACCCCCATGGTCAGGGCACAGGGCCCATCTCTTGCTATGCCACCCCCTGCAGCAGAGAGGGCTGGCTGGGCCATGGGGCCTGACCCCTACCCTGCCCCCCACGAGAGCAGGGCAGAGGAGCCCGTGGCAGGTAGTGCTGCCTCTGGGTGATCAGCGTGTGAATGGCCCAGGGCCCCGTGCCCACCCAGGTGGCCTGCCCTTGAGCACAGAGGCACACCTGCGAAACCTGGGGCTGGAGGGTCCAGCTTAATGGCAGGAGCAGGCGGGGCGGAGTAGCAAGGGGGGCAGGGCATAGGGCACTGTAGAGCCCATAGGTCTGCAGGGGAAGGGGGAGGGGAATCCTGCCCTCTCTGATTTACAAGTGAGCCAGCTCTGCCTTTGTGTGTGGAGGGGGAGGGTTAGGAGTCAGGACTCCTGGGTTCTATCCCCAGCTCTGGGATGGGAGTGGGGTCTAGGGGTAGAGCAGGGGGGCAGGGACCCAGGACTCTTGGGTTCTATTCCCACTTGGGGCTGCCTGGCTGCAGCACGGCCAGTGGGAAATAGTCATTGCTCCAGGCCCTTGCTTACAGGCTGGGAGGCCTGGGGCTGCTGGAGGGCTGATCTGTAGGGATCCACATTGCATGGACCACACAGGGCCCGCGGGGCATGGAGAAAACCTGGCTCACGGATCACACCGGGGCGTTGTTATGGGGAGCTATCAGTGATGGGGGATGCTTCTAGCGGGGTCCCCCAGGGCTCGCTCCTTGGGCCGAAGCTGTTCAATATTCTCCCCCCCCCCGCCCCTCCCCCCCCCGATCTAGTGTAGGCTCAGATCTTTGCTGGCGCAGTTAGCAGGCAAGTGGAAGGCTGGGGCGGGTGTAAGTCCTGACAGGCTGGGTTCCTGCGACGACGGAGAGACCTGCTGCGCCCATTGACCAGCAGCATCTGAACCCAGCCCGAGGCCAGGCAGCACTGCAGGGAACCCAAACTCCGGGTTTTCCCTGCAGGGTGGGAGATGGCGCCGTGGTGAGCAGGGACTCTGAGAAGGACAGGGGGGTTGTGGCTAATGAGCGCTCGGTGCAATGCTGCAGCTAACAGGGCTCCCAGTTGAAGGCCATGAGCTTCCTGCAGGACACAGGCTGGCTGAGACCGTTACAGGAATCCCAAGTCCAGTGCTGGGGTCCACACCCCAGGAAGGGTGGGGAGCTACTGGAGGGCATCCCAACAATCACCACAGAGCACGACTAACTCAGCCTATGGATGAGGAGGCCGAGAGGTGACGGGGCGCCGTGCCCAGGTCCGGCCGCATGGACGAGGGTCTGAGTTTTTCCCACATTCCTGGCAGTGACGGTTAAACACCGGGACAGCTCAGTGAGAAGGTGCTGGAATCGCCACATCCTGGAGTCTCAACACCTCAAGCTGATCGCTTTATAAGGGCTAGGCTGTAAGCCGGCTCCTGAGAGGAACTCTACAGCCCATGGGTCAGGTTGGGCTGGGGGGATCCCTTCTGGCCCCGGAGTCTGCAAAGCTGTGTCTCCCTGGCTGTTGCCCTCCATTGTGGCCCTCAGCACGTGCAAAACGCCCTGCACCAAGATAACAATGGTAATCCAATGGCATGCTTCAGGGCTGCAGTTGATCACCTGCAGGGGTCAGGAAGGAATCTTTCGCCCAGTTCCGAACTGGTCAGACCCATCAGAGCTTGCCCACGGTGAAGCCAGGACCCTGTGGCAGAGGGGGTGGGTGGCAAGTGTTTGGAGGTGGCACAGAGAATCCGTTCTAGATGCCTAGCACATGTGCCTTTCCCCCAGGTCAGACTGGCAGGGACCTCGGGGGGGGGGGGGGGGAGGAATATCGCCTTCCCCTGCAGTTGGGGGAGCAGATCGCCTGCTGGCATCATCTGGGCATGTTGCACATGGTTAAGTCCCTGCCCTCTCAGGGGCCTCGGGCATGGGCGCCCCTGTGACGTTATTAATATGAACTGGGACTGTATACATCATTGTTGCAACCAAGGTCCTGTAGTGGCACCAAATCTTGTATAAAGGGGGTCAAATAAGGTGTCTAAGACAAGGTTATGCTTTGGTTATGATTATGCTGTCTGTATGCATGTATCATTTTTGTATTTAAAGTTATAAGTATTGGCTCTATCCTGTCTATTTCAAACTTGTGCTATGCTTCTTGGGTGACACCCCCAACAAGTTGGTGTCAGCTCTGCCTAGCTTACTTGATGGCCCATTAAGGACTATCAGCTATACAACTGACCCATTGAGAGAAGGCAGATACACCACGTGACTCAGCATGGGGCAAGCCTATGGACAGAACTTCAAGGTTTTTCTATGCCACTTGCTGGATAGCTTGTGTTTGGGACAAAGAAAGCAGAGACCACATGGCAAGAGACTATAAAAGGCGGCTGCATCTCTTCCATCTTGTCTTCAATCCTGCTTCATACCTCTGGAGGAACCTTGCTACAAACGGAAGTTCTGAACAAAGGACTGAATGACCCATCCCAGCTGGGGATGTTCCAGAGACTTGATTTGAACCTGCAGTTTATTCTATCAGTGCTACAAGCCTGAACCAAGAACTTGGCCATTACTGTATGGAATTGATTCCATTTCACCAATTCTAGCTCTCATCTGTATTTCTTTCTTTTATGAATAAACCTTTAGATTTTAGATTCTAAAGCAGGGGTGGGCAAACTATAGCCCACGGACCAGACCCAAAGCCCTGAGGGATCCGGCCCACGTCCCTGTGGCCCCCAGGCGGGGGGAGGTAGAGGGCTCCATACATTGCCCCCCACAGCTCCCATTGGCCTGGAACAGGGAACCGCACCCAATGGGAGCTTCGGGGGAGGTACCTGGAGGTGTGGCAAGGGTAGCACACACGGAGCCCTCTGCCCTCCCTCCCCCAGGGACCCACCACCCTGGAGCCTAGGGTGACCAGATGTCCCAATTTAATAGGGACAGTCCCGTTTTTTGGGTCTTTTTCTTATATAGGCTCCTATTACCCCCCACCCTTGTCCCGATTTTTCACACTTGCTGTCTGCTCACCCTATCGGAGCCGCTTTAGGTAAGCAGCACCAGGCCGGAGCTCAAACCCCTCCTGTACCCCAACCCCCTGCCCTGAGCCCCCTCCTAAACCCCACACCCCTCCTGCACCCCAATCCCCTACCCTGAGCCCCCTCATACCTCCTGCACCCCAACCCCCTGTCCTGAGCCCCCTCCTACACCCCACTCCCCTCCTACACCCCAACCCCCTACCCTGAGCCCCCTCATACCTCCTGCACCCCAATCCCCTGCCCTGAGCCCCCTCATACACCCCACACCCCTCCTGAACCCCAACCCCCTACCCTGAGCCCCCTCATACCGCCTGCACCCCAACCTCCTGCCCTGAGCCCCCTTGTGGACCTCACACCCCTCCTGCACCCCAACCCCCTGCCCTGAGCCCCTTCATACACCATGCACCCCTCCTCTGCCCCAATCTCTAGCCCTGAGCCCTTTCCTGCATACCGCACCCCGTCCCACACCCCACACTCCCTCCCGCACCCCAACCCCCTGCCCCAGCCCTGCATACAATTTCCCCACCCAGATGTGGCCCTCGGCCCAAAAAGTTTGCCCACCCCTGTTCTAAAGGATTGGCAACAGCGTGATTGGTGGGTAAGATCTGACTTGTATATTGACCTGGGTCTGGGGCTTGGTCCTTTGGGATCTGGAGAACCTTTTTTCTTTTACTGGGGCATTGGTTTTCATAAAACCAAAAAACAAGTGGCACTGGTGGTGATACTGGGAAACTGGAGTGTCTTAAGGGAATTGCTGGTGTGATTTGTGGTTAGCCAGTGGGGTAAAACCAAAGTCTTCTCTGTTTGGCTGGTTTGGTGCCTTGGTGTGCAAAGGACCCCAGCCTGGGGCTGTAATTGCCCTGCTCTGAGCAATCTGTCCTCAATTGACACTCTGTCCCACCAAGGGCAGCATCGTTACAGCCCCTCAGTCTCTCCTGGTCTGGGTTTAGACTGGGTAACTGGGTGAAAATTACTGGCCTGTGCTGAACAGGGGCCCTTCTGGCCCAAGAGTCAATGAAACAATTTCATTCCCAAGAGCTTAGCAGAGGCAGGAATCCTTTGCACTGAAATGCAGCTGCCTCTGGGGTGGAGCCCAGCAGCCTGCACCAACATGCCAATGTGGGGTGGAGACGGAGGAACCCCACACCAGGGTTTCCCCTTTGCAAGGTTAAATGCAGACAAAGGTGGAAGGGTGAGAACAAGGTTTAAATATAATTCAGGTAGTAAATTGTTATGTAAACACTGAGAGGTGGGTTCCGCCTGGCCCCAGGGCCAGAATCTGCCTGGAATTAAACACAGCAAATCAGAGCCCCCAGACTTCCGGGAATCAGAGAGATGCAGCCCCCCCCAGCTCGGCCCATCCTAGGGGCGGACAACTCGCTGGGCAAGGAAAGTGCATGCGCCCGCCCCCCCCCCCCCCCCCCAGGGGACCGAGTGACGGGGCGTCTTGCTGGGGAGCACTGAGTGTGAGGAGACAGCGCCCCCTAGTGCTGAGCTAGGGCTTCGAGGTCAGTGCTGGAGGTGGGGAATCCCACTCCACTCCCTGCAGCACAGCACCCCCTGGCTCTGCCCTGGGGCTGGCACTGAGTGCATGGGGGCCCTCCGAGGCGGTAGGGGAGGAGATTTGAAGATGCAAAGGGGGGGCTGTCCGGCAGCAGAACCCCCCGACCCGCATTGAGTGAGAGAGGAGTGACCCCCGGCAGTAGCAGCAGCTCGGTGCCTCCTGGCTCTACCCCTCAGAAGTGGCAGGAGGCCACTGGAGGGTCTCCGGGCCCATGGCCCTTGCTCTGCTCTTCCTTGTTCTGGAAGCTGGGGTTCCTCATGGTCAGACTACCCTCAGGGCTCCTCTTCTCCAGCTGTGGGGCCTCGGCCCGGGCTGCGGCGGAGCTGCGGCTGGGCCCTAGGGTACAGGAGGGGCAGGTTAGAGCCGGGTGGGATGGCGGGTGCCATGGCTAGGGGTATAACAGGCAGCTTCCCCCCCCCTGCCAACCATGGTGCCCCCGTGCCCTGCCCCCTTCCTTCCAGCTCTGGGGCAGGATCCCTGGCTGTTGGACTGCGTTCCTGAAGATTTGCTCCTCCATGGGGCTGCATGAGGGGGTCCCTGGGGAGGAGGTTGGGGCTGGGGGGCGGCTCCCCTCAGAGATGGAGCTGGGGGAGGGTGGCGGGGGGCAGTGAGGGGAGCCGGGCAGCGAAGCATACTGGCAGAGCCTGAAGGGACGGGGGCAAGGGGTGCTGGGGGAAGCCGGGAGGTGGTGGACAGGCAGGGGCACTGGAAGGGTGGGCAAGCAGCCAGGGGTGGCTGAGGTGCTGGAGGAGATGGGATGGGGGCAGCGAGGGGTGCGGGGGGCACTAGGGGGGATAGGTGAGCAGTGTGTGGGTGCTGGGGGGGCAGTGCGGGCGGCCAGGAGACGGGTGCTGGGGCAGGCGGGCAGGTGGGGGACGGGCGCTGGGGGAGGCGGGCAGTCGGGGGACGGGCGCTGGGGGAGGCGGGCAGCGCAGGGTAGTGGGGCGGGCGCTGTGGGAGGTGGGCGGCCGGAGCAGGCGCTGGGGGAGGTGGGCAGTGCAGGGTAGTGGGGCGGGCGCTGGGTGAGGCATGCAGCGCAGGTGGCCAGGGCAGGCGCTGGGGGAGGCGGACAGCGTGGGGGCCGGGGCGGGCACTGGGGGAGGTGGGCAGTGCAGGGTAGTGGGGCGGGCGCTGAGGAGGCGGGCAGCACAGGCGGGCGCTGGGGCAGGCAGGCAGCGCGGGCGCTGGGGGAGGGCAGCGCAGGGTAGTGGGGCGGGCGCTGGGGAGGCGGGCAGCATGGGCGGCCAGGACGCAGGCGGCAGGCACCGAAGTAGCTGAGCAGCACAGGCAGGAAGACCAGGCCGTGCAGCAGGCCCAGCAGCGTGATAAGCAGGTTCAGGCGGAAGAAGAAGATCTGGATGAGCTGGGCCTTGGCGAATGCCAGCACCACGATGCCCGGCAGGTTGGTCATGGCCACGCCCGCGAAGACCTGCAGCGAAGGGGGTTGGTCAGAGATGACCCCGGTCACCCCCACCCTGCCCCTCCCTCCCTGGGGCTGGCCGGCCCCTGACCCCCCTGCCTTGCCCTGCGGCCCCCCACTCACCGCGCTGCCCATGTTGATGGTGGCCTCCTTGGCCCTCTCTAGCCGAGTGGGCTGAGTGCTGACGGCAAAGGCCCGGGTCAGGTGGGACACGAACTCCACCGAGATGCCCACGGCCTGCAAGGGGCACAGGGTAGTTAGCAGGGCTGGGGCAGGCTCAAAGCGCCCCCCCACAGCACTCTGTGGCCCCCCAGCACCTGCACCATCTGCCCACAGCACCCAAACCCCATGCCTGGGATCAGAGACCCCGCCCCGTGGGACACAGTGGCAGAGGGCAGCGAGAGATCACTGGGCCTGCTGGGTAATGGGTTCTCCATGCAGCACTGAATCAAGGACCCACCTACCCATGAAGTCCTGTCCCAGCATGCAATGGGTTTCGGAGCATCACAGCCATGCCCTCCCCTGCCTTGTCTGGGTCCTGTGGGCATCTGTGAATGGCACCTGGGGCAGGGATGGGGGATGCTGGGAAGCAGGCACCTGGGGCTGGAGGTTGGGTGCGGGTGCTGGGCGGCTGGGGCTGTGATTTGGGGGCCCAGGGGTGGGATTCGGGGGCTGGATGCCAGGCACCTGGGGCTTGGTGTTGGGCTCCTGGTGATGGAGGCTGGAAGCTGGGTGCCCAGGTCTGGGTTCCAGGTGCTGGAGGCTGGATGCCTGGGGCTGAATGCTAGGTGCCCAGGGCTGGAGGCTGGGTGCCCAGAGCTGGAGGCTGAGTGGCTGGGTATTGGGTGCCCAGGGCTGGGAGCCCGGGGCTGGCACGCACCGTCACCAGATTGATGAGGGAGATGGCATTGTAGCTGATGTCCCAGAGCGTCATAGCGCCCACGGTGTCCACCAGGATCATGACGATGGTGAGCAGGTTTATGAGGCCCGAGCGCAGGTCCATGCCCAGCAGCACACAGCAGACGGCGAAGGTGGGCACCAGGCAGAGCGCCAGGTTGAAGAGCCCCTCGTTGACAATGGTGAGGTACTGCTCGTAGAACACGTAGGTGACCCTGGGAGCCGGGCACAGCGTGAGACAGCAACGCCCCACCCCAGGACCCTCCCTGCCTCTCCCCTGGGACATGGGCCCCTGGACAGCCCCCTGCCTGGATCCTCCCCTGCTTTCCCCCGGGACACAGGCCTCTGGACAGCCCCCCCCCCCCCCCCAGGACCTTCCCCACCTCCCCCCGGGACACAGGTCCTTGGACAGCCCCCTGCCCGGATCCTCCCCTGCCTCCCCTCTGGGACACAGGCCCTTGGACAGCCCCCCCGCGCCTCCCCCTGGGATGGCCGCCCCGGGACCCATTCCCCTGTGCCTGGGACATGGACCCTCAGACTGCCCTTGGGACCCCCACCCGTGCCCAGGACATGGGCCCCTGGATGGCCTCCGGGACACGGGCCCCCCGGGACCCTCCCCTGCCTTCCCCTGGAACACGGGTCCCTTCCACAGACCCCCCGGACCCATCCCTCTGTGCCTGGGACATGGGCCCCTGGACGTTCCCCGGGACCATCCCCTCCCTGCCTCAGGGACATGGGCCCCATTGTGCTGCCCCTCTGTCTCTACTCCGATTGGACTGGCCTCAGCCCCAATCCCTGCAGACATGGGCCCATCCAGGCTGCCCCTCACAGGGGACCCAATGGGCATCCCCTCCCCCTTCTCCTCATGGGACAAGGCAGTGACATCCTTATGGGAAACACCCCCCAGCGCCCCCCCGACGCCCAGGAACCCCTCCGTGCCATCTGCCCCCTCACGTATAAGGGAAGACCCGGAAGTTGGGGTCGGTGCCCGGCACCCGCCGCATGGAGTGGGTGATGTTGGTTGCCAGCGCCCGTGCCGCCCGCAGCGCGGCCGTGTACTCCTGGGAGTTAGTGAGGGGCGTGTGGTAGGCCATGAACCGCGAGGCTGGGGAGATGTGGGGGTAAGACCACTGCCCCCTGGCCTGGAGAGCTCCCCTGGGACCCCCACCCCTCCCAGTGCTCCCCTCCCCCCACATCCTGGGATCCCCTCCCCCACTGTGCCCTCCCACTGTTCCCCTCCCCGAAATCCTGGGACCCTCTCCCCCACTGTGCCCTCTCCCTGCCCTGTCCCCCATATCCTGGGACTCCCCCCCCACTATGCCCTCCCAGTATCCCCCACCCCCCGCCCCACACCCACGGGGCCCCTTTGTGCCCACTCTTTCCCCAGCATGCGACAGACAATGGGCCTGGACCCCCAGCGCTGTGCGGTGCGGGAGGGCAGTGCGGTCCTGGCGCCTGCAGGGGGCAGAGTGCTGTGTGCCATTCCCCCCTCCCCTGGGGGCCAGGCCCTCCCCGCCGTCTCACTGCAGAGGGGGTCTCCCCTGCCCCCCGTGAGGGTGTCCCCAGCGCGACTGGCACTTACCCTGGATCTCGCCGTCTGGGCCCAGCTTCACAGCGGTGTCGTAGGCTCCCAGCCCCCTGGCGGGGACAGGAGAGGGGTGAGTGAGAGCGGGGAGGGGCAGGGTGAACCCCCCCGCTCCATGGGAAGCCCTCCCCCCAGCTGAGTCTGCCAACAGCCTGAGCTGCCCGCTATGGGGCAAGGTGTGCCTGGAGAGGTTCCCAGCGGGGCAGACGTGGGGTCCCCGTGTGGGGCAATGCTGGGCCCCAGGGTGCCAGCATGGGGCTCTGAGTCCAGCCCCATCAGCCAGGGTACGTGTGTCCTGCACTGCTAGCCAGGCTGGGGACAGAGGGGTGGCTGGGGGGGTGCTGCTAGCTGGTCCCAGAAAGGGCAGGGGACACCCCCCCCCCCGAGGTGGTGGCTTCCCAGGGCAGAACGCCCCTAGAATGGCAAACTTGGGGGGGGAGGGGTCAGTTGGAAACTTTTCCCCATAGGTCAGGCCAGCGCTCATGGCCAGCGCCCCCGGGTCCTGCCAGGAGCCTGTGCCCCACCCACCCAGCACAGCCATGGGCACAGCGAGGGCCTGGTGAGCTACAGGCCCCTGGGACAGTCAGTTACTCTCTGTGTGTGTGAGACACCCCTGGCCAGCAGGGGGCGCTGTCTGTCTGACCCCCTCGCCAGCAGGGGGCGCTGCGTGGGTGTGTGTATGTCTCACCTCTCACCAGCAGGGTGCGCTGTCTGTCTGTCTGACCCCTCACCAGCAGGGGGTGCTGCATGTGTGTATGTCTCACCTCTCACCAGCAGGGGGCGCTGTGTGGGGCATGTGCTGCACCCTAGTCCCAGCCCCCATGCCCGCAGGGCATGTTTCCAGCCCCCAAGGACTGCCCCGTGCCTGACCCCTCCCCCGCTGCCATTCTAGCGCCAGGCCCTGCCCCTGCCAGCACCTACCCCTTGGGGCAGTTGAGGTTGGGCATGTCGTGCAGGAACCAGGGCAGGAAGCGGTTGAACTGCTCCACCGAGGGGCGAATGACCTCGCTCAGGCTCCTCATGCAGCTGAACGGGCAGCTGGTGGTGGCTGTGGGGCAAGAGGCTGGCACGGTGAGGGGGCCACAGGGTGTGAATCCTGGGGCAGGAGGGCATGGGGGGCTCTGCTCACCCAGAGGAATTCCCAGGGTGGATCAGACCTGGCTCTGCCTGGACCTGTCTCCTCTCCCACAGGGCCAGTCCCAGGGACGTGCCAGAGCCCCCATCCCATGGCTCTTCTGGAATCACCGGCCCCTTGGAGCTGTTTCTCCCAGACCCCATTAGGCCAGGGCCGGCTCATGGCCAGGGGTGGGAGAGCTCAGATTCCTGCTGTTGCTTTATCCCTCCAGGGAGCTCCAACTGCTTTTCTGCCCAGATCAATGCAGGGCTCTGCTCAGCTCTTGGCCTTGGAGATCTAGTGGCTGGGAGTTCCGCAGGCACCGCTGGATTGAAAACCAGGGGGTTGTGCCTTTTATTGCTTGCATCTGATGAAGTGGGCTGTAGCCCATGAAAGCTTATGCTCAAATCAATTTGTTAATCTCTAAGGTGCCACAAGTACTCCAGTTCTTTTTGCAGGATGAGCTGTGCACCCAGCCATGCCCTTTGCCATCCCACTACGGCCAGACTCCTCCCCTCCCCCTTTGCCTCTCACTCCCGCCCCCCCAAAAACACACTGATCAGAGCTGAGTCTGGCAAGCGCTGGCAAAGTCACTTTTGGCTGAAACCAGCTTTCCAGTGTGGCTGGGGGGCTGGCCAGACCCCACTGATCCTACCACCGAGCTCTCTGCCCCAGCCTGCCCCCACCAGGATCTCACGCCGATCTGAGGGGAAATCCGGCTTTTCCGCCCTGCCCCAAACCCCTGGGGCTCTGGCTGGCCCCTGGCATTGGAATCACCTGGCCGCGGCATTCAGCAATGGGAGCCAGACGCCATTGGGGCGCGCAGAGCCCCTCTGTCCGAGGTGTGGTCCTGTCTCGCTGAGGGGCGAGCCCTCTTCTCCAGCCCTCCCCATCCCCAGACTGCAGGGTCCCTGCCTTGCCCTGCCTCCAGGGGCCCCCAGCCCATCTCTAACCCCTCTCTCCTGCCCCCTTGGTTGGGGGTCACAGTGCCACACCTGCCGGGGAAGCCCTTTCTGTGCCGAGCCCTGGGCAGCACTGTCAGGTTAACCCCCCGTGCCCTATGGGCGAGACCTACTGTTGGTGGACGGGCAGAACTGGCTGTCCTCGGAGCTGATGCGGCAGCATCTCGACAGCGGGTGGAGCCAGTCAATGAAGTCATCCACCCAGGACGAGGCAGGGATGGCCAGGTAGGATCTGCAAGAGGAGCAGGGGGTGGACGGTTAGACGCTGGGCATTGGGGAGCCCTGCCTGCTGGGATGCAGCATGGAGGAGACCTGGCAGGGGGTTGCAGGCCTTGCTGTAGGGCACCACGGGCCCACCCAGGTCAGGCTAGGGACAGAGCTGGGCAGGAGGCGCTGTGTGGGCTGGGCGACCCGGGCTCAGATAATGACTTAGGTCCCAAGAGACCATCAGAGGTGCTCGTCTTTGTCCAAACAACAAATCAACACAGCGAGGTGCCCAGAAGACGCCCAGAGCTTGGGGGCGATGGCCTGCAGGTCGGGAGTGAGGGGCACCGGCAGAATTGCGGGGCAGGGGCATCGGGGCAGACCAAGGGGTCCTGGCAGAGCTGGGAGGGCAGGGGTGGCAGGTCAGAGCGAGGGCCCTGGCAGAGCTTGGGGGGCAGGGGTGTCAGGGCAGAGCGAGGGGCCCTGCAGAGCCAGGGGTCAGGGGCTGTGGGTCGGAGCGAAGGCCCCGCAGAGCCGGGGGGCAGGGACTGTGGGTTGGAGCAACGGCCCTGCAGAGCTGTGTGTGGCCCCATGGCTGGGCGCCCCTCTCCCGGCCCCAGGGGCACTCACACGTTGGAGAACTTTGTGGCATACTGGATCTTCTGGGTCAGGGAGTTGTTGTCACAGCCGGTGCTGGAGCAGACGCCGTCCATGCCGGGCCCGGTGGAGAAGTTGTAACCGCCGGTGGTGACAAAGTAGGTGGGCAGGCCCACCATGAAGTATTGGTTCAGGTACTGGAAGTATTGCACCATGTAGGAGTCCTAAGGAGACACCGCAGGACCCGTCATGCCAGCTCCCTGCCCCTGCCACCCCGGGGGGGCGGGGGTAGCTAGGTTGGCTCAGAAACGGTGCCCCACCCAGCCATGGCCTTACCCACCGTCATCTCCCCACCTCACGCTGGCACTGACCTGGGCACGAGCCGTGGCTAGCGTGTCAGCCCCCTCCACTGGCACCACAGAACAGAGGGCAGTGCCAAGATGTGGCCTGCCCTCCCAGGCACCCCCCAGCCTGGGCCCCACAGAGATGCCAGGCCCAGAGCTCCCAGTGGGGCTGCAGCCCCTGGAACCTCCTGCCCCAGGGCAAGCTGGTGTCTTTGAGCGGGAGATGGAGCAACCTCAGGGCTAAGGGGCACCCCACACCTCCCTAGCCCCCGCCCAACCCACTGGGTGCCCGCCTCCAGCCAGCCTCCTTGGAGCCCAGCCCAGGGCAATGCCCCCAGGGGAGAGCAAGGCTGGAACCCACCCAGGCGCTGAGGGCACGATGGGGAGGTGCCCAGATACCCTGGTTATGGGGTGGCAGAAAGGCCTGGGCGGAGCAAGACCGAGCTGCCCTCTTGGGGCTCCTGGGAAGCTGCCATCATGGCCGCAGTGGGGCGCGACTGCCCAACGGCCAAGGGGCGTCAGGGCCAGGCAGCGCCTGGACAGGGCCTGCAGCCCAGGCTCCGGGCGCCCTGTGAGAGCCGCGCTGCCCGGGCAGACACGGGGGGCATGCGGGGGGGGGGGGGGTTCTCACCTTGGGCATCGCCAGCTCCTGGTCCAGCCCCACGGGCACCTGCAGCGCCAGGTAGATCCCAGCGCAGAACATGAACAGGAAAAGCAGCATCTGGGAGGTAGGGGGCACCATGGTGAGGACAGCTCTACCGCCCCTCCCCCACCCCAGCCCCCTCCCCTCCCTGCCACAGAGCACCCCAGCCCCAGCACAAGGGCCCAACCCCGCCTGCGTAGAGGCTCCCCCATCCTGGCACCCGGGCCCCCTCCCCCAACCTTAGACCCAACACCCTACCTGCCCCTCCCCCGCCCTGGCACCCGGGCCCCCTCCCCCAACCTTGGACCCAACACCCTACCTGCCCCTCCCCCGCCCTGGCACCCAGGCTCCCTCCCCCCAACCTTGGACCCAACACCCTACCTGCCCCTCCCCCGCCCTGGCACCCAGGCCCCCTCCCCCAACCTTGGACCCAACACCCTACTTTCCCCTGCCCTGGCACCCGGGCCCCCTCCCTTCCCCTCTCCCCCCCCACTCACCACCAGGGCCCTGACAGCACGGTTCAGCAGCACGGGGGTGTAGATGCGCCGCATGAAGGGACGCAGCAGCCCCTCACTCCGCACCGGGCACCCCGCCTTGCTCAGGCGGTGGCAGCAGCAGAGGTCAAGGCGGGCGGCCTGGGGGCAAAAGAACCGTCAAATCTACCTGCTTGGTGCAGCTGGGGAATGGCCCCGCCCCCTCCGTCCCTGTGCCCCCTGGCAGGAGCCCCTCCCCTCCTGCCCCCCAGCCCCGTGCCCCCCGGCGGGCACCTCTCACCTCCTGCCTGCGGGCATCGAGGGAGACCAGCGCCACGAACATGGACATCTGGAGCAGGAAGTCAAAGAGCACGGCCAGGGCGGCGTTGAGAGCAAAGGTGCGAACCGCTGGCATCCGCGTCAGGGAGCCTGTGGGCACGAGAGCTCGTGAGTGGGGGGGTCCTTGTGCCCAGGGGAAGCAGCTCGTGAGTGTGGGGGAGGGGCCCTGTGTGCACCTGGAGCTACCCTGCCCAGACTGGCATTTTCCGGGCGCGGGTCCCGACGCCCCAGCCATGGTCTGGCGGCATGCCAGAAGGGCACAAGCAGCAATGGTGCTGGGCACCCTCAGGTGCCCCATACCTGGGCCCAGCCCTCTCCCAGCTCAGGCCCCCTTGTCCTGCGCCACAGGCACTCACCCAGGAAGAAGCAGGTGGCCTCGGAGAAGCTGCACAAGAGCATGCTGGGTGCCACGGTGCCCAGCACCCGCCCGATGTGCTGCTCACGCCGCTCGCCCGGCTCCCGCACCGACCTCTGCAAAGCACCCACCAGGGTGAGGGGAGGGGCTGGGTGATGCCCCCCAACTGCCTCGCCCTGCCAGGAGCACCCCCACCCGGCCCCCGGCCCCCGCATTGCCCTGCCAGGGGCACCTCCACCCAGCCTGCTGCTCCCCAACTGCCTTGCCCTGCTGGGGCACCCCCACCCAGCCGCCTGCCCCCCAACTGCCTCGCTCTTCTGGGCCCCCCCCAGTGCCCCCACTGCCATGCCAGGGGCACCCCCACTTGGCCTGCTGCCCCCGAACTGCCTGGCTCCACCGGGGGCACCCCCACCCAGCCCCCTGCCTGCCCTGCCTGCCAGGGGCACCCCACCTGGCCACCTGCCCCACAACTGCCCCACCCTGCCGGGGTACCCCCACCTGGCCACCTGCCCCTCAATTGCCCTGCCAGGGGCACCCACACCCAGCCTGCTGCCCCCCACCTGCCCTGCCCTGGCAGGGGCACACCCCTTGCCTATTGCCCCTCCCCCATGTCCTGCTAGTAGATCCCACCCCACAGAACCGCCCCCAGCCTGTTTTTCTTCCTTTCATCACTTGCTCCCACAGCCAGACAGTGTTGATTCCCCCCACCCCCACCCCTGCTGCTGTGGGAAGGGCCCCTCTGACCCCCACGTTCATGAGTGTCAGCCCCTGATCCCAGCCCCCTCAGCTGGGCCCCAGTGGGACGCCCCAGCCCATGACCGATGAGATGTTTCCCAGTGGGCCCCAGGAGCCGATGGGATGTTGCCCAGTAGGATATGCCAGGAGGGGGCACTGCCCTGGGGGGTGGGGGATAGAAGGGATTCTGCGGGGGGCTGGGCATTCTGGGGGGGCTGGGTACTCTGGGGGGGAAGGGCTGGGCTGGGTGTTTGGGGGGGCTGGGTACTCCGGGGGTTGGGCTGTGCTGGGTGTTCTGGGGGGGCTGGATACTCTGGGGGGGGAGGGGGGCTGGGCTGGGTGTTCTGGGTGGGGGGGCTGGGTGCCCCAGCTCACCTGGTATTCCAGCACGAAGATGAAGATGTTGTCAGCGCCCACAGCCAGCACGAGGAAGGGAACCACCTCAATGATGACGAGGGAGGAGGGCAGCCCCACATAGGCGTAGAAGCCCATGGAGGAGAACACGGCGCCCAGCACCACCAGAATCCCGCCCAGGCCCAGCGTCACCTTGGAGTCCACCTGCAGGAGGCAGCGCGGTGGGTCAGGGCGGCTCACACCTGTGCGGGGCAGGGCCTCTCAGGACTGACGTGGAGCCTGGGTGAGATGCTACAGAGACCTTCTAGGGGTTGCAGGGAGCGGGGTGGGGGGCTCGGCCAGGCTATGGGCCTGGGGCTGTGCATGGCAGTGCCAGGGGCTGGTTGTGGGGTTAGTGGGTGGCGCTCTCCCCTGGCGCTCAGGGCAGGCTATGGGGTGGGGTTGTGTGCGCTGGGCTGTGGGGTGAGCGAGCCGGGGCTCTGCAGAGGTGCAGGATACATGCAGTGGACCCTGGTCGTTCTGTGGCGGCTGGTTGAGTCTGTTCCAAGCTGGGCAAAGGACCCAACCGGCTCTAGAGACTGAGGGTCCCCAACAGGCAGCCCCAGCCCCCCACTCTTCAGGGAGAAGGCAGCCCCCTCTCCAGGGCCCGCTCAGCCCCAGGGGGTGCCAGCGAGGGGTGGGCACAAGGCTGCTTGGCTACTAGAGACTGGCATGAGACAGGCCAGCAGACAGGCACTGCCCTCACCACAAGCTCATGCCAGGGCCCCACCCCAGTCCCCTGCTTCCCAAAGCAAGCCCCATAGCCTCCCGCCAGCCCCGCTGCCCCCGTACCAGGATTCGCCTGCAGCTGGAGTACTCGCCCAGGGCCAGCGCGATGTAGAGGAAGATCACCAGGTAGCTGATGGCGAAGATGGGGATGTCCTCGGCCGTGGTGCGGTTAATCTCGTCCTCCAGGGAGCGCTGTGGGGGCCGGGGGTTAGAGGCAGGCAGTGCCACATGGGGCAGGGTCAGTGCCTGCTTCCCGCTGCCACTGGCTGGAACTGTGCCCGCTGGAGCCAAGAGCTGTGCCCAGGGGCCTCCTATGGGGCTAGAGGGCTGGGCTGTCCCCATGCACCCTGGGGTGCCCTCTATTTGCCCCTGCCCTGACTGCGGCTGTCCCTCCCCCATCCCTTACTGCTGTCCCCCCTCTCCTCCCAGCCCCAGTCTGGCATCAGGAAATGCCCCGTGCCTGTCACCGTCTCCCCGCATATGCCCCCAAACCAGAGCTTGCCCACTATGCCAGCAGCAGAGGCTCATCGTTGGCCTTTAATGGGGCAAGGAGAGGGGGCAACAGGATGGGGGGAGTCACTCCGAGCTGGGGGCTGCTCCGGGCTGTGCAGTGTTGGGGGTCCCGGCTCCAGAGAGCAGTGGGGGCTGAACAGCCCTGAGCCATAAGAGAATTGTTTGAGCCCCCATTGTGCAGGGCTGGCCTCCAGCCGGGTCTCTGCAATGGCTTGGCGCTGCCCCCGGTACCTCGGCCATGTAGGCGATGGTGTAGGTGTGGGCGTGGGCCCGCTGGAACTCCCCCACCACCTGCAGGAAGCGCTGCTCCCACAGCAGCACCCAGGCGTAGCGCGGGTCACTGCGCGGGTAGTTGTTCAGCGAGAAGGTGAGGATCAGTGCCTGGGCCTCCGAATAATCTTCACCTGGCGGGGGGAGGGCACTGAGAGCCAGCAGGCACAGACATCCCCCTCCTCCCGCCAGCCCCTGGCAGAAAGCCTCCTGCCCCCACCCACGGCAGCACCAGTCCACAGGAAAGGAGCGGGTCTGGTAAGGGAGATTGTAAATATCCAGACTTTGCCACCCCGCCCTACCTGGGCACCTTCCAGCTCAGGATCGAGGGCCACTTCCCGAATACCAGCCCCCGGGATCAGTGCAGGAGTGGCATGGAGCCTTCCAGCATCACTGACAGGCAACCACCTCTGGGCTGCAGCGTGGTAGCTGGCTAACCCCGCACCGCGACGCCTGCTGACCATTTAGGACAGGAAGTAACAGTTCTGTACCCAGCTGATACTGCCACAGGGTGGAGGGAGGTCAGGGAGGCAGGCTGGAGTCCCTGGAGCACTGGCCAGGATCCTTAGCACAGGGTCCTGGGATCTCATATTGCCCCAAGCAGCCAGGGCCTCAGTTCCTGTCTCCTCTTCCAGACAGCACCTCCAGGAGCATAGCGCCCCCACTGGACTGAACCAGCTAAGTCATGTGCCGGGGCTGGGGGCTTCTCACCCAGATGCCGGGAGCCCCGCAGGGCTGATGCTCCAGAGCGGACCTGGAGTCACCCTGGCTGGATGGGCACAATCCCTGCTCGGTCCCACCAGGCCAGATGCAGGCAAGCAGCTCCATGGCTCCCTGCTGCCCCCCACGCCAGCCCCACCACCAGCTACCCCATGATCCGGCCCTGGAATGGGGTGTCCCCGAGGCTCAGCCATCTCTTTCTACAGCCCGTCTCTGGCTGGACCTTGGCCCCTCAGCGGCTGGCACTGCCACTGCTCGGTCCTGCCCCGCTCGGACGCTGCTGCTGCTCTCTTTGCCTCACACCTTCGGCGCATCAGACACCCGCCGCTGGTCTTCTCTCACTAGGTCCCGCTTGGCTGTCCCCACCCTGCCCATCGCCTCTCCTGCGCTGGTGAGCCCCGCTGTGCTTCGCCAGTCATGCCAGCTGGCACCGCTCACGTGGTACATGCCCAACAAATACCACTGGGCACCAGCTGCCCCTCACGCTGGGGAGAAGCTCCCTGCGAACATCCCCAGAGCTGCCTCATTATCCACCTTTCAGCCCCTCCGTCACTGTGCCCCCGGCCGCGGTGCCAGGCTGCTGGGGCGCTGTGCCCAACACCCGCCAGGCCGACCCACCACATGCTTCCCTTGTGACCCCCACCCCCACGGAGCTGTGAGCTGGTGGAGGAGGAGGGCGGTCACTGCCCGCGAAGCCGCAGGGCTGGGTGCCCTCCTGGCGCTGGTGCCCCTTACCTGTGTAGCCACCCACGGCCAGGAAGGGGAAGACGGGCGCGCCGTAGTCAGCCATGCAGCTCAGCTGCAGGTTGGTGATGTCCTTGAAGGAGAGAGGCGAGCTGGGGAGGCAGAAGGAGTGAGTGAGGGCGGGATGCCTGCCGGGGGCACTGCAGGGCCCCCGTTCCCTGGTCCTCCTGGTGCCACAGTCCCATTGGCTCTGCGGCACTGTGCCCATGCACAGCGCTCTGCGAGCTGTAGCCTGTGCCAGGAGCTCCCCCTAGGGATGGACCCAGGGTGGCGGCAGAGAGAAGGGGGGCTGGAGGCAGACCACAGGGCGGGGAGGGGAACTGCGAAGCGGAAGGGTGGAGAGATCAGAGACGGAGGAAGCCAGTGACAGGGGAGGAGCTGGCGGTGGGCACGGCAGGAGCAGCAGGAAAGGAAGGTTGGCAGCCTCTAACCACCCCCATCTCCAGCCTTTCTGCAGGGGGCGCCCAGCATGGCAGAGCTACTGCCCCACAGGGAGCTCCCCACCCCAGGGCTGAGCCGCTGCCCGTCCCCCACAGCCCTCCAGGGAGAGCCCCCCAGTGTAGATCCAGAGCCTCCCAGCACACATCCCAGCAGGGAGTCCCCCAGAGTCACCCTGTGAGGAAGTGGGAATTTTTGGAAGTATTCTTGTGATGCCTACCTGTGACTCAGTTTCCCCCGTACTTTTCATGCAACCCTATGGGGGCGAAAGAGTTAAGTCTGCCCTTGGGGCTGGGCAGGAGCCGGGGAGGTGGGAGTAGCCGAGGCTGACCCAGGTGTATGGGAAATCCAGGCAGGGAGTGGTGCATAACAGGCCCGGGGCTGGAGGGGGCAAGGGGTGGGTTCCCCCAGCTCTCACCAGGGATGCTGAGCAGAGGCAGCTGGAGAACAAAGCCCAAGGGGCCTGGGGATACAGAGCCGGCTTCGGGGACAGGCAACGGGGCGGCGAGGCAGAGCCTGGCAGGCGCCCGTGGCCGCGTGGCTGGGGGGCACCGGCTTGGCCAGCACCACGTCTCTGTGCTGAACTCACACCAGCCTGCGCCCAGCTGACCAATAAACCCTGCTCTGCTGGGACAGGCTGCCTGGGGTCCCTGCACTCCTGGCTGGCTTGGCCGCGCACCCAGGCAGAGCTCCGGGTGCGACGCAGGAGGGCTGGGATGCCATGGCCCACCCTGAAGGAAGAGGGGGACCCCTGGGGGGCTGGCAAGCTGAAGGGGTCCCCGGGGCTGTTTAAAAGCTGGGGTGCACCCATGATAACCCCCTCGTCCCCAACATCAGTCCAGCTACCCCCACTGCCATTGCCAGGCCGGTGGCCCCCACCAGCGCTAGCCCAGTGTGCACCACCAGTCCCACCCGCCCCAGGCCGCCCCTGTCGCTCCCTCCCCCAGATGACTGGCTCGAGCGCCCTGGAACACCGCCATGCTCCGTGGGGACCTGGTGCCATTACACGCCTTTCCTCTGGGTGGGCTCCAGGGGGCGACAGGCAGTGGCACTGCTGGACTCTCTCCCTCCAAGTGCCCAGCCACACCAGACATTTGTGATGTGGCTATTGGCTTGGAAAGTAACCATGTCCCCATGGAAACCAGATGCCACAGCAATGCCAGCCTCAGGACCTGCTGCTCGGCGCCTGAACACAACAGCAAGGGGTGCGGCACCTGGACCAGCCTGGCAGCAAATGCCAGCCTGACGGCCCCTGGTATGCACCCCATGGGGGAGGGGATTGACTAAGCCAATCCAGGTGACTCCCAGCATCAGACAAGTGGGAATTTTTGGTAGTATTTTTATGTGCCTCAGTTTCCCCTGTATGCTGTGGGAGGAAGGGCTGTGTGCTCTCTGGCAGGCTACTGTGATGAAGTGGGGGGTTTCTTGTTTTCTGTGGAGTTTCAATGGTTTGCATGTGGAGGGGGTGGGACTCAGTTTCCCTGGGGGTTACTGGTTTAACGAGGTGAGGGGAGAGGGAGTTTGTTTTGCAGAGGACCGGAGAGAGGACTCGGGGACCCAGCCGATGGCCGGGAGGATGGATACCCCAGCGACCGGTGACCTGGTGACCTGGTGACCCGGAGGCCCAGCTGAGGAGATGCAGCCGGTTCTGGCCAGTGGGTGGACAATGGGCTGCAGAGTGAGGATCCAGTGACCTAACCAGCCGGTTCCAGCCAGAGGACAGAAGCAAGGAGAGGAGGCCCCAGTTTATGACCCTGTTTACCTGGAGAGAAGACAATGGACAGAGGCGGGGCCTGGGGCCGGTGATATCAGATGCCCAGCTGGGAAGCAGGGCGGCTCTGGGCTGGAGAGGGGGAACAGGCAGGGCCTACCTGGGTGCAGAGAGACTGGGATGTGCTGGGCTGAGGGAGGCCAGGCCTGAGGCCCTGAGAGTTTCCTGTGTTGTGTTCAACCCTCAATAAACCCTCCTGTTTTATGCTGGATGAGAGTCACTCCGGTCTAGAGAACAGGGTGGCATCAACCCCTTCGGGTTGTGGAGGCCTGGGGGGTCCAGAGCGAGTGGACTCCCTGAGGGGGCCCACGGCGAGAAACAGGTGTGCTAAGGCTCCGAGAGGTGTGGCTCCAGGAGGTGGAGGGGCCTGATCCCGAGAGAGAGTGGACCCCCGCGAAGGGCTGTCTCCCTAACAGGAGTACCCCCCATGGACCGCATGGGGCCAAGAGTGGGCACGATTTGTGAGTCCGTGACAGCTACGACACAGGTGTGAATGGCTCCTAGCTGTCTGGGGCCTTCGGTCCCACATCAGTGGAGCTCTGGAGAAGAGCACGCAAATCCGATTGCCTGGGCATGGAGCCCCAGAGAGCAGCACTGCCCGCCTCTCCCAGGGTCTGAGCTGCAGCTCGGGGAGCTCAAAGTGGGCTGTGGGAAGTAGTTGGGGCACCTGACCTGGGACAAAGGGAGGTCAGAGGGACGGGGCTGAGGGCTCTGGGCTAACCAGGATGGACAGGGCTGGATCTTTCTTTTCTCTTTTCTTTTCTTTCCAAGGCCTCCCTGTGCTGTGTCCAGCCGAGTGCCCATGCTGACTGGGTGTCCCTGCAGAGGCTGGTGGAGGGGCGTGTGCTGCTCCCCGAGATCGTCCCAGTCTCCCTCAGGGGCTGCCTGGGTGGGACTTGCTGAGCGGAGCTCACGGTGGGAAGCTCGGGGGCTGACGGCCTAAGGAGGTGGTGAAGCTGCAGGGCTTGTCCTGGTGGAACAGAGAGACTGCCGGGGGTCTGGCTCGCTGAAGGGGGCCTCCCAGAGACTGTGCCGCAGCTGGGGCCATAGCCCCGGTCCTGGGGATCCGTGACACTAAGATGTCAGGGAGCTTCCTCCCGGGGATGGACTGGGAAAGGAGAGAGGCACCGAAGAGCTGACACTGAACTGTCATTGGATTGACTGTGGCGTCTGACACTTAGCCGAACTCGGCAGCGCTGTAAGCACAAGAGGCGGCCAGACGGAGACATTAAAACCAGAATAGCGAAGCCAGACATGATTCGCAACCCAAACCAAATGCCACATGCTGGGCCCAGCTGCCTAGGACAAATCCACACTAGCAGATGGCCAGCAAAGCTCCCAAACGCAGAACCCGGGGAGAGGATGAAAAGGAAAGTGATGGGCCAGGAAATGCTGGGTGAAAACAGAGGTGGTAGAACATGTGTGGAAGGAACAGCTGAGCCAGGGAACGAGGCAGGAGCTGGGCCAGAATCCCGAGGCCGACAGGCGACGGGGCGGACCGAGGAGGGCTTGGAAACGCACGAGAGAAGCAGAGTGGAAAGCGATCAGTCCTGCTCCGGAAGGAAAAGGCCACAGATGGGGGGCTAAGGGGGACATGGAATAAAGGGGCATCAGTCAAGTCCAAGTCTCTACAGACCATTAGCGGGTATGGAACCACGACCTTCTGTGTTGACTCCTACCCCCTGAGCCAAAGGGGAGAGCTGTGCGGGGAGCCCAGGGCTGGGCTAGCAGGGGGCTGCAGGTCGGGAATGAGGGGCATTGGCAGAGCCGTGCGGGAAGTGTGCACGCCCCCTGTTCTCCCACACCGGGGTCTGGCACTTACTTGACGCAGTAGAGGAAGTGGTCTTTCCAGTCCACCATGCCCGTCTGGCTCCCCTGCGTCTGGCTGGCCGTCATCTCCAGGCGGGTGCGGTTGTTCTGGAAGTACTGCGCCAGGCTGTTGACGCAGCAGTCGGTGGCGCTGGCATTGTTGGGGTTCAGGGGGGCGTAGCAGACGTCCTTGAGCGTCACATTCCTGCCGTCCTTCTCCGACCAGACCTCGATCTCCTGCAGCCGCGTCTGCAGCTCCAGCAGGTCCAGCAGGACAGCCATGGAGAGGATCCCGCTGAAGTTCTTCCTGCCTAGGAGGAGGGAGTCGTAGGTGTAGCTGGGGCGGCCCTTGGCTGTGAGGATCACCTGGTTGGTCCTGAAGAAGGGCCCGAAGTTCTGGTCATAGAAGTCCTTCTCCTGTCGGGCCTGGCTGTCGGGCGAGGACCAGAGTTCCACGGGGTCAGTGGTGAGCTGGATAAAGACCATCCCGCAGGAGAGCCCCACCACCACCACGGCTGAGACCAAGATGACCGAGACTGGGTGGGAAGCCACCATGGTGCCCCATCTCCTGAACATCTCCCCCAGGACGCGGTGGGTGGCCTGGCTGAGCTTCTCCGAGCGTGTCAGCTGGTCCCTCTGGCGCTGCCGCCCCTCGCCGCTGGCCTGCCTGGATCTGGAGACACAGCGCCACACAAGGAAGGCTCCGAAGAGCACGGTCAGCAGGCAGAAGAGCAGGCAGCACACAAACAAGACTCCATCTAGGCTGCCCACCTTGAAGGGCGGGGGCTGGGGCGTGGGGGCGGGGATCTGTGGGCAGGATTCGGCACAGTCCAGGCAGGAGCACGGCTCCCCGTCGGCACTGATGGCCTTGCCGCAGCTCCAAGTCTTGCTGTTGAGCGGCACAATGCCCTCCCCGATGGCACCATTGGTGGGCACCAGCTGGAAGTCGATATCCAGCGGGGCCAGCCCGTTGCTGCTGTCCCCCTGGAAGTCCAGCCAGCGCTGGCTGGTGCACAGGGTGGCACCGTACTTGCCGCACATGGCAGTGATGGCGTAGCCACCAGTGGCGGGGATCCGGACGCCCTTGCAGGAGTCATAGGACTGGTCAGCGAAGCTCTGGTTGTAGAAGCACTGGTACTCCAGCACGCCCACCTGCCTGCCCAGGATGGTGGTGCGGTTGAAGAAGCGGGTGACGTTGGTGAAGAGGCTCTGGTTGGGGCTACAGATGTTCTGGCAGTAGATGTTGGCGAAGTTCTCGGAGCAGGCGGGGCAGCGAGTCAAGACGGCCTGAGAGATGGCCAGGCTGAGCTGCAGGGCCACCAGCTGAGTGTAGGAGCAGCAGGCGTACGTGGCATTCTCGCCCGTGTACAGCTGGGGGCACACCTCCTTCAGCTTGCTGAGGGTGGCGTCTTTGAGCAGCCGGGCCGGTGTGTTGGAGAGGCAGGGCACCGGCGACCACAGCAGGCTCACGTTGATCTCGGGGTTCCGCCCGCACTCGCCGTAGAAGGAGCAGTACCCAGCTTGGTGGGTTTCTGTCAGCGCCGCTGCAGCCTGTCCCCACAGGAAAGAAAGGAGACAGGTTACCAGCAGCGCGGCTGGGGAGCTGGGAGTCACTGGGGATGGGACCCACCCTAAGCCCTCAGCCCCACGACCCAGGGACACCCCAGTGCAAGACTGACCCCCACGACCCAACCCCCAACCTGGGGGCACCCCTAGTGTGAGCCAACCACCTGCATCCCGACCCCCAACTCGGGGAAACCCCCAGTGTGAGCCAACCACCTGCATCCCGACCCCCAACTTGGGGACACCCCCAGTGTGAGCCAACCACCTGCATCCCGACCCCCAACTCGGGGACACCCCCAGTGTGAGCCAACCACCTGCACCCCGACCCCCAACCCTGGGACACCCCAGTGTGAGCCGACCACCTGCACCCCAACCCCCAACCCAGAAACCCTCCCAGTGGGAGACCGACCCCCCCACCCTGACCCCCAGTGCCTTGACAGCACCACATGACCTCTCCTAGAGTGCGACTGACCCCCAACCACACAACCCCCAACTTAATGAGACCATCCTCCTCACCCCAACCCCCAACACTGTGACACCCCCCCACAGCATGAGATCAGCACCAGGCCCTGCACCTGCCCTGCCCTCCCACCCCGCTGAGAGCTTTCATACCGCCTGGCCAGCTGCTCCCAGCGCCCCCCTATTTCCAAACTGCCTCTGAATTCTTTTCAACCCCCTCAAGATCGTTTTTTCACCCAACATCTTTCTGAACTTTAAAATGGGGAATTTTCCAGATCAAGCAAGTTTGAGTTTGGAAAACTGTCGGGTGCCTGAGCTGACCAATCAAACTGGCAGCAGCCCCACTGTGCCCAGCCCTGGACCCCCGGCAGGATTCGGGCACAGCTAGGAGCTGGCCCTGGTGAGATGCTTAATGACTTCTTTGTTTCAGTTTTCACCAAGAAGATTGGTGGTGATTGGATGTCTAACATAGCGAATGCCAGTGAAAATGAGGTAGGATCAGAGGCTAAAACAGGGAAAGAACAAGTTAAAAATTATTTAGACAAGTTAGATGTCTTCAAGCCACCAGGGCCTAATGAAATGCATCCTAGAATACTCAAGGAGCTGCCTGAGGAGATATCTGAGCCATTAGTGATTATCTTTGAAAACTCATGGAAGACGGGAGAGAGTCCAGAAGACTGGAAAAGGGCAAATATAGTGCCCATCTACAAAAAGGGAAATAAGGAGAACCCTGGGGAATTACAGATAGGGTGACCAGATAGCAAGTGTGAAAAATCGGGACTGGGGTGGGGGGTAATAGGAGCCTATATAAGAAAAAGACCCAAAAATCGGGAATGTCCCTATAAAATCGGGACATCTGGTCACCCTAATTACAGACCAGTCAACTTAACTTCTGTACCCAGAAAGATAATGGAGCAAATAATTAAACAATCAATTTTTAAATATCTAGAAGATAATGACGTGATAAGTAACAGTCAGCATGGATTTGTCAAGAACAAATCGTGTGAAACCAACCTGATAGCTTTCTTTGACAGGGCAACAAGCCTTGTGGATATGGGGGAAGCGGTAGAGGTGGTATATTTTGACTTTAGTAAAGCTTTTGATTCTATCTCACATGACCTTCTCATAAACAAACTAGGGAAATGCAGCCTAGATGGAGCTACTATAAGGTGGGTGCATAACTGGTTGGAAAACCGTTCCCAGAGAGTAGTTATCAGTGGTTCACAGTCAGGCTGGAAGGGCATAATCAGTGGGGTCCCACAGGGATTGGATCTGAGTCTGGTTCTGTTCAATATCTTCATCAATGATTTAGATAATGGCACAGAGAGTGTAGGACTGATGAATGAAATTGTTTTTAATTGTTCACTTTATTAATGTAACTTCATAAGTAAAGTTTTATGAATGAAACAATATTCATTCATAAAACCGGTTATCCCAATAACTGGCTAATTAACAATTAAGATGCTTGTTAAGAGCCATAGCTGTTCAGTCAGCTGCCTTTGTAAGTTTCACTATCAATCCAATTCCTGCTTAAATCACTAAGACTTGCACTGTTTCAGTATTGTAATTTCTGTTCACCATTTATTACACTTGCCTACAGTGGAACTTCTGTTCACTGTTTGCCATCCATTAGACTTGTCTATATTGTAACTTCTCTTCACTGTTTGCCATATTGTAATTCAAACCCCAGTTTAAAACGCTTACTCCATTTTGTAAGGGCTTGCTGCAACCTTCATTTTTGCAAACCCTGCTGTAATCTTATTAGTTTAGTTTAGATGTGTGAATGAGGTATGTATGGATGATGGAATCAACCTCCAGCCCCAGCCTGTCCTGATTAAATAGAGTTCAAACACCAACGGCTGAAGATGCAGACAAGAGCCCGAACAAAGTAAGAAGAATCCACCCTAAAAAGAAAAGGTACAATAGAAGGAAGATCAAAGCCCGGTCCAAGGCTGAAAGTCATGTCTGCAATTGACGGGTGATCAATCACCAAACCCAGAGGCAGCGTGACACAGCAAGACATATAGACTCTGGATTCAAACTAAAGCCTACAGAAAGGATGGGTGAGATGGAAAACTTTGGAGGAGGGTAACATTCTGCTGCCAACATGGAAGGGTATCGGTGCATGCCCAACAGAGACCCAGCTCGTCCTTGTGCCTGGCTTTCCTGGCCAGTTAGCCGCCACAAGCTACGAACCCAAGCTGCAAACTCAAGCCACAGACTCAAGCAGGACTGGTAACTATGCAGCAGCTGCAGAACATCTGATGGATGTGTGTGTGTGTGAATGTGTGTGTGTGTATAGGTATTAGGTATAATGTGTGTGTATAAGGATTAAGATATTAAGTTATTGGTCATAAATCAAATTGTTATAATAATAAATGTGGCATCTTTATCTTGTCCCCTTTAATAAGCTCTTGCTAATTTTTATTGGTATAACAAGAGTACACTTATAAAGTTTGCAGACGATACCAAGCTGGACGGGGTTGCAAGTGCTTTGGAGGATAGGATTAAAATTTCAAAATGATCTGGACAAACTGGAGAAATGGTGTGAAGTAACTAGGATGAAATTCAATAAGGACAAATGCGCAGTACTCCGCTTAGGAAGGAACAATCAGTTGCACACACACAAAATGGGCAATGACTGCCTAGGAAGGAGTCCCGTGGAAAGGGATCTGGGGGTCATAGTGGATCACAAGCTAAATATGAGTCAACAGTGTAACGCTGCTGCAAAAAAAGCAAACATCATTCTGGGCTGGATTAGCAAGAATGTTGTAAGCAAGACACAAGAAGTCATTCTTCTGCTCTACTCCACGCTGATTAGCCCTCAACTGGAGTAGTGTGTCCAGTTCTGGGTGCCACATTTCAGGAAAGATGTGGACAAATTAGAGAAAATCCAGAGAAGAGCAACAAAAATGATGAAAGGTCTAGAAAACATGAGCTATGAGGGAAGATTGAAAACATTGGGTTTGTTTAGTCTGAGGAAGAGAAGACTGAGAGGGGACATGATGACAGTTTTCAGTTACATAAAAAGTTGTTTCAAGGAGGAGGGAGAAAAATTGTTTTTCTTAACCTCTGAGGACAGGACAAGAAGCAATGGGCTTAAATTGCAGCAAGGGCGATTTAGGTTGGACATTAGAAAAAAGTTCCTAACTGTCAGGGTGCTTGAGTGCTTGAATAAATTGCCCAGGGAGATTGTGGAATCTACATCACTGGAGATTTTTAAGAGCAGGTTGGACAAACACCTGTCAGGGATGGTCTAGATAATATTTAGTCCTGCCATGAGGCAGGGGACTGGACTAGATGACCTCTCGGGGACCCTTCCAGTCCTAGGATTCTATGAATGCACCCCACACACACATCAATGCACCTGCCCACAACCATCCTTGCCGATGCCAACGTGAGTCCCACCTGGTACTGGGGACAATGCCAGTCCTACCAGCCCAGAAACTGGGCACCCCTTAACCACAGAACACAGCACCCCCGCCATTGCTGTCGGAGAGATCCCCACTGGGGGAAGAAGCAGGCATCTTCGGCCAGCGGGCCTGTGATCACCCCCTGCCCACAGGCTATGGGCTCAGACCCTTACGTAGGGATCCCTCAACTCCATCAGACCTTTGGACACTGAAAGCGTTGGCCGGATCGGGGCCAGTGCCCCCTAGGGGGGAAAGGCCCCGTGTTCCCTCCCCTGCCCCCCTGAGCCAGCCAGTCCCTGCCCTGTGGGTGGATCGGAGCCTGCCCATTCCCTGCCCATCCTTGAAGCTGCCCCAGACTGGCACAATCACCCTGTTTTTGGAAGAGACGATGCCAGAGACGCCAGCCCAGCCCAGTTCCCTGGGTGGCTCCAGGAGCCCTTCAGCAGCTGTTCTGTATAAGGGTCCCCTGCCCTCCCCGTACTCCCCAGACCCTGCCAAACAGCTGGTGCAGTGGGGAGTGACTGGCCATGCCCAGGACTCACTCACCAGGCCCAGGGTGGCGCTGAGCAGCACCAGGGTGAGCGGGAAGCGGCCCAGCATCCTCTCAGTGTTGCCAGCCCTGGAGGAGCAGGTGGCAGTGGGAGCCCAGGGCCAGGTCTGTCCCACCCCCATGGGCCCTGCATTAATGCAGCTACTGCCTGCTATTAGCCCGGCTGGCCTGATGGCCAGAAAGCCAATCAGACTGCGCCACAGCCGTAAATCCCTTGTATCATTAACTTGGGGGCAGGCCGTCTGGGCCAACAGCAGCTGCTGTTACACATATTCTAACGGGGATTTTTTGGAGCGGGAGAGTGTCAAACTGAAAACTAGAAATCCCAGCATGTGGGGTCATGCTGACACCCCTCTGGGTCAACAGCCGAGCTGCACCCTTCAGATCTCTGCCACCTGAGCTACTGCAGGAAGCGACAGCAGTAGTAGGTTGTCATCCTCTGCATGGACCAGCACTAGCGGGGGACGGGACAAACACTCTGCCAGGGGGGTTCACATTTTTTGCTGACAGCAGAGGAAGGGTGAGACTCAGGACTCCTGGATTCCATGCCAGGCTCTGGAGGGGAGGGTCTATAGTGGGCACAGACACTTCTGCCCGTTTCTCCCAGATCAGATTTGACCCTCACAGCCCCACCCACTCCAACTTGTTCTCGGCCCAGGCCTGTCTCCCCCACCCCGCCCGGCTCCACGTCCCAGCCCCAGTCTTCCCCTTCCATCCAGCCACCCTCATAGGGGGAAGCCCCACAGTCACATCATACTGACCAGCACAAGGATTCCTCGGGCAGCAATTGTCCTCTGCGTTTTGTGGTCTCCACATAGATTTGAGAATCAGGCCATGCTGCCTCCTTTACAGCCAGCTGCATCGTCAAACCACCTCCCCCAGGCACCCCCTGCAAAACTTGCCCTCCGCTCATCCGCCCCAGCTGTCCTGACCCAACACAAGTTGGCTTTGGCTGCTCATCTTGCCGACCCCAGGGATCTCTCCAGGGATACTGCAGGTTTGGGTGATGAGTTTCGTATTAGTTGTGCGTGAGGTGCAGCTAATGTGCAGCGATCGCCGGGAGTGTGCCAGTTCCCAGGCAGAGAGCCTCTTCGTTAGTGCTCTGTCTCGCTGCTCCCCTCCCATCCCAGACTCCTTGTCCCAATCTGCACTGGAGAGCCAGGCTCCCGGCCTGCCCTCAGGCTGGCCACTACCCCAATCTCCGGAGGATCGATTGCAGGGCACGTCCTGCTCAGTCCCTGCAGCCCTGGGACAGAGCACGCTCAGTCACTCTGCGGGGACAGAGTATGCTCAGTGCATTCAGAATCATCAGAAGTTAGCAGCCAAACTCTAACAAGTCTCTACTGGGCACTTGCTGCCAAGATTTTTCAAAGGCTCGTAACTTGGCCAAATGTGGGTGTATTTTCAGGAGAGCAGCAAAAGGCCTCTCCCAGCCACCGGGGCTCCAAAGCTGGGGGATGCTAGAGCTTCTCACCCAAAGGTTATAAGCAGGTTTTTTTTAACATGGGCAAAATAATGTATTTTTCCGCCGATCTTCTTGGAAACATCTGGGCTGAAACTTTTCTGAACACGCAGCTCGAGGCAGATGCTGGAAAATTTCCACCCAAAAGCCCAACTTGAGCCAAAGCAGCTGCAAGCAGGCGCTGGGCAACTTTGAGGAGAGATGCTGCTACCGGCTCTGCCTGTGATAAAGAAGGGTGTGAGCCCGGTGTGGCTCGGTCTGATTCACCGCAGCGCATCTGCCCCAGGTGGAATTGAGCAGCGCACGTAGCCTTGCACGTTGGCAATAAAAGCCGTCGAGATAAAGGCTATCACGGAGAAATTAGATCAGGGTTCGAGGGCAACGCAAAGTGTTTCCCTGAACAGAGCAGGAACTCCCCTCCCCCGCCGAGTGCCAAGTCAGTGGGTTCTAAGTGGGGGAAGGGCCTGGCCCATGGCTGAAGGGGTAGGTGGGTGGGGGAGGGCAGTGGCTTTGAGCGTGGGCTGGTAGGTGGCTGGGGTGTGTGGTGGCTGGTGGGCTGGGGTCAATGTGTGATGTAGATGTGTGGTGGGGGGGGTAGGTGAGGAGTTGGCACGTGGGGGTGGGGTGGCTGGTTGTGGTGGCAGGGTAGGGGTAGGTGTGTGATGTGGGCGTGGAGATGTCTGGTTGTAGTGGCTGGTGATAGGTGTGAGGTTGGGGGGTGAGTGGCTGGGGTTGTGGTGGGTGGTTGTGGTGGCTGGTAGTAGGTGAGGGAGTTGGGGGTGTTGGGATTGATGTGTAGTTGGGGTGTGAGTGGCTGGGGGTGGAGTGGCTGGTTGTGGTGGCTGGGTGTAGGTGTGAGGCTGGGGGTGCACAGTGTGAGGGTGGGGTGGGTGGTTGTGGTGGCTGGGGGTAGGTGTGGGGCTGGGGGTGCGCAATGTGGGGGTGGAGTGTGTGGTTGTGGTGGCTGAGGGTAGGTGTGGGGCTGGGGGTGCGCAGTGTGGGGGTGGGGGGTGTGGTTGTGGTGCCTGGGGGTAGGTGTGGGGGTGGGGGGTGTGGTTGTGGTGGCTGGGGGTAGGTGTGGGGCTGGGGGTGCGCAGTGTGAGGGGGGGTGGGTGGTTGTGGTGGCTGGGGGTAGGTGTGGGGCTGGGGGTGCGCAGTGTGGGGGTGGGTGTGTGGTTGTGGTGGCTGGGGGTAGGTGTGAGGCTGGGGGTGCGCAGTGTGGAGGTGGGGGTGGTGGTTGTGGTGCCTGGGGGTAGGTGTGGGGGTGGGGGGTGTGGTTGTGGTGGCTGGGGGTAGGTGTGGGGCTGGGGGTGCGCAGTGTGGGGGTGGGGTGGGTGGTTGTGGTGGCTGGGGGTAGGTGTGGGGCCGGGCGTGTGCACTGTGTGTGTGGGGGTGAGTGGCTGGGGGTGAGTTGTCTGGTTGTAGTGGCTGTGGGGGGTTGGTGTACAGCTGGCAGCTCCCCACACTGCTGAGGGATCCAGCGGCTGAGTCCCCGGGCGCTTCTCCCCTCTGGTGTCTGTGCAGAGCCCCAGCCCGGCGTCTCGTGGGGTCCCCTGCACATGCACGGTGTGCGAGCCATCTGACCTGATTGCACAGAGCACATGGGCCCCTGCGCTGACCATCAGCCTCCCCGGTGGCCGAGCACCGTCTTGCAGAATGTCCTGGGGCCCCCGGAGCACCTAGCCAGATGCTTTGCACAGAGCCTAGCCTGTCATTGCTCTTCACTTAACAGCGAACCAGAGAGATCACCTGAACCTGCCTCACACAGGGCCCCACCTTGCCCCCCTTCCCTGGGCAGTGCGGGGGGGCCAGCTGTGACGCCCCTCCCCATCCAGCTCCTGCACTCAGCTTGGGCAGGGGAGAATGGCTGAAGAGATGGAGGCCCTCCAGGCCCTGCCACCCCAGGACAGTCCCCACAGACGTCCTCCTCTTGCAACCCGGCTCCACAGTTGCATTGCAAAGGGCGAGCACTTAAGTCAACGACTCTCTTTCGTTAGCCCTTTGCCACCAGCCTTGGGGGTCTCCATAGGTTTGCCAGCTTTCTACTTGCACAAAACTAAACATCCTTGGGCCAGGAGGTCACCTGATCTCTTTGTTCACCTTTAGCTATCCCTATTCGGAGGGTGGAATGGCGATCAGGGCTGGGGGTTTGGGCATGGGACAAGGTCGGGGTGCAGGCGCCGGGTGGCGGTTACCTCAGGCAGCTCCCGGAAGCAGTCCCTTCCCGCCACCCCGCCCCCTGTGGGGGCAGCGCTTGGGGTGGGGGCAGCATGCGGAGCCCCCTGGCTGCCCCTATGCACAGGAGCCGGAGTGGGGACATGCCGCTGCTTCTGGGAGCCACGCAGAGCCACGGCAGTCAGGAAGCCTGCTTTAGACCCGCCGCTGACCAGAGCCGCCAGGGTCCCTTTTCGACCAGGCATTCGGGTCAAAAACTGGACACCTGGCAACCCTAGATCCCCATCCAACATGGAGCCCCCTGCCCCACATTCCCAACAGGGTTTGCAGCTTTGGGGAGTCCACATAATGTGTTCACAATGGCCCCCGTACAGGTCTGGGGCTGGGGGGATGGTTTGTTGTACGGTGTGTGCGGCTATGGGGGGTTGGTTTGTTGTATGGTGGGTGGGTGTGGGGCTGTGGTGGGACCATGTTGGAGGGTGGGGGTTGGTTGCCCTCTTGCCCAGGGCTGGTGCTGGTCTATGGTTCATGCCCCTCCTTGGGTGTGATGCACTGGGCCCCCCCATGTCAGCAGGGCCAGATTAGGACATTCTGAGGCCCTAAACTATGTCAAGTGAGAAGGCCCATACTATTAAAAAATATATATATATTATTTTCACAGAAAGGACATTGAATATATAAACACGAACGCTTTATAGTAGCATATATACAAAGGCGAAACTGTAAAAATAGAATAATAATCAAACTAAAACACGTCTTGCAGTATTCCTGTTTGCATTATAAAATAGTTTCAAATTAACATATTTTCATCTATAATTTCTTAATTAGTAGATATGAAAACTTTATAGCTACAGCAACACAAAAGCAGTTACAGTTACACAGACCAGCTTACTTAATGGAGGCAGGACAACCTGCAGTATGTCTGTCTGCACATCACATTCATTTTAATACTGACTGTCACGGAGTCCCCGGGCGATGCTCTGGAACTGCTCCCCACAAAGACAGTCAGGACTTTGCGGAGCCTCCTCTCCCTTGGAGCAGACTGTCTTCAGGGCAAGAAGCTCACACGGCTTTACCTCCTGGGTCTGACCTTGAAGCATTCAGCATATGCCCCTCCGTGCGCTTCCCACAGCAAGTCCACCCGGCGGGGTCCTGGGGAAGCCAGAGGGTCCTGAACGCACCCCCACTTCGCAGTCAGATGTGACTCTTAGCCAGCCAGTAAAGCAGAGGTTTATTAGATGACAGGAACATGGTCTAAAACAGAGCTTGTAGGTACAGAGAACGGGACCCCTCAGCCGGGTCCATTCTGGGGCCCAGCGAGCCAGACAACCCCGTCTGCCCTCACTTCCCATCCCCAGCCAGCTCCAAACTGAAAACCCCCTCCAGCCCCTCCTTTCTGTCCTTTGTCTCTTTCCCGGGCCAGGAGGTCACCTAATCTCTTTGTTCACCTTTAGCTATCCCCTTGGAGGGGGAAGGGCCCCGGCCATTTGTTGCTAGGAGACAGATTGTCGGCCATTTATGCACACTGGAGACTTAAGAAATGCATAGGGGAAACTGAGGCACCCACACAGTATTCAGAGGAAACATTAAGAACAGTCCCACTTCGTCACATCTCGCCCCCCTTCGAGACTGAACTGAGCGAGGTCACTTTAGCTGGTGACCTGGGGAAGTTCGAACCCACCAACGTTCCCATGGATGCCCCAGCACCTCTCCCATTCCTGCGTGGGAGTTACACCAGGACATTCCAGTTTCACACCCTCCCGTGGGTCTGTTGTGCTTGATGGCGCTTGCAGGCTGCATGTGGGAAGGTTTATGCAGCCCGTGCCCTTTTGCAACCCCAATACCCCTGGGGTTTAAACTGGGATTGGGTCTTTTCCCAGCACTCCAGTTTGGAGGGCTGCAATTCAGGCAATTCAGGCTCCCGGGGCAGCAGTTTCTTGCTCAGGTACCCGATAGGGTGTCTCCTCCCCTCAGCATTGGCTTGCATCAGCACCGTGCTCAGCCTTGCATCGGTGAACACTGCAAAAGGCTTGGCAAACTCTGGGTTTACCAGATTTACCGGGCCCTGGATTAGAGCCTCCTTAAGTATACAGAGAGCCCTCTGGCACTGCTCAGTCCAGACCACCTTGTCTGGCTTACCTCTCTCACATAGCTCAGGGATGGGGGCAGCTAGGGAGCTAACGTGAGGTACAAACCTCCAGTAGCCCCCCGCCTTCCTGATAAAGGCCTGGACTTGTTTCTTGGTCTGGGGAATGGGCCAATTTCTGATCATCTCCACCTTGCACTTTTCAGCTTTTACCATCAATCCTGTCTCCTGGAGGCAGCCCAGCCCCCTCTTCACCTGGGACACATGTTCCTCCCAGGTCTGGCTAAAGACACAGGTCATCGATGTACGCCAGGGCCAAGTTCCCCATCCCCCTCAGCTTGGCTAGAATCTCCCCAGGTCTAGGCATGGGGTAGGCATCGGACACAGTGATGGCTTTAAGCTTCCGATAGTCCCCACAGAACCACATCCTGTCTCCCTTGGGGACCAGCCCCACGGGTGAGGCCCGTGGGCTGTTCAACAGCTGGATCACATCTAAATCCAGCATGTCCTTGACCTCTCTCTCCAGGTTCTGGGCTGCTTTTCCAGTGACTCTGAATGGGGAACACCTGATGGGGAGATTGGCTCCCACCTCAGGGAAGAGATCCACCAGGTGGTCTTCCCCCTTCACCTCCCAATCCTCCCCTTCCAGATCCAGGGGTCCCCTCACTTTCCTCCCATACAGCAGCTCAAACAGGAAGAACCCTGTGGATTCCTGGCGCACCACCAGCTGCCTCCCGATTCCCCATAGTTTTACTTCCCCTTGGGGAGCCCATTCCTGGTACAGGAATCCGTTCTCCCACAGGACTCTGTCCCTGCAGCCTTCCCCAGCGCTGTGGCCAGCAAGTTCCCTTAGCTTTTCCAAGGAGGGATCCTTCCACAGCTCGGTCTGAAATTCAGCTGCTGGGGAAGGGAGTGGGACCTGTTCCCTCTCGCTGGCTGGGCCTGGGGTCACAGCCCCTCTGAACCCTGTCCCTGGTAGCTTCCTCCCTGCTGTGTAATCACTTCCCAGCAGCACCTCTGGACCAGGCAAACCTGGTTGGCAGCAGACCTGCCCTGCCTGTGTTCCCCCCACCCAGCTGGGGTCTCAGCTCCCACCATGCTCTGCGCTGCCCTTGCTGTCCCAGTGGGGCAGGCAGGGAGCTCTCTGCTCTGGTCACAGCATCAGAGCCAGCGTGAGCCCCCTCTCTGGTGTGCAGGGGGGCGGGGAGCATCTCTCTGTCCCACTCAGCCCCAGGGGTCTGGTTACAGGTAGGCAGGTATCCTGAGCCCAGCAGCCCCTCCCTCCTGCCAGCCAGGTCATTTGCATTTTCACTGATCATCTCCATCTTAGCCAATTGGTTCCCTGGATTCATTCTTGATATATTTCAGTTGCAAAAATGACCTCTCGCCTGAGCAGTTTGTTACCCTTGGACTAAAAAAAGCTGCAAAATCGCTTCCAAAAACCAGTAAAAAATTTAATTTTATATTATAAATATTGAGATTTATATATCTAAACAACAACAAATAATATCTTTATTAATATAGATATATGCCTAAAACCTGTTATTTTACCAGGATATTTCTGTGAAAGTTAGTGCTATTTTGTCTATGTTCTCACAGGAAAACGAGAGGATATATCATTTTTTTTACACCATGAATAAGGAAAATTATCCTTCTTTTCATATGAATAAATTAAAAAAACATTTGATTAATTTTGTTATTACAAAGTTTATCCAGACGCTCTATAAAATATATTTACAAATGTTTATTCTGATTAATTTTCGCTATGAAACAATGAATTGTTGGGATTTTTCTTTTGCCATACTATAAAAATACAATGTATTATGCATATGATATGTGATTTAGAAGTCTATATATGAATTTTTACATAACATACTACCTATAAGAAAATATCTTGTGTACTCCAAACCCGCTGAGCAGAATATCCCAGTCTTTTTTCTAGGCAGATCTCTCTCTTCGCGTTCACTTCTCTATCCTCTGTCTCCCCCAGGACCACTAATTAATCTTGAGTAAACACCTCGGACACACAAAGTGACAACACGCTATATGCGTGAAAGAGAAAGAATTTACCAGAAAAAAAGACTGGTAATCTCTAGCCAGGCATTGAGAAAGTGAGGAAAAACTAGCCTATATTCAAGCAAATATAATGAATATTTAATAGTCTATAAATCATATATGCACATAGTTTGAAATAACTTGCTCATCAAGTGCTCAGAATATTTTGATATATATGTATATCTGCCTTCACTTCTCTCAAAACCCTCTATTTATCCTTTCATCAGCACTATCTGATGTTTATTGGGAAGGTTCCCAAAACTGATGGAGGGAAGCCAACCCAAATTTATCCTCCTCAAGATCCACTTGACCATAGTCCATAAGACGATCACCTGCAAACTCAGTCACGTGAAGCCTGGATAGCACATGGAGCAGCAAGTGGCGTGCGCACTAAAACACACAATGGTCCGTATGTACAGATCAGAAGAGGAACAAACACACTAACGTTTAAGAAAATGAAGAAAAACAGGAGCGAAGACACTATATGACTGAGCGTGCAGGACCATAAACAAAAGATGGCGGCCTTCTGGCTCTCACCAGCCAAGGGGGATGCTCTACGTGATGTCACTCCTAGGACGAGTCCCATACGAGTATGAGCTTAGCAGGATTGCTACACGACACTGCTGTCTCCAATCTCACATTTTTCCTGATTTTATCGGCAGTGAGATTATTTATTTATTTAAATAAGTTCTGAAGGCACGGTCAGAATTTCACCCGTAGCAGCTGGCCAACAAAACGCTGCCTTAGGAGACTGATAGCAGACTTACGTATAGAAATACTAATTTTACAAGTGCAGTTATGGCATTTTTCTCAGCCCTGGCCTCCCGCCTGTCAGTAATGAACCATTAGTGAAGGGTGAGGGTAAGGTAAGGGTATTTGTACCAGATATGTAAATTTGTGTCATATTTGCATGAAAATGTCTGTATTTAGAGAGAATCTTCTTTCCCCCATCTCTCCTTTAGTTATCAAGCGATTTTGAGAAAATTGGAAATGGAGTCAGGTTTTTCTTGTTTCGAGGTCCCAAGCTGTAGTTTAGTTAGTTTATTTGTTAATCTGGCGCTGCGTGTCAGGGACTGTGGGTGCCCTCTGCCCCATCCCGTTATCGCCCGGCTAACCGACGCCTACGGCCTTGGATCACAGTCCCAGGCCCCAATAAGGCTGATGCAGCAGCAGATACGGGGAGCCTGGTCGATGTGCCAAGGACACCTGCTTGCTCTGTCAGGCAGCCTGTGAACGTACAGGCAAGGGCCCTGGGCAATCCTGACCCCACCCTGCTATTCCCCAGGCAACCCTGACTCCACCCTCCCGTTCCCAAGGTAACAGGACCCCATCCTCCTGTCCCCCAGGTAAGAGGACCCCACGCGACTCCAACCCCACCTTTGTGCCCCCAGCAGGGCCAGCTCTAACTTTTTTGCCACCCCAAGCAAAAAAAAAAAAAAAAAAAAGAGTGCCATCCTCCATAGTGCCGCCATAACACACCCCCTCAGCACCGCACCGCCACCCCCGCCGCAGAGCGCCGCACCGCCAAACCCCCCCACCGACCTCCCCCAGCCCCCCACGGAGCACCACGCCGCCGAACCCTCCCAGCCCCCCGCGCTGCCAAATACACCAGCCCCCCGCGGAGCACCACTGAACCCGCCAGCTGAAACCCCCCGCGGAGTGCCGCTGAACCTCACAACCCCCCACGGAGCGCCACAGAACCCCACAGCCCCCCGTGGCGCTCCTGAACACCCCCCCCCCGCGGAACGCCACGCAGCCGAACCCTCCCGCCCCCACACACACCTCCCACTGAGTGCCACTAAACACCCCCACCATCGAGCTGCGCTGCCGAACACACACCCCCCCCGCGGAGCGCCCCACCGCACCGTCACCCCCCCCAGAGCGCCGCTGCCAAATCCCCCCCCAGCCACCAAAACAAAAACAACCCACCCCACCCCCAGCACCGCCCGACCGAATCCCCCCCCCCAAAATCAAAAAACCCTGAGCGCCCCCGCCAAACCCAATATTGGCCACCCCTTACCAGGCGCCTCCCCAAGCACGTACTTGGTCTGCGGGTGCCTGGAGCCGGCCCTGGCCCCCAGCACACTTGGCCCCTCTCCCCCGCGAGACCCATTGATGTCTGGGATCTACCAGTCACCCCAAACTGCAATATGGACTCAGAAACCCCCATAGATCGTCCAAGCCCTGGTGTCTGGGGCTGTTAAGCCCTGCTCAGCGCTTGCAGCAGAGTGCCCCCAGCCTGAGCCCTGGGGCGCATGGGGCTGAGCCAGGCCATGAAGCCAGCATACCCCTGGCACAGGCAGGGACTTTCCCTTGGCAGGGAGAGGGCCCCGGAGGATGCTCACAGTTGGTGAGAAGTATCAGAGGGGTAGCCATGTTAGTCTGGATCTGTAAAAAGCGAGAGAGTCCTGTGGCACCTTATAGACTAACAGACATATTGGAGCATAAGCTTTCGGGGGTGAATGCCCACTTTGTCAGACGCATGGCAGTTGGTGAGCTGGCTCCTGCCCCCCTGGACACCCCTGGGCAGGGCCCAGTTCCAGGCTGCAGTTGTACTGGCCACCCCAGGGAGTCACTCTGACCACAAAATCCCCAGCAAGACAGTGCCTTCACCTTGATCCCCAGCGAGGAACAAGGCCCGGGGCCTGCTCAGGACATGGAGCGCCTGCTGGGATCCCAGACGGGTGCCCCCAGCCTCTCCGCCTAAACCAGGAGTGAAATAACTAGGCAACATGGCCCTGGGGCATTAGCCCATCCTATGCCCATGGGCCCTGTAGGCATGGATTGATGCATGACTGGGGCCCTGTCGGCGTGGCTGGGGGCAGGCAGCAATAATTTCCCTAAGAGCAGCATGGCTGGGGGGCATAAAGGCCAGGCAGGGCAGACGGAGCATCCCGTCTAAACTCCACAGAACACCCCCCGTCTCTGTAACCGTTAGAGGTACCCACTTGTCCCGGGGGAGCGTGGGACGCGCACTTTCAACGCGGTAGGAACAACCCCTGCCTGAGCCAGAGAACTGAAAGGTTCAATGCCCTGATTTCCCCAAGAAATTCAGCTCAGCTCCAGCTCCCCCAGGCCCGCTGTATTGGGGGTGATGGCACTGACCGGCCCAGGGGAGATACAAGCACCTGATGTGTTTCTGACTTTGAAAGGAGAAGAGAACTTGCTTGAAAAGGTGTGTGTGTGTGTGGGGGGGGGGGGGGCATTCTCTGTGGCCACACAGAAACACAATCCTTGGCTGTAACTAAACGTGGAATCCTACCCCTATGGCTCATGGCTGCCTCCTACTGGAGGCTGCCACAACCAGCTGAGGACTTGAGAGTCCCAAGGCTGAGTGTTGGCTCCTTTGCCACCCCCGACACCAGGGCATGAAACCCGAGGCCACCGTGCAAAGTGGGTTTGCCAAAGCCCCCAGTGACGTGTGCTGCTGGACACGGCCACAGCAGTGTCCCCTGGAGGGGCCAGCATGCACCTGGGGTTTGAACTGAGCCAGACTCCAGGCATGTCCCCCCGGGAGCCAGACACGGTTCCACCCCCTACAGCAGCCCGTGGGATGAGCATTGGCACTCTTAGCTAGGCAGAGGGGCCAGCACTGCACCAGGCCTGGCTAGACACCCCCCACGCCCCAACATTCACATCCAGCCCCCACCCATCCAGCCCAGCATCCCACCCAGAGCAGGCCAGGGGTGAGAGGACGGAGCAGTTCCCCCTCCTCCAGGCTGCTCAGAGCACCCCCCACCTGTGTCCTGGCCGGTGCCTCCATGGGAGCAGGGGGCAGCCCAGCCCCAGGAGAGAGACCCAACCATGTGGAGCCAGCACTGAGTTTTATTGGGGTCAGCTGCCGTCTGCAACCCTTTGGCCCCAGCCCCCCCTCCCCACAGCCACACTCAGGCGCCTGGGGCCTGGCACTGGGGCGTGGCTGACGCCAGCAGCAGGAAATGCCCACGCCTAGCCACAGGTGCCCCATAAGACCCCTGTTCAGACAGCAGAGCCAAGCAGGGGCAGCAGGGCGCAGGGGGCAGCGTTTGTCTCCTCTTGGCCCAGCGGGGGAATCGGCCCCAGCCACACGGGACATTGTCCATTCTGAGTCCAGCCAGGTGCTGTCGCTGACGGCTCAGGACGTCTTCCCCTTGTTAGCTGGGCGCCGGGGTCTCCTCCCCATGTACTGGAAGCTCCGCAGAGGGTTGCGCCCCCCCCGGGCCTAGGAGAGAAGCAGCGGGGGTTAGGGGCAGCAGTTGGGAGGGCTCCACCTCCCTCCCCCCACCGGCTGCCTCCCCTGCATTGGGGCCCCATACCTAGGCAATGCAGTGGGGCTGGCTCCCCAGTGACCCCTGCTGGCCGGATGCGGCTCTGCCTCACTGGATCAAGAAGAACGTGGGCTGTTGCGACCCACTGGCTCCCAGAATCTCCCGCTGTCTTGGGTCCCCCCCGAATACTCCCCCACCCTCTACAATGTGGGTCTGACCCCCCCCGTCCAGCACATGGTGGTGCCAGCTACCGAGCCCCTAGGATAAGGCCCCCTGGGGTTGGGTGGGTACCATCACAGCCCCTCCCGCTCCTGGGCCCTCTGCCTTGGCCTCAGCTCCATGCTGGGGACTGGAGGCTTTGTGAGGAACCCCGCCTCCAGCCATCACCCCCACCCTCCCCCAGCCATCAGTGCTCTGGGGTTCGGAGAGGAGCCCAGCCCAGGCACCCACCTGGAAGCCCCCCCTGGGGCGGCTGCTGCTGGGGACCAAGTGTTTCCGTCGCTTGCGCTTGTTGAGCAGGGGCTGGGCAATGGCGCGCAGAGTGGGGGGCACTGCCAGGGGAGAAGACAGGTCAGGAGCTGCGGCTGGGGCTGGCTGGGCCCTGAACCTGGGACTCCCTGCCCCACCCAGCGAGGCCAGGACAGAGCTGGAGGAACCCAACACCCTGGATATCCCTCCTGCAGGGCCAGGCCCCCCAAATCCTGCCCCAAACTGGCAGGAGACTGTGCCCTGGGGCTAACAGCCCCTGCGCCCCACCCCAGATGGGCTGCGACTCGGTGACTGGTCCCTGTATAACCAGCTCCCATGCCCCATCCCAGAGGAGCCGGGTCTCAGTGCCAGGTAAGGGGTCATTGTATAACCAGCCCCCGCACCCTGCCCCACAGAAGCGCATCTCAGCGCCGGACAAGGGGGCTCTATAAAGGGTCTGGAGGACCTTTGGGATCATGCTGGGTGAAAGGCGCTAGAGAGGCAACAAGGGACCCCAGAAGTGCCCCTGTCCCTGCTCCCGTCCCTCCCCCGCAGCTGGAAGTCTGCGAGCCCAGCCCTGGCGGGTGGCACTGACCCAGGTACTCAGGCACGTTGCGCAGGTGCGGTTTGATGATGGCCGGGTGCAGGGGCCGGTCGTGGCGCAGCAGCCGCAGGTCGTGGGGATTGTCCTCGAAGTACGTCTGGGGGGAGGGGGAGGGTTGAGCCCAGACCCAGCTGCAGAGAGACAGGGCCCCTCTGAACTGCCCCCCACCCCCCACCAGCCTGCCCCGTGGTTCAGTGCCCCCTGCCCAGAGCCCATCACAGGAGTCAGTGCCCCCCCCAAGGGTTCCATGCCCCCCTGCAGCTCACCCCGCCCCCGGGGTTCCGTGCCCCCAGCCCCCACACACCCCCAATGCCTGTTCCCTTCAGCAGGAGTCACGCTCGGGTCCTGCCCCACCCCATGTAGGGCCAGGCCCCCACTCCCCAGGCCAGAGACAAGGCCATGCCTAGGCATGCCCCACTGCAGCCAGCCCATCTGTGCGCACTGGGGAGCCAATCCCCCAGGGCAGTAGGGTTCACTCCCTGCAGAGGGAGGGGCCGCACTCAGCTTTGTTCCCAGCCCCCTCACTGCTGCCCCCCACCTTCAGCTTCTCCGAGTTGAGTAGCTCCTCCTTGATCTCCCGCAGCCGCGCCTCCTTGATGGCCTGCTTGGTGACGGAGCGCATGGCATCCTGGGGAGGGAGGTTAGAGCGGGGAGGTCAGAGCCCCCTGCACAGACAGGGCCAGAACTCGGCCCCCCAGGCCCCAGCACGTCCCTCCCCCACGGCTCCTGCCCTCCGGTGGAACTTCAACCCCATAGGCCCTGGCAACTCCCCCAACTCCCCCAGGGCCTGGCACCTGCTCCAAGCACCCCCGCTCTGGGCAAGCTGCCTTGGGCCCCACTGTCCCTTCCCCAGCGCTGAATGGGGAGGGTCCCCCAGGTGCTGGGGACCCAGGGGGAGGGAAGGGGTGTTTCCCACCCGGCCCCTGGCTACTTGGCAGACTGGGCGCTGTTTTGGGTTGGTAGCTTTGCCCGTGCCCATCTCCCGCCCGCCTGCCCCCCTCCACTGACCCGGCATCTGTAGCGGAGCCCCTCGACTTCCTCCATCCGGAACTGGTAGGGGCGCAGCACAGGCTCGGTGCTCTCTGTGGGGACAGAAGGGGCCTGTCAGGGCCAGGGACCTCGGCACCATGGCCCAGGAGGGGACCCGCAGCCCCCACATCCTGAGGAGTGGGGGCGGGGCTGGGGCAGGACACAACCTGTGCAGGAGATACAGGGAACCCCCTCTTCCACACAGCCCCCACCACACTGGCTGTGCCTTCCCCAAGAATGGCTCAAACCCTTTCCCAGCCAGGCAGTCAGTCAAGCCGTGTGCCCAGATCTCCCCACCCCCATTGGACCCCAGCCCCACTCACTGACCTCCTGCGAGAGCCTCCTCAATCTCGGCCAGCAGGGGGCACTCTGGGTGTGTCACGAAAGTCAGGGCTGTGCCGGGGTTGTCAGCACGGGCCGTCCTGCAGGGGGCAGAGGGGAGAGCGTTGGGGGCAGGCGGGATTGGCAGAGGGCGTTCTCCTGCCATGCCTGGGACTCAGCAGCTTCCACCTGCCCTGCTGCGCAGAGGAGCCCTACCGCCCGCCCTGCCCCCCCAGACCCATGGGTGGGCAATTGGCCCCAGGGGCTGGGACCCGGCCGTGGAAGGTACCGAGGCCAGGCCAGGGCTGTGCCCTCCCCATGGCACTGTCCCGGATTGGGCCTGATTAGCTGGGTGTCCTGGCTTCGCCGATGGGAGGGGGCAGGGCCTGGGTCACAGGAGACAGCCCCAGGGACTTCAAGAGGCCTCAGCGCTGGCTCCCATGTCCATGGGCCCACCTGATGTCCCCCCAACCCCACCTGACCCAAGAGCCTAGAGACAGAACCCCCTGACTTGGGGGCTGCTGCTGGCGTGGCCCCAGCAAGCTCGGTGCCAGCCAGGTGCCTTACACACGCGGACACTGCAGGGAGAGCCAGAGGAGCCCAGCCTGGTGCCTCTGGCTGGAGACCCAGGCATGGGGCAGTGCCCCTTGGGGACACCCTGGGGCTCCACAGCCAGCCAGCTGGGTGCTACCAGCCCATATGGACCAGAGCAGAACCTCCCACCCCTCCCCGCAGCCCGAGCCCCTACCTGCCGGCCCGGTGGATGTAGGACTCGACTGAGGGTGGCGGGTCGAAGTTGATGATGGTGGCGACATTCTGGAAGTCGATGCCCCGTGCCACGCCGTACTCTGGGTCTTTGCCCCTGCAGGGGAAGGGGACCTCAGGGCACAGGCAAACCCACCAGCCCGAGCCCCAGCCAGCCAAACCAGAGACCCAGGAGAGCAGCCAGCGCTGCCAGTGCAGGACAGCTCCCTAGAGCTCTTCTTCCAGGGCAGGGCTGGGATTGCAGGGAGCGAGGGGCCCCAGCAGAGCTGGAGGGAAGGGCTGGGGTTAGGAGTGAGGGGCCCCGGCAGAGCTGGGAGTGGGGGGTGGGGCCCCGGCAGGGGCAGGGGGAGGGGGGGGCGGGGCAGGGCTGGGGCTGGGATTGCAGGGGGCTGGGAGTGAGGGGCCCCGGCAGAACTGGGGGGGAGGGCGGAGGTGGGGCTGGGAGAAAAGGGCCCCAGCAGTGCTGAGGGGCTGGGAGCGAGGGGCCCCGGCAGAGCTGAGGGGCTGGCTGGGGGTGAGGGGCCCCGGCAGAGCCTGGGGGCGAGGCTCAGAATAAGGCAGGGGCAATATGGAGCAGTCAGGTGCCCCCTGCTGGTGACAGAGGCTGGCGCTGCCGGGCCTGGCTACCGCGGACACGGACCAAGTGCCTGGTTTCTGTTGCCAACGCCGGCCAGCCCGGGGGTCCTGATGGGTCCTTACTTCTCTGCCTTGGCGCCCTTCGCGCCCTTCCTCCTCTTGGCCCGCACCGTGGGCTCCGCCAGCACCTGCTCGTCGGTGGCGACGATGTAGTCGTAGAAGCCCCGGTTGAACTGGCTGATGATGTGGCACCTGGAGTCCAAGCAGAGGCGTCAGTGAGAGGCGCAGGGACCCGCCCTGGAGGGCGACAGGTGCTGCCCTCCCTTCTTGGGGGGCTTGCCCAGCACTATTGGGGTCCCCGTGGGTCCAGTGGCAGCTCGGGGCTGGCGAGTGCTAACCCTCAGTCAGGGCCTCTCCGCACGGCAGTGCTAGGGCCGGGCATTGCACGGTGTGTGTGGATCCACTGGGGATGAGGGAAGGCAGAATGCCCATCCCCTCCACATGGACAGCAGGGACCACCCCCCAATGGGCTGCCCTTCCCCACTCCCCAGGGGTCATTCCCAACCCCCCCAGGGCTCTTCCCCCCATGGACTGCATGGACCCCCCCTTCCCCCGAACTCTCCTGCCCCAATGGGTCACCCCTCCCCATCCCCAGGACTCCTCCCCCTCCCAGACTGCATGGACACCCCCCCCCCCCGCAATCTCTCTTGCCCCAATGGGTCACCCCTCCGACCCCCCAGGGCTCGTTCCTCCGCTCACCGGGACTGCACGGGCAGCTCGGCGTTGAGTACGCAGGCTGGGATGCTGAACTGCTCCAGGAAGAGCTTGAGGCGGTAGCCGCGCTCCACGGTGCTGACGAAGAGGATGGCCTTGCCCCGCACCAGCCCCAGCTTGAGCAGCGCGTAGAGCAGCAGGAACTTGTCCTCCTCACCTGCGCAGCGGATCTGGTACTGGCACAGCTGGGCCGCCTCCGGCAGCTGGGACTCCTGCAGCTTCAGGGTCACCTGCGAGCGGGGCGGGGCTTAGCGCTCAGCTCAAACCCCGCCCCTTGGGGAGGGGGCCTAGCCCCCACGCAGCAGTGGGGCTGGGGGATCTCATTCCCCCCTCCAATCCCAGGGACCCCAAGGATAACAGGCCAGGATGGTTCAGTGAGGAGCCCGCCCCAAGGCCGCAGAGCAGAGCTGCCCAGAGCCATGGGGGAAGACGCCGAACCCGCCGAGCTGCCCCCAGGTCCCCCCTTACCGGGTTGTGCAGCACGAGCTCCTTCAGCGCCTGCACCTCCTCGCTGAAGGTGGCCGACATCAGGAAGCTTTGGTAGATCTTGGGGAAGTGGCTGCCAAGGAACCAGAGACTAGCTCAGAGCCTCCCCCCGGCCCCGGAGCGACACCCCCCACGGGCTCCAGGAGAGGCTGGCCACCCTACTGCTGAGGGCTCTGTCCACAGCCCACATAAGAGGGGTATGATCCTCCCCACAACAGTAGTCACTGTCTCCCAGCCTTGAGCCTCAGCCAGGACAGGGGAGCCCTGGCTGGGCCTTATAGGCAGTATGGACCCTCAGGCGACAGGCAGCAAAGCAAATCTTCCCTCCCCAATCAACCCCACCCATTGGGTCCCCCCCCAGATCACTCCCTCTCCCGAATGGACCCTCCACCCTACCAGATCATACCTGCTCCCCAGGGCCCCCTTGCTCAGGCTGGGGGCAGGGCTGGCCAGCCCCAGCAGCTCACCATAGCAGGTTCTTCAGATCCTCCTCAAAGCCAAAGGAGAAGAGTAGGTCGGCCTCATCCAGGACCAGCACCTCCAGGGAGTGGCGCAAGCTCAGGCTGTGGCCCTGCAGGTGAGCCAGGACCCGTGAGGGCGTCCCCACCACCACATCCGGCTTCTCCATCAGGATGGGCCTGCCAGGGGCACAGAGCGGCGTGAGGGGCTGGGCCACACGGGGCCGGGGTCACCACCAGGCCAGATACACAGCGATCGCCAGCGCCTCCTACGTGGCGTGGGGGACCGGAACTATCCATGGTCGCACAGCAAGTCAGGGACAGCCAGGAAAAGAACCCAGGAGTCCTGCTCCTTGTCCCCTACCCCAAACACTAGCTCTTGCTGCCTTCCTGCAGGGTTCTAATACAGCAGCATTCCCCAGAGTGCAGCCAAGAGCCAGCCAGGGCACACACGCCCTCCCCCGGGCCGGGCCCCCCGCGCGCACACGCTCTCCCCTGGGCCGGGCCCCCGCTCTTACGGTTGCAAAGAAAATCTTGTAGCCCAGGATTCCAGTGCAACTGGGACAGCAGCTGCCTGGGTTTGCAGGGAGCCAGACAGGTCCCACTCCTTTCCCCAAGGACGACACAGCTCTCAAGGCCTGGCTGCTCCCCACAGCTGGTCAGAAGCAGCCGGCTCTTTGGCTCCATGGTGGACCGGGGTGCATCGGGTCCTGCGAGCGGCTGGCACTCGGGTCACAGGCTGCTCCCAGGGAGCGGGCAGCTTTGACCACTGACTATGAGTGGGCACCAGGCCCCCTAAGTTCCTATCTTCCCCCTCCCCAGCCCCCAGCCCACTCCCCCTCAAGTCTGCCCTAGCCCGCCCCTTCTCCCTGGGGCTCTCACCTCTGTGCAGACATGTCCACCTGCCCGGAGACATCGGCGACACGGACATCGCGGGAGCAGTACGCCGTCAGCTGCCGGATCATCTGCAGCACCTGCTGGCCCAGCTCCTTGGTGGGCACCAGGACCAGCCCACGCACTGCCTGCTCCGTCACCAAGGGGGACTGGAGGATAAGGGTCAGGGTCAGACACCAGCTGGGCATCCACGGCCTGCCATGCACTCAGTGGGATGTCCCGGGGTATCTCGCTGGAGAGGATACAATGCCTGTGCCCCAGGAATGGACACTGCCCCGAGCCAGGCACTGCCCCCATTCCAGGGCAGCCCCCGCCAGGCGTTACCATCTCCTGTTACACAGCAACGGTCTTGGGGCTCAAGAGGGCACCAAGCTGCTGGAGAGCCAGGTGCTGATCTGATGCACCAGGGCACCCAGGCTGCCCGCAGCAGAGACCGTCCCCGTCCCTCCACCCAGGGCACCTTGGCATGAGCAGCAAAAGGGGTCCATGCAGGCTGAGGGGCAGAAGGACCCAAGCTGCTCTCCCAGGGACTCAGGGTTCCCGCTGCCCAAGCCAGTGGGGCTCCTAACAGGATCAGGCCTGGACCCAGTGCAGTGAGGAGCTCCCCCAAGAAGGGGGCCCTGCCCGAGCCATTAGTTGTGCCCCCTGCCTAAGCCAGTGGGGTTCCTAACAGGATCAGGCCTGGACCCAGTGCAGTGAGGGGCTTCCCCAAGAAGGGAGCCCTGCCCGAGCCGTTAGTTGTGCCCCCAGGGACAGACGTACCATCTTCACTTGGAGCAAGTGCTGGAGGAGGGGAATGGCATAGGCGGCCGTCTTCCCAGAGCCAGTCCTAGCCCGGGCCAGCAGGTCCTTGCCCTCCAGGGCCAGCGGAATGGCCTTCTCCTGGATCAGTGTGGGCTTGGCCCAGCCCAGCTCAGCGATGGCCTGCGGGGATGAATGGAGGGAGCCTGGTAGGAACCCCAGAGAGCAACCAAAGCATCTGGGGCACAACGGGGGGGGGGAGGGGAGGGGAGGAGGTGGCGCTGCAGGGCCCTTCCAGCCCCTCGGTCGTCTCAGACTAGAGCGCTCAGTGCCCTGGGCTCTTCCCACTGGGGGGGTGGGAGGGCACGCAAGTAGCCAGGCTCTATGCCCAAGTCTTAAGGCCCCCACCACAGCCAGCAGCTGGCAGCCGAGATCGCACGGAGCTTTACCAAGGGGATGAATTTCACCCCAGCCCCATCACCCCATGCCATAGAGCAGGGGACGCGCCCCCAGCTCCACACACCTGGGTGGCAGGGCCAGGAACAGAACCCCAGCACCCTGACAGCCAGGCCAGCACTCTAGCCACTAGGCCATGCTCCCCACAGCACAGCTGGGGGGGATGCCAAGAAGAGCGGGGGGGTCACATCATCACCCACCCTGGGCTGCAGCTGGGCATTGCCAGGGGACCCAGGCACCGAGAGGGATGCAATTGGTGGGACGCGCCTGGTCCCTCGCTGAGACACCCCCCACGGACACAGGGAGGGCGGGGGTCTCCTGTGGCCTCTGTAGGGAGAAGGGCCTCCCGGCTTCGTGCCTCCCACCCTGCCCTGGGGGCGGCACAGGCTGGACCCCATGGTCCTCTCCTGGCTCTGGGAGGGGCTAGGGATTGGGGGGGGGGGCAGGACTCCTGGGTTCCCTCCCCAGCCCAGGGGTGTCGGGAGGGGGCGGGTCCGGGGGCAATCTAGTGATTGGGGGGGGGAGCCAGGACTCCTGAGTTCCCCCCCCCCGGCCCGGGGCCGGTACCTGCAGCAGCCGCCCATCCAGCCCCATGTGCGCGAAGCTCGGCTCCGGCTCCATCTCCAGCCTACGCTGCCCGCCTGGCCGCCCCCGACTCAGGGCGCATGCGCCACTTGCAGCGCGGAAGCACCATAAAGGCGCAACCACGCGACTAGAGCGTCCCCCGTCTTCCGTCTGCTGCCCCCTGGGCAGGAGGTGAGTTCTGCACCCGGCGGGGGAGCCCCACCCTCACCCCCACCGCCCGCCAGCCCCTGCCTGGGGCGGGAGGGGGCAGGAGCAGAGCGCTAGCGAGGGCCCATTGGCCAGGGAGGGGGAGCCCCCTGCTCTGACCCCTGGCCCCCACTCCCCTCTCAGAGCCAAGGACAGAACCCAGGAGTCCTGCCTCCCCTGCTCTAACCACTAGACCCCCCCCCTCCCCAAGCTGGGATAGTGGGGCTTGGCCCTTCTTGGCCTCAGTCCCCAGAGCAGGGCTCAGGAGACAAAAGGGCCATTAATGACCTTTTGGCTCAAGCTTTGAGATCCAGGGATGCCGGGTTCCACCCACCTAGCTAGCCAGGGTGGCATCAAAGGCATCGCTACAAGCCAGGGGCCGCGCAGGGAGAAACCACAGGATGGTGGCTAGTTCTGACGCCTGGCTCCACCCCAGCCGCTCCCCGGGGCTGGTTCTGACCCAGCTGTCCCACCACCCCCGGGCCAGTTCCGATGCCCAGCTGCAGCACAGCAACTCTTCACTCCAGTGTTGCCAACTCTCAGCAGTCTGATGATACCTGATGTTTAATAAAGCACCTGCTCCTGGAGTCAGGTGATTGTGTAAGTTTCTACCAGTCATGTTGGTAGAGAAGAGCTGGGAAATCCCTTGCCTAGCAGCTCAGAGACATGAAGGCAAAGAAAAAGAACCAACTTAGAGCATTGTGGTTAAGCTGGGGCCAGATTCATGGTGTTTAGGCACCATGGGCTGACTCCACGTGGATCCAGGCCATTTTACAACTAGTTTACATGTATTGTGGCAGCACCCAAATGCCATTACAGATCAGGGTCCCCACTGTTTTATAGATTTCAAGGCCAGAAGGAACCAATGTGAGCAGCTATGCTGACCCCTGCATAACCCAGGCCCTAAAACTTCCCTGAATTAATTCATGTTTGAAGTAGAGCAGATCTTGTAGAAACACATCCAGTCTGTTTTTAAACATTGCCGGTGATGGAGAATGCACCACGAGCCTTGGGAAATTGTTCTAGTGGTTAATTACCCTCCCTATTCAAAATGTGCAACTTATTTCCAGTCTGAATTTGCCTAGCTTCAGCTTCCAGCCATTGCGCTGCTACACTTTACCCGCTAGACTGACAAGCCCCGCTGAATTTGTTCCCCATGTAGGTGCTTATAGACTATGATCCAATCACCCCTTAGCCTTCTCTTTGTTGAGCTAAATAGACTGAGCTCCTTGAGTCTCTCATTATGAAGCAGGTTTTCTAATCCTTTAATCATTGTCTTGGCTTTTCTCTGCCCCCGCTCCAATTAATCACCATCCTTCTTGAACTGTGGGCACCAGAACTGGGCACTGGATTCCAGCAGCGCTCACACCAGCGCCGGTTACAGAGATAAAATAAACTCTGTGCTCCAGATAATGTTTATGCATCCCAGGTTCACATTAGCTCTTTTGGCCCCAGTGTGTCACTGGGAGCTCATGTTCAGCTGACACCTCCACAAGTCCTTTTCAGTCACTGCTTCCCAGGATGAAGTCTCCTGTCATGTAAGTATAGCCTGCATTCTTTGTTGCTAGATGTAGAACTTTATATTCACTCATATTAAAATGTGTATTGCTTGCGCCCAGCTTACCAAGCGATCCAGCTGGCTCTGTATCAGTGACCTGTCCTCTTCGTTACTTACCACTCCCCCACCGTTTGGAGCACCTGCAAACTTCATCAGTGATTTTATTCTTTTCCAGGCCATTGATAAAAATATGAAACAGCCCAGGGCCAAGAACTGATCCCTGCAGGACCCCACAGGAAACACCAGAGAGTGATTCCCCCAGGGGGAGGATGTACTCTAGCATGTACCTCATCACATACCCCTTTTGCTATTCTTACATGTCAGTTGTGAGTGATTCACTCGGGGTCACTGTGGCTGCGATTGTGTCTACATTCTGGGGTCATGTCCGTAGGTGAGCACAGGCATCTCCCCTCTCTTCCCACATGCTTTGTGGGCTAGCTGTTGAGCTCAGAACAGCTCCTGTTGTGACCCAAGACCTTCATAATGGCACTGACAAGGGGCTTACAGGTATATCCTGACTGGTCTGTACAGGCTGGTTCCCCAATGGATGTCAGGTGAGGTTTTATATGAAAGCCAGGGTCACACTGCTCCTTAGCATCAGCGTGAAATGTATATCTGTATAACCTGTAACGAGTTATGTACAGAGACTGAAAATATGTTGTCAGAGTCTGCAGCAAAGTACGAGGCACCGGCAGAGGTGAAAAGCAGGTTTTCTGTCAGACAAGAGATTTATTCCCCTCGCTAAACGCACTCAAATGTTAACAAAGAGATGTGAAGTCAACAGGAATGGAGCATGCAAGCCTGGAGGCAAGGCAGGAGGGGATTATCCTGTCCATAAGCAAAGACAACTAACTTGGGGGAGGATTTCTATAAGGCGGAGAATACCCTCCACCCAGGAAGTAAACAGACTGCGCGGTTGCATTCATGAAAACTGGCTCAGCCAACCTTGGCTGAAACGCTGCAGAGGGCTTTGGGTGAGAAACTTCTCTAGAGAGGAAGTTAATCTGGTGGGATGCTCGAGAAAGCAGGTAATGATTGTGTTGTGTGTGTAACCATTTGTTCACTGTCACCTCAATCTCACGTTTTTGATAAACTTCGATTTAGTGTGAAAACAAGACCATTTACAAAACCTAAATCCATTTTCTTCACAGCATGTTGGGGTGGGGCTCGGTGCTAGGCACTGTACACACGGGCCTCCCCAAAGAATTTACTGGGGTTGTTTTTCTAGGGTCTCCCCCATTTCCCCAGCAGTAGTAACAGCCAGACAGAGAGCTCAGAAACCGGCCCCAGTCCAATAACCATCCCCCAGCACGCGAGTTACCAGAAGAGGTTTTATTTCACTCCAAAATCGTAACAAAGAACATCTGTTATGAATTCTCCCTGCAGCATGGGGGCTAGGTCCAGACAGAACCAACCCAATTCGGTTGTACCATGGGGGAAGGAGAAAACATCAAACTGCATTTCAGATTTACTGCATCTTAACTATACCAGGGTGGCCCCACACCCATCTGCCTTCACCACCATAAATATCAAAAGGGAGGGGTGTGTCCACTGACACTGGCCGCTTCCCCCTGCCACGCAACAAAGCTGGGAAGAAACTACAGGGGAAAGCATCCACTACAATGTACTTCACCCCCTGAGTAGACCCAGTGCCAACCCAGCTGAGGGACAGTGCAAGGAGCCTGGGAACTCAGATGAAACTGAACAGGTCATGTGCCGGGGGCGAAACAGGCCAATACACCTTGGCATGGGGCCAGCCCTAGAGGGCTAAATTCAGCTCTTCCTTCCTGAGCACTCCTGGCAACAGTCAGAGCATCTCTAGTCTCTTATGGGGGACTGGAGCAGATGACCTGGGAGAGAGGAAGTGGAGTCTGACCTCCCCTGCAGGTAAGGGGCAGGGCGCCAGGGGAAAGAAGAGGCCGTGCCACTGTCCTGGGCTGCAGTTATCAAAATAGATTCTGGTATAAAATAGCGGCTGCCCCTCACCTCTCCTCGCACCCAAGGGCTGAAATACACACACCGGGTGCGAAGCCGCCGACCAAACGCACCAGACGCACCCCACTCCCTAATGCCTCAGCTATCGGCAACAGGCGGGATGAACCAGAGCGAAACAGGTGCCAGGTGTGTAAAGGACAGGGCATCAGGGCCCTAGCAACTGGAGGGAGAGCAGCACAGATGGCACCCCTGTGCGAGGACAGAGCGACCTCTGCCCAGGCTGGCACACCCCTGATGCCCTGCCAGTAGCAAGGCAGATCAGTGCCAAGCCCCCAGGAGGAGCTGCTAGCCCCAGCTGGCAAAGCACCAGAGGCAGCAAGACAGCCAGGATCTGGCCTCCTGCTGCCCTGCTGGCAACCCAGCAAGATGCTTGGTGGCCAGGATGGCTAATCATGGCCCCCAAGGGGCTTGGGAGCATGGTGCTGCGACAACCAGCGGGTACCCGTGCTTCCCAGCTCCAGTGCGATTCAGTGCCTACCTATGCCCAGAGGGGGAGGGGCAGCGAAGGGCATGCCAGCGTGGGGGGGGGGGCGTGGCAGGGGAGTGGAGGGCGCTGCAGTGGGAATTGGGGAGGTCGGGGATTAAACCAGTTTCTTGGCCTCAAAGAAGCTCTTGAGGTGTCTCATCTGCCAGATGCCAGTGAGGATGAGGATGATGGTCTGGGCAATGGACCACCAAAGCACCCGCTGGTTGGTGCTCTCGCTGGTCATGCGGAACCGCTCCTCCCGGTACTGTGGGGGAAGCAAATGGGAAGAGGAGTCAGAACGGATGGGGAACCCTCCCCAATCCCTGCCCCCCAAGCACAACGCAACCTGCCCTCGGCAGGCCCCTCTCCATCTCGCCCCAAAGGAGATCACTGCCCCTGCTACTGCGCAGCCAGCATATGGCGCCCTCTTCACGTGCACAAGCAGGCACCCCCACACTTACTGCCCCCCACCAATGGCTTCCATACTGGGCAGGTCTCCCACATGCACACTTACATCCCCTGCCAACAGCTTCCTGATTAGGCAGGCACCAACCCACTCAGTTCCCAATGGTCCCAGGTGTGGCACAGACCAGGATCAGGTGAAGCAGAGAGGGCAGGCACTGCCATCCTATGCCCAGCTGCCTCATGTCTCCCCCACTCCTAATGAATCCCACCTCATCCAGCCACAATCCGAAGCACATCTCGCATTGCCCCTTTGGCAAAACATGTACGTCCCCCTAATGAGCCCTCTCTGCCATGGCCACTGGGCTGGCTTTCCTGACACAGTTCCCTGTCCCAGCCCTATGCAGATTCCAAGAATGCCAATCAGCACTCAGCGAGCAGGTATTACAACCCTGAACTCTCTGGGGAGAGTTGTGGGGGGGATGGACAGTCACCTCAGTAACCCTCAAGAGCCCCACACCCACATACCCCATGGCCCCTTACCCTTTGGTAGTTCTGCTCCTTCTGGATCTGCTCCACTTGGTCTAGCAGCTGCCGGGCTCGGAGCTGCAGCTCTGTCAGCTTGTCCTTGGCTGCAATCTCAGGGTAGTTATTGGTGTGCTCCCCGACCTGGATATCCAGGTGCACACGCTGCACATGGCACACATGGGGTCAGAGGCACAGGACTTCCAACAACATGGCACATGCAGTTACAGGTTAAAGCCCCAGGGAATCTGTCCTTCAGCTTCCACGCACCCTCCGCCTCCCCCCCCCCAGGATCTGAGAGCACTTTACACATATCAGAGAGACCCACTTCCCCTTCCCACAAGCAGTAGGTATTACCCCTGTGCTACAGCTGGAGAAACTGAGGCACAGAGAAGGCAGGCAATGGCCCATGGTGATCATCCTGGGAGAAAGTGGCAGAGCCAGGATTGGAGCCCAGGGAGCCCAGTCAGGCACGTTAGGCAGACAGCCCTTCCCCATACCCAACAGGCAGTGTTTCAACTGCTCTCTCTCAAGAAACGGACAACCCGCACCCTGAGCCCTCCGCCCCGCCGGGTTTAGAGGCAGAGCTGGGGTGAAGCACTGGGGGATTCTCTTACCAGCTTGCCGCCTGCAAAGAGCGCCATGCGCGTGGAGTTGGAGTGCAGGCAGATCTGGTGCTCACCCGGGGTGTGCGAGGTGAAGGTGAAGCGGCCCTCTGAGCCATACTGCCGGGACAGAATCACCTGGAACCGCCAGCGACAGAGTCGTGAGTGCTGAGCAAGCCCCGCCATCCCACCCCACAGTGCCAGCGAGCTGCTGATGGTACTTTCCTAGGGCAAGGGAAACCTTGGGCCAGCAAAGCCCGCAGCCCATGAGATCTGGCCCCAAAGGGCAGCAGAGGCCTTACCAAAGGGAGGCACCAGGATCTGGGCAGCAGAAAGGAAGAGGACACACGAAGGTGCCCCTGTGCAGGATAACTGGGCTCTGCCTGAAGCAGCAGGGCAAGTCTGGGCAGGAGGCACAGCCACCCCCAGCATTACCTTTCCATCAGGGTCCTTCACTTCCACATGCATGCCCAGCCCCGGCGTGGAGGGCAGGAACGACTCCGACTGCTTGTCCCACAGCTGGGTGCGGTAATTCCCTACATGACAGAGATGGGGATCAGGGTGGGGCCTGCCCTCATACCCCCAGCTGGCCCTGCCCCCCGCCCCCCACTCCATTACCCTCCACTTCCCTGTACTACTCCACCCCCCATCACTCCCCACTGACCTGTCACCCCAACACCCCCACCCCTACTGCCCATCACCCCAAACACCCTGCCCCCCATCAAACCCAGCCCACTGCCCCCCATCCCCACGCCACTCCCCTCCCCTGTCAGCCGCCCACCCTCGTCATGTCAACTCCCCCCCTCCTGTCAGCCCCCCGTACCCTTCACCCCCCCATGTCAGCTTCCTCGTGTCAGCTCCCCCCACACCCCTCGTGTCAGCCCCCTGCGCTGGTTGGTCTCTCCCATCCCCCCCCCCCCCTCTCACCGATCACCATGGTCTCGTCTGGGATCTCCTCGATGAAGCAGCGCTTCTCGGTCTCCCCGATGTGAAAGTAGAGCGCATGCGCCCCCCGGCCCGCCAGCTGCGCCAGCAGCACCAAGGCCGCCACTGTCCGCAGCATCCCGGGCAGCCGCTCCCCACCGCCACCGGCCATTGACAGCCCCGCTCCCTCTCCCAGCCTACCGCGCATGCCTTGCCGCGGCTCCCCGGGGATTAAGGACGACACGCATGCGCAACCACTCGGACGCCTGGCTCTGGAGGAGAACTGCGCACGCGCCATACCTGGGAGACGGGCTCTGAGCATGCGCAGCGTACAACCACCACTCACGCAGCCACACGCCACAGGTACGGGTGCGCGCGGGGATGCGGAGCATCCTTCAGCCCCGCCCCTAATCCTGTTGAGGGAGGGGATCGCGCATGCGTAGAGTCTGTTAGCGCCTGAATGTAATGTGTCTGCGCCCTGTAGCCTCGCTGCTTGGCGGGTTGATTCAGTGGCTATAGCCCATTGCTTACAATGGGGGAGCTAGAGGTTCGAGACTGGTGCTATCGGCCAGGACGGCTGGGTCCTGTTTGCAACTGGGACAAGGCTCCTAGGTCCCATCCAGTCTCTGCTATTGCTCTGTAGCCTGCTATCAGAGGGGTGGCTTGTGGGGAGGGCAGAGTTAAGGTGTTTCTATTCTGGAGAGGTGCCTGCTGCTCACTGATTTCCCTGCTGTTTTCATATCCTGCCAGAGTCCAACCAATATTCCTGAGCCCTTGGAGCCAAACGAGAAGGGGGGTGGGGGCTCCATTTTGGAAGTTCTTCCCAAGGTTTTATTGACTCAGGCAAAGCTGTGTGGCTGGGAAACTCTGATTTTGATCTTCCTGGTGAGGGACGTTGACCAGGACCGGGGGAGGGTGTGTGGCCCAGTTAAAGTCCACAGAGGCTGGTGCAGACTTTTTGAAGTACACATGGCCCAGGAGAGGCTCTGCTATAAATTCTGCATGGCCCAAATGCAGATGGGTGGAATTACACAGGACCAGCCTGGAAGGAACAAGAAGAAAACTAGCTGATAGGAGGCGCAGGGTTGGAACTGTACAGGCAGGAAATTGTCACATGGAGGTTGGGGGATTTCTGGAAAGGAATGGGTTCAATCCAGCATGGGTCCTGCATGGCTAACAGTCCACTAGGATCCCTGAGTGAACTGGAAGATGTAGTTCATGGGAGGCAGTGGGGTGTCCAGTGCCTGACCTTACAGCACTCAAATGAATGTTCAACTCTGGATGACCACAAGGTGCTGTTGTCATAGGTTTTAGATACGTGGACACAGATGTGGCTACATGTCTCAAACACTGGATCTCCCATGTCCTAGGGAGCAAATCAGTTCTCCCTGTCAGTGGATGATGAGGCCAAGATGACAGGCACAGTCACACAAATAGCTCATAAAAATCTTACAGATAATTCCTATCTCTGTCACACAGGGACAAGTCAATTAGGCCTGTTCTGGGTGATGCTGGGACAGGTTAGGAAGTATCAGTCCAACCCCCTTCTCAAAGCAGGACCAATCACCAGACAGATTTTTGACCCAGATCCCTAAATGGCCCCCCTAAGGATTGAACTCACAACCCTGGTTTTAGCAGGCTAATGCTCAAACCACTGAGCTATCCCTCCCCCTGGCTTTTGTCTCCTGTCTTAACCCAAAACTCCTGCCCTGGCCTCCTCAGGGCCAAACCTTAACAGCACTTTAGTGGCCATCCTGAGTTGAACATTCGTTTGAGTGCAATATTTGGCTTTGTCCTGGTGCGTTTCCCATTGGTCCTATTGTCTTTCCTGCAGCAACGGTTCTCTCCATGGTCCTCTGGGCAGTTCAAACCATGGTGAGAATGGCCAGACGGGGTGGTGGGAGTGTTCTATGGCATGGAAGCTGTAAACATTGGGCGTCCCTACCTGGGTACGGCCATAGGGCAAGTGCAGTAAATATTGGCACTGGTTTTGCAGGCCATGGTGATTCTGGTGTGGGTAACCAAGCCAGAGGACCCAGCTGCTACTGGCATCCTGAAGCTGGCCAGCCCTTATGCTGCTTGCCTGTTTGCTGCGGTGGCATGGGCCCAGCACGTCGCAGAGTAGCATGGGAAAGCCTCCTATGGCAGGGGAAAAAACAAGACTGCCTTCCTTAGCAGAGAGGGTCATGGAGGATCTTCTGCAAGGAGGGATCTTTCTGCAACTTGGCCTGGAACTCAGCAGCTGGGAAAGGGATGGGGGCCTGCTCCCTCTCGCCAGCTGGGTCTGAAGCCGCAGCCCCTCTGAGCCTTGTCCCTGGGCACTCCCTCCCCTCCGGGGTGGGGTCCTGTGCCTCCGGTGAGGTACCCTCCCCGAGGTCAGGGCATAGTGCCCCTCACCGGCTCTGGCTAGGGATCATGACTAGGGCGTTCTGAGGGTTGCTTGGCCAATCCTCTAGGTCACCCCCATCAACACCTCAGTGGGCAAATGGTGGTGCACCCCCACGTCCTTGGAGCCCTCCTTGGCCCCCCATTTCAGATGTGCCCTCACCACGGGCACCTTGAATGGGGTCCCGCTTACACCCATCAGGGTCAGGTAGGCATCGGGCACCACCTGATCTGGGGCCACCATCTCAGCCCGGGAGGGCCAGCGTCACCTCAGCACCTGTGTCCCAGTATCCATTGACCTTTCTCCCATCCACTTCCAGGGGAACAAGGCACTCACTCGGCAGGGACAGCCCTGCGCCCACCCTCCAGACTGAGAATCTTGAGTCTGGAGCATCCAGCCCCCCCGGGGAGCTGGTCTGGGAAACTCCTCCCTCCTGAGCAGTGGGTAAGCTGCCAGCTCCCCCCCACACACACACCTGGGAAGCCCGCCCCTCCTCTGGCTGGGTCCCTACCCAGTTAACCCTGTGAGAGTTTGGTTTGCTCAGTCTGTCCTTGAGTTTGGGGCACTGGGTCCGTATGTGGCCTCTCTGGCCACAGTAATAACAAGTCATGTTCCGTTGGTCCCCTCGAGCTGGTCGGTTGATCCTGGTGCTGGTTGTTCCCCTTGAGACGGGGTTCTCCACATTCCCCCTTTGGGGGATCCCAGGGTGACATACTCTTTGCGCCGTGGTGGGCTTATTCTTTTGGGACTCCTCTGTTCCACCCTCTGACCGTCTGTCCACAAACTCGTCGGCCAGCTGCCCTGCGGTCTGCAGGTCCTCTGGCTTTTTGTCCACCAACCATATCCACAGGACCCTACCCTGGTGGGGAGGGAGCACCCAGGGACAAGGCTCAGAGGGGCTGCGGCTTCAGACCCAGGCAGTGAGAGGGAGCAGGTCCCCATCCTTTCCCCAGCCTCTGAGTTCTAGACCGAGTTGCAGAAAGATCACTCCTTGCAGAAGCTAAGAACCTGGCTGGCCTCAGTGCAGTACATACCATGGGAAGAGGCTGCCAGGAGAGGTTCCTGTGGGAGAAGGGGTTCCTGTACTGAGAATGGGCTCCCCTGGGGAAGTGGAGTCATGGGAGATCTGGAGGCAGTTGGTGGTCCCCCAGAAGTATCGCTGCAAGCTACTGTACCTGGGCCATGACATCCTTCTCTCAGAACACCAGGGAATCCGGCGTACCAGGCAGAGGCTGCTACAGAACTTTTACTGGACTGGAATCTTTAATACTGTCCATCAGTATTGCCGATCCTGTGACTCCTGTCAAAGGGTGGGGAAGGCCCGGGACAAGGGGAAAGCAGCTCTGAGAGCTTTGTCCATCATAGAGGAGCCTTTTCAAAAGGTGGCTGTGGACATAGTGGGGCCTCTCAGCAAGACAACCTGGTCGGGGAAGAAATACATTCTGGTGGTGGTAGATTTTGCAACCCGTTACCCCGAGGCAGTGGCCTTGTCTTCTATCGAAGCAGACACAGTGGGAGATGCACTGCTGACCATTTTCAGCTGAGTGGGGTTCCCCAAGGAAGTCTTGACAGACCAAGGATCCAACTTCATGTCAGCCCTGCTCCGGTACTTGTGGGAGAAATGTGGGGTCCTGCGCATCTGGATCTCAGCATATCACCCCCAGTCCAATGGGCTGGTGGAGAGGTTCAGTGGAAGATGATGCTGAAAAGCTTTAGGAACCAGCACCCGCAGGATTGGGACAAGTACTTACCTCACCTGCTGTTCACGTACAGGGAAGTGCCCCAGGAGTCTACTGGGTTTTCGCCTTTTGAACTGTTATATGGAAGAAGGATAAGGGGGGCCCTGGACCTGATGAGAGATGAATGGGAGGGGAAGGCCACTCCCAATGAAGAATCAGTGGTGGAGTATGTCTTGACCTTCCAAGAAAGACTTGCTGAGCTCATGGGCTTGGCCAAGGAGAATCTGGCCAGAGCCCAGAGGAAGCAGAAGGTCTGGTATGACCGCACGGCGTAGGCCCGCGCCTATGCCACCGGAGACCGGGTGATGGTTCTCATCCCCGTGAGAAAAAACAAACTACAAGCCACCTGGGAAGGTCCTTTCAAGGTTGTCAAGCAACTAAATGAGGTAAACTATGTGGTGGAACTGTCTAACTGGGCACTCCGCCACCGGGTGTACCATGTTAATATGATGAAGCCATATTATGACAGGGGGAATGTGGTGTTGGCCATGTGTGGACATTGGGAGGAGCAGGGAGATGACCCTTTAGTAGATCTATTCCCTGAGACAGGAGCTGGCTCCTCCCTGGAAACAATTCCCCTCTCGGATCGGCTAACCCCTGCCCAGCAAGCTGAGATCAGAGGGGTGCTGCATTTGTACCGACAGCTGTTTTCCAACCAGCCTGGACTCACTAATCTGACTGTCCACTGGGTAGAGACAGGATCACATCCTCCTATAAGATGCTCCCCCTTCTGAGTCACAGGGAAAACCGCTCAGGACCTGGAAAGAGAGGTCAGTGACTTGCTGACTTTGGGGGTGATCCAGCACTCTTCCAGCCCTTGGGCCTCGCCGGTGGTGCTGGTCCCCAAAAAGGACGGGTCAATCCGGTTCTGTGTGGACTATCGGAAGCTTAATGCCATCCCCGTGTCTGATGCCTACCCCATGCCCAGGCCTGACGAGCTCCTAGACAAGCTGGGAGGAGCTCGGTACCTTACCACCATGGATCTTACAAAGGGCTACTGGCAAGTGCCACTGGATGCAGATGCCAGGCTGAAGTCTGCCTTTATCACTCCTCTGGGGCTCTATGAGTTCCTGGCCCTGCCTTTCGGCCTCAAGGGGGCGCCTGCTACCTTCCAGCACCTGCTGGATCAGCTACTGAGGGGGATGGAGAGTTTTGCTGTGGTGTACATTAATGACATCTGTGTCTTTAGCCAGACCTGGGAGGACCATGTGTCCCAGGTTAAACAGTGCTGGACAGACTCCAGGAGGCTGGGCTGACCATAAAAGCTGAGAAGTGCAGGGTGGGGATGGCTGAAATATCTTACCTGGGCCACCAGGTGGGGAGGGGCTGCCTAAAGCCAGAACCAGCCAACATGGAGGTGATCTGAGACTGGCCCGCTCCCCAAACCAAAACGCAGGTCCAAGCCCTTATTGGAATGGCGGGGTATTATCGAAGATTTGTGCCACACTTTAGCTCCATAGCCACCCCCTCACTGAGCTATGCAAGAAGGGAAAGCCAGACAAGGTGGTCTGGACTGAGCAGTGCCAGAAGGCTCTATGTGCGCTGAAGGAGGCTCTGGTCAGTGGCCCAATTCTGGTAAACCCAGACTTTGACAAGCCCTTTATGGTGTTCACCGACGCTGGGTGCGGTGTTAATGCAGGTTAATGAAAAAGGGGAAAGACACCCCATCATGTACTTGAGCAAGAAGTTGTTACCTCGGGAGCAAAACTACGCAGCCATGGAGAAGGAATGCCTGGCCATGGTGTGGGCCCTTAAGAAACTACTGCCATGTCTATTTGGGTGACACTTCACTGTATACACTGACCACTCTCCCCTGACCTGGCTACACCAGATGAAAGGAGCCAACGCCAAGCTCCTGAGGTGGAGTCTGCTCCTGCAGGATTACGATATGGAGGTGGTCCATGTTAAGGGGAGTGTGTGACATTATTGACATAAGCTATGACCATATAGATCATTGTTGCAACCACTGTTATATATTTGCAGCAAATATTGTACAAAGGTTGTCATGTAAGGTGTCTATGGAAAGGTTATGATTTGCTGATTGTGATTATGCTATCTGTATGGGTGTATCATTTTTGTAGTTGACATTATGAATATTGGCTATGTACTTGTATCTCAATGTGTTTTGATTCTAAGTAGCCTCAGTGAAGCATTTGGTCAGCTTCTTGAGAAAGGACTATTCTCAGTAAGTGCCCAAACAAGAAACACTTAACTGATAATGGACTTTGGGAGACGCCAATCCACATCTGAGCTTTCCTGGGAACGGTCAAACTAACATGTAAACAATGGCGTCAGCCTGTAAAGAACTGAGTCATGCATAAACATGTGACTTGCCCATGTGACTCCAAACTCCATCTTGCTGCTGTAATTTCCACAGTAAGAATAAAGGGGTGTCCTTCCACATTTCAGAGGATATAAAAGGCCTTGGAAACCCCTCCATCTTGTCTTCAATCCTGCTTCTTGCCTCTGGAGGAACCTTGTGTGACAAAGTGGGACTGTTCTTAATCTTTCCTCTGAATACTGTGTGGGTGCCTCAGTTTCCCCTATGCATTTCTTAAGTCTCCAGTGTGCATACATGGCTGACACTTTGTATCCTGGCAACAAATGGCTGGGGCCTTTCCCCCCTGCAAGGGAATAGCTAAAGATGAACAAAGAGATCAGGTGACCTCCTGGCCCGGGAAAAAGACAAAGGCCAGAAAGGAGGGGCTGGAGGGGGTTTCAGTTTGGAGCTGGCTGGGGACTAGGAGTGAGTGCAGACGTTGTAGATCAATCTCTGATAATTTTCATATGACTTTACATTGTGCCTCTTCATACAACCTTGTGGTGGGTCTACCCACGTGTGACCTCTGTTTTCATGGAACTTTGTATCAAAGCCTCATTTAGAAACTTTGCATTGCCCTTGGTATAATATTATAGTCCCTAAGGATAGAATAAGATAGAAGAAAAATTTCTTTTTGCTAGCAGTAGAACAAGAGCTCTCCCCCCCCCACACTCTTAATCAATTGCCCTGTTGAATGAATGAGGTGTGAATGAGCAAGGCATGGAAGGCAGCACCTCCAGACAGCCTCAACTGTTGGAGAGGGGCTGGGAGCCAGACCCAAGGACAATAAAGGTGTCAAGTGGGCTCATTAAAGACAAGCAGACATACTGACGGCCTCGGGGGTTAGAAGCAAGCTCCTTCTTTTGGAAACACCCTCTTTGCAGCATTGGGACAACACTCAAAAGAAAGCAGCACAAAGGACCAATGGACACAGACACAGAGTTTGAATCTGGTATAGATTTGCATAAGAGGAAAGCTGCTATAAAAGTGAGGTGTCTTGCAGAGGACCCCGGGTCTCGTCTTGTCAACATGGGAGCATCGATCCGGATCGGCAGAAGCCCGGCTCCACCCCCTCCCCCATCTAACTCACCTGGCCAGTGAAGTTAAGGGGAGCAACTAATTGGTAACAACAAGACGGAATGGGTTTGTGTGTGTGTGTGAGTGTGTGAGTGTAAGTGTAAGTGTAATATATTATATGCATATAATACAGTGTTAATGAATACATGTATTACTAATAAATGTGGCGTTTTGTCTTATTCCCCCTGAAAAGATCCTGTGCAGTACTTTAAGTACAACATTTTGGTGGAGAATGCGAAAGGGGGAGCAAGCATAGAACCCACAGTTATTATAAAACTGGTGTGCACACTGCCAGCTTTAGCAAGCCTGGCACTAGAGGAAAAAGAGCGTAAACTTTCAGTTAATTAACCAAACTCTGAAGGATATAGGAGTTTAGGTTTAAATTGTGTTCATGACTGAGCTAAAGAGGAGAACTTAGTGTTTCTCACTCTGATCCGGGGAAGGATCTAATCCGGGGAAGGATTTGTATAATTGGTGTATGAACCCTCGGTGGTAGCAGACCGAGTAATACAGAGGGAAGCTTAGCGTCTCTCCCTCTGGCCCAGAGTGGGTTAAAAACATAAGATGCAGATCTTGTTCTGTTAAACCAAACTCTGAAGGATATAGGAGTTTGGGCAGTGTAGTGTGGTTTGTTTGTTTTGTTTTGTTTTTTGTAAGTAATATTGTGGTAATTTCACAATTTTGAAGAAAATGTTTAAGGAATGGGACCAGGAAGGGTGGGGGCTAGTTGGAAAGCCCACCCTCCTTGCTAAATTGTTAGTGGAACAAGGCTTGTGCCCATGGAAAGGAACTGTTTATTGGAAAAAGCAGGATTGGGCCCAGGCAAGCAACAGATAGAGAAACTGAAAAACAGGTTGGGTACAGAGAGTTAAAACAGCACTCTCAAATCTTACAGCAGCAGTAACATCAGGAGAAGAAACATTTAAGACCCCAGAAGGGGGCAGACCTTTGGGACCCCTCTGGAGATTGGGAAGGGGGATATTTGAAATATTTGGGTAAATTCCTCCTCCCAGGGCCAAAATGCCATTGAAACAGTTAACAACAGTGCCTGCTTCTGCCTCAGATCTCCAGGCCATGGCAAAATGGCTGAAAATTTTAAAACAGAATTTTATTTTTTCTAGATGGAGTGTTAACGCCCTTTTACTGAGAGAAAGGGAGAATTTACACTCACAAGAAATGCACCACTTAATTAGCATTTGTGCAGCCCCAAGTACCAAACACACTGTGGCAGAGACCAAGCAGGTTCTGCCAGGGTAAAAGCACTGTGCTAATTTGTTTCCAAGTTTCTATCTTTCAGGCTCTAAACCGGAACATCAGGAGAGCTGGTACCAGCTGAAGAGTTATAAAATACCATGGTTATAGTGTCATGACAAAGTCTGTGTTCAGTGTTCTGTGTTGCATGTTCTGTGTCTGTCTCTAGTGGTGTCCTGTGCTAGCATTGGGTCCAGAAAAAGAGGAAATACTACACTAGACAGGGTAAATGTCTTTTCCTCTCTCTACTTCCCCCATCTCCATCCAACTTATCAATCACCCCTTGTGTCCAAAAGACTTTGGTCCCCAGTGCATCAGGGTTATTTTGTTTTGTTTTGTTAGGTTCTCTAATAATCATTTTGTTGTTAATTTTTGTTCTTGATACATTTGTATTGTTAGTTACATTTGCTTGTATTATTATTAATTCCACACTTTCCTCTATGCACTCTGATTCTATTTCCCCAAGCCCTGAAGGGTAGTTCTTGGGCCCCCATAACCTGTAAAACCTTGGCCCATGATTGTAGTGCACCATCTTTCAGGTCCCCAGAAACCTCTAAGAACAACTGTTAAAAACAGGAGATTCTACAACATTTTAGCAACTGAATGTTAGTTTAAGTCCAAATATTATAATTATAATTGTTTGCATTTGTGTTTATGTTATATCTGGTGTTTAGTCAATTGTAATGGTTTTAGTTATATTCACCTGGTTATAATTGTTTGGTTTGTTTGCAACAAATACAAAAGATTTATATGGTGACCACTCAAGAATTGTTCTTGAGAGGTCAAAAGGGGGACAATGTAGATCAATCTCTGATAATTTTCATATGACTTTACATTGTGCCTCTTCATACAACCTTGTGGTGGGTCTACCCACGTGTGACCTCTGTTTTCATGGAACTTTGTATCAAAGCCTCATTTAGAAACTTTGCATTGCCCTTGGTATAATATTATAGTCCCTAAGGATAGAATAAGATAGAAGAAAAATTTCTTTTTGCTAGCAGTAGAACAAGAGCTCTCCCCCCCCCACACTCTTAATCAATTGCCCTGTTGAATGAATGAGGTGTGAATGAGCAAGGCATGGAAGGCAGCACCTCCAGACAGCCTCAACTGTTGGAGAGGGGCTGGGAGCCAGACCCAAGGACAATAAAGGTGTCAAGTGGGCTCATTAAAGACAAGCAGACATACTGACGGCCTCGGGGGTTAGAAGCAAGCTCCTTCTTTTGGAAACACCCTCTTTGCAGCATTGGGACAACACTCAAAAGAAAGCAGCACAAAGGACCAATGGACACAGACACAGAGTTTGAATCTGGTATAGATTTGCATAAGAGGAAAGCTGCTATAAAAGTGAGGTGTCTTGCAGAGGACCCCGGGTCTCGTCTTGTCAACATGGGAGCATCGATCCGGATCGGCAGAAGCCCGGCTCCACCCCCTCCCCCATCTAACTCACCTGGCCAGTGAAGTTAAGGGGAGCAACTAATTGGTAACAACAAGACGGAATGGGTTTGTGTGTGTGTGTGAGTGTGTGAGTGTAAGTGTAAGTGTAATATATTATATGCATATAATACAGTGTTAATGAATACATGTATTACTAATAAATGTGGCGTTTTGTCTTATTCCCCCTGAAAAGATCCTGTGCAGTACTTTAAGTACAACAACGTGGGTGTCTGCCTCGCAGGGCCCCAGAATGGACCCGGCTGAGAGGTCGGTTCTCTGTACCTACAAGCTCTGTTTTAGACCGTGTTCCTGTCATCTAATAAACCTCTGTTTTACTGGCTGGCTGAGAGTCACATCTGACTGTGAAGTGGGGGTGCAGGACCCTCTGGCTTCCCCAGAACCCCGCTTGGGCGGACTTGCTGTGGGAAGCGCACGGAGGGGCATATGCTGAATGCTCCAAGGAGAGACCCAGGAGGTGAAGCCGTGTGAGCTTCTTGCCCTGAAGACAGTCTGCTCCGAGGGAGAGGAGGCTCCCCAATGTCCTGACTGGCTTTGTGGGGAGCAGTTCCAGAGCATCGCCCGGGGACTCCGTGCCAACTGGTGGCACCGGTGGGATGTACAGCACCCTGTGAATGGCGCTGCTTGCTGTAAGTGACTGTGGAGCAGTAAAACAAAGGAGGGATAATGAGGACCAGGCGTGCTGAAGGCTCAGAGAGGGACGGTTTCAGGGGGCGATTAACCTTTGGTAGTGTGTGACCAGCGAGAAGGACTGTTGGAGTAACGGGGTCCCCCTGAGGACTGCAGCGAGCAGTCTCAGGGGCGGAGAAGCCTGCCGCTCGACCCTGGGAGAAAGAAGGACTTTTGCAGTGACAGGGTTCCCCTGGGGATTGCAGCGAGCGTCCCAGGAGTGGAGGAGTCTGCAACTCAACCCTGGCAAAGAGGTGGTGACCTCGAGAAGGGCTGGCACACTAGGGGTTCTTCCTGGAAACCATGGGGGAGCTGAGAGCACACAGGCCTCTGAGTCCAAAGCAACTTGGGAACAATGGAGTGATGGCCTATCACCATCTCCTTAAGAAGGACATTGTAATCCTGTGCAAAAAGAGAGGGTTACGCATTGGGAAGTTCACCAAGGCCCAGTTAATCGTGCAGCTGGAGGACGAGGACCGCTCTAAGAAGCAGATTCCTGACCCAGATGGGGCTACAAGAGGATCTGGAAGCAGCAGGAGCAGTAGCCAGGCATCCCCAAGAGTCTGGTCCCCAACCAGACGGGGGTCTTCACGATCGGGTTCCCCATCAGGGGGGTCGGACACAGATGGGACTGGAGCTGAGTCCGAGAAAGCAAGAGGACAGTGAGAGAGAGCAAGAGCCCAAGAAAAAGCTGCAGGAGAAGCAGCAGCAGCATGGACTGGCGATGGTGGAGCCGAAAGGCATAGGGGGCTTCCCAGGGGTGAGTGGGGATAGACCCCGGACTGCCAGTTCCGCAGACAACCTCGATACTAAATTGCTGCCCCTGGTTAAGAAGGGGTCGGGGATGTGGATGCCCACCACACTGCCTTCAAGCAGGTGGGTGATTTGAACCAGGGGGACCCTGCGGAAAAGCCCCGGTATCTAGCTCCCTTGCTGGGTCCCAAGGCCATAGACGCTGTCAGCCAGATGGGTGAGATGATGGACAGGCTCCCACCTCAGGCCCGGGCCTATATGTTGGCGTGGACTCTCCTGAGCTCAGGCCCCTCAGAACCCCAGTGGGAGCGGAAGGTGGGAATCAATGGGGAGACATGCCTAGGGTGGCGTGACCCTGGGACAGAGAGAACTGTTGTCAGGCCCTGGGTGGTGCAGCTGCAGATGCTGAGGGGCTGTGTGACCTGGGTGAAGGTCCCCAGGATGAAGCCCCTCGCCCTGCCTATGGCCCGGATCCCTGTGCAGACACAGGAGGGGTCGGGCTGGCTGGTAGTTGGGGTTCTCCAGGATATCGGCTGTGAGGCCTTGTTGAGGGGTGACTGTGTCTCTTTGGGACAGGATTCAGTAGGGTTACCATATTTCAATACTGAAAAAAGAGGACACTCCACGGGGCCCTGGCCCCCCCCAACCCCGCCCCTGCCCAAACTCCGCCCCCTCCCCTGAGCACCCGGCATTCCCCCTCCTTCCTCCCGCCCCCCAGGCTCCGGCTGCTGCTGCGCTGGGGAAGTTGCTTCGGCTCCCGCTGCGGTGGAGAGCGGCGGGAGCCAGGAAAGTTGGAGCCCGGGGAGGAGGCGGCTGCGCACTCGGATGCCGCCAGCCGCCTCTGTGCCCCTGCAGATTGGGGGAGTTGTTAGTTTTGCTGCAGCCACTCCACTCGCACTTGGGGTCCCCCGAGCATCTTTTACCCTAGGGTTACCATATTTTGTGCCTCCAAATGGAGGACACTCCACGGCCCCCGGCCCCGCCCCCAGCACCGCCCAACCCCGCCCCCTCCCCAAAGTCTCCGCCCCCTCCCCTGCTTCCCGCGAATATTTGATTCGCGGGAAGCCTGAAGCAGGTAAGGGGGGTGTGGGGGGAGGAGGCGCGGCCCAGGCTGGCCCCCCGGCGTTTCCAGCCTGGGTCAGCTCGGGCCCTGGGGTGCCGGCCCCGGCCGACCACCCCCGGCCCGCCCAGCACTGCCGGCCCCCGGCGGCCCGGCGCACCCCCCGGCTCCCGGCCCCGCGGGCCCGGCTCCCCGCCGGCCCAGCTGACCGGCTCCCCGCGGGCCCGGCTCCCCGCGGGCCCGGCTGACCCGGCTCCCCGCCGGCCCAGCTCCCCACGGGCCCGGCTGACCCGGCTCCCCGCCGGCCCGGCTCCCCGCGGGCCCGGCTGACCCGGCTCCCCGCCGGCCCGGCTGACCCGGCTCCCCGCCGGCCCGGCTGACCGGCTCCCCGCGGGCCCGGCTCCCCGGCTGACCGGCTCCCCGCGGGCCCGGCTGACCCGGCTCCCCGCCGGCCCGGCTGACCCGGCTCCCCGCCGGCCCGGCTCCCCGCGGGCCCGGCTGACCCGGCTCCCCGCCGGCCCGGCTCCCCGCGGGCCCGGCTGACCCGGCTCCCCGCCGGCCCGGCTGACCCGGCTCCCCGCCGGCCCGGCTGACCGGCTCCCCGCGGGCCCGGCTCCCCGGCTGACCGGCTCCCCGCGGGCCCGGCTCCCCGGCTGACCGGCTCCCCGCGGGCCCGGCTGACCCGGCTCCCCGCCGGCCCGGCTCCCCGCCGGCCCGGCTGACCCGGCTCCCCGCCGGCCCGGCTCCCCGCGGGCCCGGCTGACCCGGCTCCCCGCCGGCCCGGCTGACCGGCTCCCCGCGGGCCCGGCTGACCCGGCTCCCCGTGGGCCCGGCTGACCGGCTCCCCGCGGGCCCGGCTCCCCGGCTGACCGGCTCCCCGCGGGCCCAGCTGACCCGGCTCCCCGCCGGCCCGGCTCCCCGCGGGCCCGGCTGACCCGGCTCCCCGCCGGCCCGGCTGACCGGCTCCCCGCGGGCCCGGCTGACCCGGCTCCCCGCCGGCCCGGCTCCCCGCGGGCCCGGCTCCCCGCGGGCCCGGCTGACCCGGCTCCCCGCCGGCCCGGCTCCCCGCCGGCCCGGCTGACCCGGCTCCCCGCCGGCCCGGCTCCCCGCCGGCCCGGCTGACCCGGCTCCCCGCCGGCCCGGCTCCCCGCCGGCCCGGCTGACCGGCTCCCCGCGGCCCGGCTGACCTCCCGATTTTCCCGGACATGCCTGGCTTTTGGGGATTTCCCCCCAGACGGGGATTTGAGCCCCCAAAAGCCGGACATGTCCGGGAAAATCCGGACGTATGGTAACCCTATTTTACCCGAGTGCGAGTGGCTGCAGCAAAACTAACAACTCCCCGGATCTGCGGGGGCACAGAGGCAGCGGGAGGCATCCGAGCGCGCAGCCGCCTCCTTCCCGGGCTCCGGCCGCTGCTGCACTGGGGAAGTTGCTTCGGCCCTGGCACGCAGTGGAGAGCAGCGGGAGCCGGGAAAGTTGAACCCCGGGGAGGAGGCGGTCCCCTTACCATGCCTCCCTATTTTCCCGGACATGTTCGGTCTTTTTGGAAATTCCTCCAGACGGGATTTGAGGACCATAAAAGCCGGACATGTCCGGGAAAATTCGAACGTATGGTAACCCTAGGATCCAGGCCCTGCTCCTGTTGTTGTCAATAGCTACCGGTGTGTGCTCTGCTCTTGTTCGATGATGATAACAGTCAGCTGCGTGTGTGTTCCCTCTGTGTGCTGCCCCGGCTCTGCAGATCGCTGACACCGCAGACCCCGAGAGAACCCCCAAAGACCACAGACTCTAGTAAGGTACGAAGGAACCTGAGCCAGGTTTATTGTCAAACGAAGCACAGTAATAGACTCTACAGGACATACTATGAATTTGTGCCCCCTGGCAATGGACACAGCTCAGTCAGTGGCGGGACTTTCCATTGCCCCCTAGGCTGGTCAAAGATGCGCACTCCGGGACTACTTTTATACAGTTACAGGACAGATTACTCATCCCTACTAACGTATTGAGGTACAGCTCCTTCACTCATTGGGGGCTGTCTCCTCCTTTGATCATGTTGTTTTCTATCCATCACGCTGTCCTTTTGACCCTGTCTTTAAGAGGCACCTGCTTCTAGCAGCCCTCTTCTTGCCAACTTCTGTGAGTGGGGCCTGCCTCTGGCTCACAGCCAGCTTTTGCTTAGCAATGCCTGGAAGTACTTTGATTCAGCCTTCAGGCTTCAGACTGGCCTCTGACACAAGAGGTTATGTTTCAGGGCCTCATCTTACTACACCTGTAACGGCCGAGGATTTGAATTTGATGCTGTGACCAGAGCAGAGAGCTCCTTGCCTGCCCCACTGGGACAGCAAGGGCAGCGCTGAGCATAGTGGGAGCTGAGACCTCAGCTGAGTGGGGGGACACTGAATAGGCGGCAAGTTTAGGGTTACCATATTTTGTGCCTCCAAAAGGAGGACACTCCACGGGGCCCCGGCCCCACCCCCAGCCCCGCCCACACCCACCCCAACTCCGCCCCTTCCCAAAGTTTCCGCCCCCTCCCCTGCTTCCACGAACATTTGATTCGCGGGAAGCCTGAAGCAGGTAAGGGGGGTGTGGGGGGAGGAGGCGCGGCCCAGGCTGGCCCCCCGGCGTCTCCAGCCTGTGTCGGCTCGGGCCCTGGGGTGCCGGCCAAGCACCCCGGGCCCCCGCCCAGCACTGCCGGTCCCCGGCCCGGCCCCTGGGCCCCCAGCCGAGCACCCCCGGCACCACACCGCCAGTCCCCGGCCCGGCCCCCCGGCACCGCACCGCCGGCTCGGCACCGCACCGCCGGCCCGGCCGCCGTCCAGCCCGGCCTGGCACCGCCGGCCCGAGCCCCTGGCCTGGCCCGGCACCGCCAGCCCGTCCCCCGAGCCCCCGGCCCGGCCCGGCACCGCCGGCCCGTCCCCCGAGCCCCCGGCCCGGCACCGCTCCGCCGGCCCGGCCCCCAAGCCCCCGGCCTGGCCCGGCACCGCTCCGCCGGCCCGGCCCCCGAGCCCCCGGCACCGCTCCGCCGGCCCGGCCCCCGAGCCCCCGGCCCGGCCCGGCACCGCTCCGCTGGCCCAGCCCCCGAGCCCCCGGCACCGCTCCGCCGGCCCGGCCCCCGAGCCCCCGGCCCGGCACCGCTCCGCCGGCCCGGCCCCCGAACCCCCGGCCCGGGAGCGCTCCGCCGGCCCGGCCCCCGAGCCCCCGCACCGCCGGCCCCGCATGTCCCGATTTTCCCGGACATGTCCGGCTTTTTGGGATTTCCCCCCGGACGGGGATTTGGAGCCCAAAAATCTGGACATGTCCGGGAAAATCCGGACGTATGGTAACCCTAGGCAAGTTATATGGGCTCGTGGTGCCCGAGCTCCAGGAATATTCAGGGCCAGGGGCTGTGCTCCACCAATATTTGGAGCTGGGTTTCTCCCCTGGCCCTGCCTGGAGTGGGCCCCAGCCCCCGCCTGCCATCCCCCCTGCACCTCCCACCCCACCCCACCCCAGAGCGGCCCCCCCGCTCCAGACCTTCCCTGCCTGAAAGAAAACAGTGGTGCCTCTCCCTTGCTTCTGCTGCCGGCTGCCGCCGCTGCTGCTGCTGCCTAAGATCAGCGCCGGCAGTCAGACTGAGGCAGCAGCTGCTGCTGCAGCACCTCAGGAAGGGGAGGGGGAGAGAAGAGGGGAGGGGAGGGCTGCCAAGCACGTATGTGCCCTCTCCCCTCCCCTGGCACCCACCTGGAGGAGACGCCAAGGGTAGGGTTACCATACATCCGTTTTTTCCCGGACATGTCCGGCTTTTCGGCAATCAAACCCCCGTCCGGGGGGAATTGCCAAAAAGCCGAACATATCCGGGAAAATGCCGGCCGGGCACTTCCCCTCCCGGACTCCAGTGGCGCAGGGTCCAGAGGCATGGGGGCTGCCCGAAGCCGGTAGCGCTCGGGCAGCTCAGCTCTGTTTAAGAGCCGAGTGCTACGGACTTTGGGCAGCCCCCATGCCTCCGGACCCTGCGCCGCCGGAGCCCGGGAGAGGAAGTGCCCGGACGGGGGCGCAGGGTCCGGAGGCATAGGGGCTGCCCGAAGCCCAAGCGCTACCGGCTTAACGGTTTGCCGGGCAGCCTCCAGACCCTGCGCCCCCGGCTGGGCGCTTCCCCTCCCGGGCTCCAGCTGCGCTGGGGAAGCGCCGTCCGGGGGCACAGGGTCTGGGGGCTGCCCGGCAAACCGTGAAGCCGGTAGCGCTGGGGCAGCCCTTTTCGCGTGGCTGGGAGTGGGAGGGAGGAGGGGGCGGGGTTGGGGTGGAGTTGGGGCGGGGCTGGGCTGGGAAATGGGCGGGGCCAGGGCCCCGTGGAGGGTCCTCTTTTTTTATTTGTTAAATATGCTAACCCTAGCCAAGGGGACTTCCAGCCAGGAGACGGACATCACTCACCTGAGCAGCTGCTGGGGCTTCGGTGAGTGTTGACCCTATGATCCACACACACTGTTGTACTTAAAGTACTGCACAGGATCTTTTCAGGGGGAATAAGGCAAAACGCCACATTTATTAGTAATACATGTATTCATTAACACTGTATTATATGCATATAATATATTACACTTACACTCACACACACACACAAACACACTCCGTCTTGTTGTTACCAATTAGTTGCTCCCCTTAACTTCACTGGCCAGGTGAGTTAGATGGGGGAGGGGGTGGAGCCGGGCTTCTGCCGATCCGGATCGATGCTCCCATGTTGACAAGACGAGACCCGGGGTCCTCTGCAAGACACCTCACTTTTATAGCAGCTTTCCTCTTATGCAAATCTATACCAGATTCAAACTCTGTGTCTGTGTCCATTGGTCCTTTGTGCTGCTTCCTTCTGGGTGTTGTCCCAATGCTGCAAAGAGGGTGTTTCCAAAAGAAGGTGCTTGCTTCTAACCCCCGAGGCCATCAGTATGTCTGCTTGTCTTTAATGAGCCCACTTGACACGTTTTATTGTCCTTGGGTCTGGCTCCCAGCCCCTCTCCAACAGTTGAGGCTGTCTGGAGGTGCTGCCTTCCATGCCTTGCTCATCCACACCTCATTCATTCAACAGGGCAATTGATTAAGAGTGGGGGGGGGGGGGGGGGAAGAGCTCTTGTTCTACTGCTAGCAAAAAGAAATTTTTCTTCTATCTTATTCTATCCTGAGGGGCTATAATATTATACCAAGGGCAATGCAAAGTTTCTAAATGAGGTTTTGATACAAAGTCCCATGAAAACAGAGGTCACACATGGGTAGACCCACCACAAGGTTATATGAAGAGGCACAATGTAAAGTCATATGAAAATTATCAGAGATTGATCTACAACACACACACCCGCCTGCAGCCCCCATTCCTGCCCAACACTGGGCAAGGGGCAGCCCTATGCCCCCATCCCCTACCCCCAGTGAGGCTAGGGTGAGGGGCAGCAGGAGAGGAAGGAAGCCACATGTGATGGCAGTCCCCTCCCCCCGCAGCAACCACCCACCCACAGGGGAGATGGGGGAGAGGGGCTTCCTAGACCTGAGCAGCTGGGGCTTGGGTAAATTTTGTGACAACCTGCCCCTCCCCCCCCCCCCCCCCCGCCAGCCACTACCCTGCAGTCCTCACTCCTGCCCCACGCTGGGCAAGGGGCAGCCCCATCCCCAGTGAGGCTATGGTGAAGGGCAGCAGCAGGGGAGGCCACACGTGATGGCAACCCTCCCCCCCCCAAGTATCCACCATAGGGGAGGCGAGTGGACTTTCTGGACCTGAGAGGGGCCCGAGGAGCATGTGCAGTGACCGTGGTGCAGAGTGAGTATGCTGCAGGGGTGGGGGGAGGGAGAGAGGAGGGGTCCCTCCCCCGGAGCTTGCTGCTGCTGGCGAGGGGAGTCCTCTCTCTGGCCCTAGCGCTGGGGCAGCCTATCTGCACCCCAAGTTCCTTATCCCCAGCCCTGCCCCACCCAAGAGCCTGTGCCCCCAGCACCCCAACCCTGAGCCCCAGCCCTGAGCACCCTCCTGCACTGTGAACCCCTCATCCCCAGTCCCACCCCAGAACCCTCACCTGAGGGGAAAAACATGCAACTTAAATTTGGCGGTCAGTTTGGAGTATCATTGTGTTTAGCGCAATATTTGATTATTTTACACCCTTTAAAGTGTATAACTGGTCGTATACAGGTGTTACGAAGTGGGAATGTTCTTAATGTTTTCTCTGAATACTGTGTGGGTGCCTCAGTTTCCCCAATGCATTTCTTAAGGATCTAGATGGTGGGATAAGGGGGTGTGATTGTTGTAGAGCCCTAGAGGGCCAGTGTGATGTTGTCTGCACAGAGAATGGCCGACACCCTGTCTCCGGGCAACTGATGGCCTGGGCCGCTCTCCTGCAAGGTGTCAACTGAAGGTGTTGGAGAACAGAGAGATCAGGTGGCCTCCTAATGCTTGGAAAAGAGACAAAGGCCAGAGGAGGGAGTGTCAGAGCCTGTGCGGACTTCCAGGAAGCGCACGGTGTGGAAGGGGATGCTGGGATGCTCTAGAACTACTCCATACAAAGGCAGTCAGGACTCTGGGGGAGCCTCCTCTCTCTGAGCATACTGTCTCCAGGGCAAGAAGCTTACACCTTCCTGGGTCTGACCTCAGAGCATTCAGCATGCCCTTCCACACCGTGCGCTTCCCGCAGCAAGTCCGCACAGGCGGGGCTCCTAGGGAAGCCAGAGGGTCCTGCACCCCAACTCCGTAGTCAGACGTGACTCTCAGTCAGCCGGTAAAACAGAAGATTTATTAGATGACAGGAGCACAGTCTAAAACAGAGCTTGTAGGTACAGAAAACAGGACCCCTCAGTCAAGTCCATCTTTGGGGGTGGGGAGCCCCGACCCAAGTTCTGGGCCTCTCCCCATTTCCCCAGCCAGCTCCAAACTGACACTCCCTCCAGTCCCTCCTCTGGCCTTTGTGTCTCTTCCGGACAAGGAGGCCACCTGATCTCTTTGTCCCCAACACCTTCAGTTGGCACCTTGCAGGGGAAACTGAGGCACCCACACAGTATTCAGAGAAAACATTAAGAACATTCCCACTTCATCACAACAGGTACAACAAAATATAATATAGACTCATAGACTTTAAGGCCAGAAGGGACCATTATGATCATCTAGTCTGACCTCCTGCACAACGCAGGCCACAGAATCTCACCCACCTACTCCTGTAACAAATCCCTAACCTATGCCTGAGTTATTGAAGTCATCAGATCGTGGTTTAAAGACCTCAAGGTGCAGAGAATCCTCCAGCAAGTGACCCGTGCCCCCACGCTGCAGAGGAAGGCGAAAAACCTCCAGGACCTCTGCCAATCTGCCCTGGAGGAAAATTCCTTCCTGACCCCAAATATGGCGATCAGTTAAACCCTGAGCATGTGGGCAAGCCTCACCAGACAGACACCCAGGAAAGAATTCTCTGTAGTAACTCAGATCCCAACCCATCTAACATCCCATCACAGACCATTGGGCATATTTACCTGCTAATAATCAAAGATCAATTAATTGCCCAAATTAGGCTATCCCATCATACCATCCCCTCCATAAAGTTATCAAGCTTAGTCTTGAAACCAGATATGTCTTTTGCCCCTACTACTCCCCTTGGAAGGCTGTTCCAGAACTTCACTCCTCTAATGGTTAGAAACCTTCGTCTGATTTCAAGTCTAAACTTCCTAATGTCCAGTTTATATCCATTTGTTCTTGTGTCCACATTGGTACTAAGCTTGAATAATTCCTCTCCCTCCCTGATATTTATCCCTCTGATATATTTATAAAGAGCAATCATATCTCCCCTCAGCCTTCTTTTGGTTAGGCTAAACAAGCCAAGCTCTTTGAGTCTCCTTTCATAAGACAGGTTTTCCATTCCTCGGATCATCCTAGTAGCCCTTCTCTGTACCTGTTCCAGTTTGAATTCATCCTTCTTAAACATGGGAGACCAGAACTGCACACACTATTCCAGATGAGGTCTCACCAGTGCCTTGTATAACGGTACTAACACCTCCTTATCTTTACTGGAAATACCTCGCCTGATGCATCCCAAGACCGCATTAGCTTTTTTAATGGCCATATCACATTGGCGGCTCATAGTCATCCTGTGATCAACCAATACTCCGAGGTCCTTCTCCTCATCTGTTACTTCCAACTGATGTGTCCCCAATTTATAACCAAAATTCTTGTTATTAATCCCTAAATGCATGACCTTGCACTTTTCACTATTAAATTTCATCCTATTACTATTACTCCAGTTTACAAGGTCATCCAGATCTTCCTGTATGATATCCCGGTCCTTCTCTGTATTAGCAATACCTCCCAGCTTTGTGTCATCCGCAAACTTTATTAGCACATTCCCACTTTTTGTGCCAAGGTCAGTAATAAAAAGATTAAATAAGATTGGTCCCAAAACCGATCCCTGAGGAACTCCACTAGTAACCTCCTTCCAGCCTGACAGTTCACCTTTCAGTACCACCCGTTGTAGTCTCCCCTTTAACCAGTTCCTTATCCACCTTTCAATTTTCACATTGATCCCCATCTTTTCCAATTTAGCTAATAATTCCCCATGTGGAACCATATCAAATGCCTTACTGAAATTGAGGTAAATTAGATCCACTGCATTTCCTTTGTCTAAAAAATCTGTTACCTTCTCAAAGAATGAGATCAGGTTGGTTTGGCACGATCTACCTTTTGTAAAACCATGTTGTATTTTGTCCCAATTACCATTGACCTCAATGTCCTTAACTACTTTCTCCTTCAAAATTTTTTCCAAGACCTTGCATACTACAGATGTCAAACTAACAGGCCTATAGTTACTCGGATCACTTTTTTTCCTTTCTTAAAAATAGGAACTATGTTAGCAATTCTCCAGTCGTACAGTATAACCTCTGAGTTTACTGATTCATTAAAAATTCTTGCTAATAGGCTTGCAATTTCATGTGCCAGTTCCTTTAATATTCTTGGATGAAGATTATCTGGGGCAGTCCCATTAAGCTGTTCGAGTTTGGCTTCTACCTCAGATGCGGTAATATCTACCTCCATATCCTCATTCGTCATCCTACCATTATCCCTAAGCTCCTCATTAGCCTCATTAAAGACTGAGGCAAAGTATTTGTTTAGATATTGGTCCATGCCTAGATTATCCTTAACCTCCACTCCATCCTCAGTGTTTAGCGGTCCCACTTCTTCTTTCTTTGTTTTCTTCTTATTTATATGGCTATAGAACCTTTTACACCTTTTACTATTGGCTTTAATTCTCTTTGCAAGGTCCAACTGTTGTACTTAAAGTACTGCACAGGATCTTTTCAGGGGGGATAAGGCAAAACGCCACATTTATTAGTAATACATGTATTCACTAACACTGTATTATATGCATATAATATATTACACTTACACTCACACACAAACACACTCCGTCTTGTTGTTACCAATTAGTTGCTCCCCTTAACTTCACTGGCCAGGTGAGTTAGATGGGGGAGGGGGTGGAGCCGGGCTTCTGCCGATCCGGATCGATGCTCCCATGTTGACAAGACGAGACCCAGGGTCCTCTGTAAGACACCTCACTTTTACAGCAGCTTTTCTCTTATGCAAATCTATGCCAGATTCAAACTCTGTGTCTGTGTCCATTGGTCCTTTGTGCTGCTTTCTTTTGAGTGTTGTCCCAATGCTGCAAAGAGGGTGTTTCCAAAAGAAGGTGCTTGCTTCTAACCCCCGAGGCCATCAGTATGTCTGCTTGTCTTTAATGAGCCCACTTGACACGTTTTATTGTCCTTGGGTCTGGCTCCCAGGCCAGGTCTACACTACCCCCCTAATTCGAACTAAGGTACGCAACTTCAGCTACGTGAATAACGTAGCTGAAGTTCGAAGTACCTTAGTTCGAACTTACCTTGGTCCACACTCGGCAGGCAGGCTCCCCCGTCGACTCCGCGGTACTCCTCTCGCCGAGCTGGAGTACCGCAGTCGACGGCGAGCACTTCCGGGTTCGACTTATCGCGTCCAGACTAGACGCGATAAGTCGAACCCAGAAGTTCGATTGCCAGCCGCCGAACTAGCGGGTAAGTGTAGCCAAGGCCCCAGCCCCTCTCCAACAGTTGAGGCTGTCTGGAGGTGCTGCCTTTCATGCCTTGCTCATCCACACCTCATTCATTCAACAGGGCAATTGATTAAGGGGGGGGGGGGAAGAGAGCTCTTGTTCTACTGCTAGCAAAAAGAAATTTTTCTTCTATCTTATTCTATCCTTAGGGGCTATAATATTATACCAAGGGCAATGCAAAGTTTCTAAATGAGGCTTTGATACAAAGTTCCATGAAAACAGAGGTCACACATGGGTAGACCCACCACAAGGTTATATGAAGAGGCACAATGTAAAGTCATATGAAAATTATCAGAGATTGATCTACATTGTCCCCCTTTTGACCTCTCAAGAACAATTCTTGAGTGGTCACCATATAAATCTTTTGTATTTGTTGCAAACAAACCAAACAATTATAACCAGGTGAATATAACTAAAACCATTACAATTGACTAAACATCAGATATAACATAAACACAAATGCAAACAATTATAATTATAATAATTGGAAATACAACAAAACCATTACCATTACAATAATTGGGTACATTGACAAACAAAATGAGGCCCAAGTTTGATGCTGCAATAGCCATCAAACAATAAAAGTCACTGAGGTCAGGACCTTCTTAAGCACACACAACAAATAAGATTTTGTAGGAGTACCACAGTTGTTATGCAAGGTTAAGCTGATTTGGACTTAAACTAACATTCAGTTGCTAAAATGTTGTAGAATTCCCTATTTTTAACAGTTGTTCTCAGAGGTTTCTGGGGACCTGAAAGATGGGGCCATACAATTATGGGCCAAGGTCTTACAGGTTATGGGGGCCCAAGAACTACCCTTCAGGGCTTGGGGAAATAGATCCAGAGTGCATAGAGGAAAGTGTGGAATTAACAATACAAGCAAATGTAACTAACAATACAAATGTATTAAGAACAAAAATTAACAACAAAATGACTATTAGAGAACCTAACAAAAAATAAACCTGATGCATTGGGGACCAAAGTTTTTTGGACACAAGTGGTGATTGATAAATTGGATGGAGATGGGGGAAGTAGAGAGAGGAAAAGACATTTACCCTGTCTAGTCTAGTATCCCCTCTTTTTCTAGACCCAGTGCTAGCATAGGACACCACTAGAGACAGACACAGAACATGCAACACAGAACACTGAACACAGACTTTGTCATGACACTATAACCATGGTATTTTATAACTCTTCAGCTGGTACCAGCTCTCCTGATGTTCTGGTTCAGAGCCTGAAAGATAGAAGCTTGGAAACAAATTAGCACAGTGCTTTTACCAAGGCAGAACCTGCTTAGTCTCTGCCACAGTGTGTTTGGTACTTGGGGCTGCACAAATGCTAATTAAGTGGTGCATTTCTTGTGAGTGTAAATCCTCCCTTTTTTTCAGTAAAAGGGCGTTAACACTCCATTTAGAAAAAAAAAATTTGTTTTAAAATTTCCAGCCATTTTGCCATGGCCTGGAGATCTGAGGCAGAAGCAGGCACTGTTGTTAACTGTTTTAATGGCATTTTGGCCCAGGGAGGAGGAATTTACCCAAATATCCCAAATATCCCCCTTCCCAATCTCCAGAGGGGTCCCAAAGGTCTGCCCCCTTCTGGGGTCTCAAATGTTTCTTCTCCTGATGTTACTGCTGCTGTAAGATTTGAGAGTGCTGTTTTAACTCTCTGTACCCAACCTGTTTTTCAGTTTCTCTATCTGTTGCTTGCCTGGGCCCAATCCTGCTTTTTCCAATAAACAGTTCCTTTCCATGGGCACAAGCCTTGTTCCACTACCAATTTAGCAAGGAGGGTGGGCTTTCCAACTAGCCCCCACTCTTCCTGGTCCCATTCCTTAAACATTTTCTTCAAAATTGTGAAATTACCACAATATTACTTACCAAAACAAAACAAAACAAACAAACAAACAAACATAAACCACACTACACTGCCCAAACTCCTATATCCTTCAGAGTTTGGTTTAACAGAACAAGATCTGCATCTTATGTTTTTAACCCACTCTGGGCCAGAGGGAGAGACGCTAAGCTTCCCTCTGTATTACTCGGTCTGCTACCACCGAGGGTTCATACACCAATTATACAAATCCTTCCCCGGATTAGATCCTTCCCCGGATCAGAGTGAGAAACACTTAGTTCTCCTCTTTAGCTCAGTCTTGCTACGGCTGAGGGTGTATGTACCTCTATAACACAATTTAAACCTAAACTCCTATATCCTTCAGAGTTTGGTTACTTAACTGAAAGTTTACGCTCTTTTTCCTATAGTGCCAGGCTTGCTAAAGCTGGCGGTGTGCACACCAGTTTTATAATAACTGTGGATTCTATGCTTGCTTCCCCTTTCGCATTCTCCACCAAAATGTTGTACTTAAAGTACTGCACAGGATCTTTTCAGGGGGAATAAGACAAAATGCCACATTTATTAGTGATACATGTATTCATTAACACTGTATTATATGCATATAATATATTACACTTACACTCACACACACACACAAACACACTCCGTCTTGTTGTTACCAATTAGTTGCTCCCCTTAACTTCACTGGCCAGGTGAGTTAGATGGGGGAGGGGGTGGAGCCGGGCTTCTGCCGATCCGGATCGATGCTCCCAGGTTGACAAGACGAGACCCAGGGTCCTCTGCAAGACACCTCACTTTTATAGCAGCTTTTCTCTTATGCAAATCTATACCAGATTCAAACTCTGTGTCTGTGTCCATTGGTCCTTTGTGCTGCTTTCTTTTGAGTGTTGTCCCAATGCTGCAAAGAGGGTGTTTCCAAAAGAAGGTGCTTGCTTCTAACCCCCGAGGCCGTCAGTATGTCTGCTTGTCTTTAATGAGCCCACTTGACACGTTTTATTGTCCTTGGGTCTGGCTCCCAGCCCCTCTCCAACAGTTGAGGCTGTCTGGAGGTGCTGCCTTTCATGCCTTGCTCATCCACACCTCATTCATTCAACAGGGCAATTGATTAAGAGTGGGGGGGGGAGAGCTCTTGTTCTACTGCTAGCAAAAAGAAATTTTTCTTCTATCTTATTCTATCCTTAGGGGCTATAATATTATACCAAGGGCAATGCAAAGTTTCTAAATGAGGCTTTGATACAAAGTTCCATGAAAACAGAGGTCACACATGGGTAGACCCACCACAAGGTTATATGAAGAGGCACAATGTAAAGTCATATGAAAATTATCAGAGATTGATCTACACAACTCTACATGGCTTTTGGCCTTTCTCACTTTATCCCTACATGCTCTGATCTCAATAAGGTAGCTCTCCTTGCTAATCCCTCTCATCTTCCACTCCTTGTAGGCTTTCTGCTTTTTCTTAATCACCTCTCTGAGATGCTTGCTCGTCCAGCTTGGTCTACAACTCCTGCCTATGATTTTTTTTCCCTTTTCTTGAAGCAAGTGCTGCTTCTGACTTTCCGCTTTTAACTGATCCTTGTAATCTTGTGGCGCCGACGCGTTGTAGCTTCATTTTATCCCAGCAACAAATTCTTGATTTGTAGGACCGCTAATGATCAACAATGGATAAATTCTTAATAAAGTTACCCAGAGAAAAAGAGGAAAAGGGTAATTCATCAAGTGATGGTCCGAGTTCAACACCCAGCTTTCAAACTGAAGTTATACAAAAGAAAAATGCAGCAAATCTACAAGATAAAAAAAGGAGTTTTCAGCAATCTTGGCTATCAAGATTTTAGTGGTTGGAGTACAATAGCAAATTAAACAGATCTTAATATTTTCTACGAAGGCCGAACCAACATTTATTTCGTCTGGATTTCAAGATTGGAGACACGCATTGCGTGGTTTTACAACACACGAAAAAACAAGGAAGTGGTAGTGAAGTATGCTGTTCTGCAATCACAGGTAAATGTTTCTGCACTAATGTCAGCCAGTTGCAGAAAAGAATCACAATCAGCTAGGATTGCACTGCACAACATTTTTACCAGTGTTCAGTACCTAGCTCAACAAGGAATAGCATTATGTGGACATAATGAGAGTGATTCAAATTTGATGCAGCTCTTGTTGCTACGCAGTACAGATTCTGAGGAACTGAGACAGTGGCTTAATCGCACAAAATACAAGTGGCTGTCACATGAGGTTATTAACAAAATAATCAAAATGATGGCGCTAAGAAAAATTGTGCAAAAGATAAAGGCTTCTAAGTTTTATGCCATTGTAATGGATGAGACTACCAATTTGTCAAGAAAAGAACAAGTAAGTTTTTCTTTAAGGTTCTTTTCTAGTGAAGACTGGGGGATTTATGCGGCGTTTATTGGGTTTTACCAAACTGACACAATGGATGCTGCTTCTCTTTTCAAAATTGTGGAAGATACATTTCTCAGGTGTGATTTGCCCTTTTCTGATTGCCGGGGGCAGTGTTACGACGGAACCAGTAATGTGTCCTGCAAATTTACTGGGGTCCAAGCCAGAGTGAAGGATCGAGAGCCGAGAGCGGAATTTGTGCACTGTGCTGCATATTCCCTTAACCTTGCCACGCAGAATGCCCTGCATAATATTCAAGAGTGTCGTTATATGTTTTTGATGGTGAAAGATCTCATCAGTGCCTTCAGGGAGTCACCAAAACGTATGGCAGCATTCAGAGAGTTTCAGAGTGAAGGGGAACCTTCTTTACGACCATTGTGCCCAACAAGATGGACACTAAGGATCAGTAGCATTAAATCACTGCTCCACAACTACAAGGCCATGATGAACTGCCTAGATGAACTTAGTTACTCTTCCGATGAATTTGGCTTAAAATGTAGTGGATTCTCGAAGCACCTTCAATCTTTTTCAACATACTTTACAGTCACTAACAGTTCTTGTGAAAGCCATGGGTCCTGTAGAAGAAGCTAATGCAAAAATTCAAAGCCCAAACATGTCATTGACAAGCGTTATGAAGAAAGTTGGCTTGTAGCAAGAGGTGTTGAGTGGGATGCGCACCGACTCATCATACAATCACTTCTGGGAAACAACAGTAGAGAAGGCAAGAAATCTTTATTTAGATGAGCCTACACTCCCAAGAAAACGCAAACTACCAAGATGGCTCGACCATGGAAGCCTTCCTCACATCTTCAGTGACTCCAAAGAGTATTTTCATCAAATATATGTTGAGATCATTGATGCTTGCAAAGTTGCCATTGAACAGAGGTTTTCAACAGAAAGCTTTACATTCGCAGTAAAATTGGAGAAGCTTATAACTGAGGCAGCAAATGGCTCGAAACAGGACATTGTCCCAATAAGTGGAGCTTTCCATGGTGACATCAACACGGAGAAACTATTTCTTCATTTAGAAATGTTGAGTGATATTTGCAGATGGAGAAATTGCCAGCTTAATTCAGTGAGTGAAGAGAAGCAATTTCTAAAACAAAATGAGGGCTTGAGTGACATGTTGTCAGAAGTTACAATTCTCCTGAAATTATTCTACACCATTCCGACTACAACCTGCACCGCTGAGCGATCATTCAGTTGCTTGCGCCGACTGAAAAATTATTTGCGAACGACAATGGGCCAAGAACATTTAAATCACTTGACATTTCTGCACGTTCATAAGAACTTTACCTCTGAATTGGACATTGCAAGTCTCCTGAATGACTTAATTTCAAGAACCAAACAACGACGAAAAGTGTTTGCTGCCTCCTGAAGAACATTGCAAAAGAAGGGGCTATATTTGTTTTAATTTTAGAAAGTATTTGTTTTTAAGGATTATTGAACAAACAGTGTATGGTCGTTTCCGTATTCAAAAGAGTATTAATAACGTTGATATTCTTAGTTAAATATTTTTTTTTATGATAGTGATATTGTGCAATAAAGAGAAACTTAAACGCTTACAGCTTCCAGTCATTTTTACACTATTTAATAAAATATATATATATCAGCTTACAGGGCGGGGGTGGGGGGAAGGGAATAGACCCATTCTGGGCACCACCAAAAATTATACAGACCTGCCGCCTATGCTGCCAATCAGGTTTGCCTGGTCCAGACGTGCTGCTGGGAAGTGATTACACAGCAGGGAGGGAGCTACCAGGGACAGGGTTCAGAGGGGCTGTGACCCCAGGCCCAGCCAGCGAGAGGGAGCAGGTCCCACTCCCTTCCCCAGCAGCTGAATTTCAGACCGAGCTGTGGAAGGATCCCTCCTTGGAGAAGCTAAGGGAACTTGCTGGCCACAGCGCTGCAGACCCCCTTGGGGAAGGCTGCAGGGACAGAGTCCTGTGGGAGAAGGAATTCCTGTACCAGGAATGGGCTCCCCAAGGGGAAGTAGAGCTGGGGGGAATCAGGAGGCAGCTGGTGGTGCGCCAGGAATCCACAGGGTTCTTCCTGTTCGAGCTGCTGTATGGGAGGAAAGTGAGGGGACCCCTGGACCTGGAAAGGGAGGATTAGGAGGAGAAGGGGGAAGACCCCCTGGTGGATCTCTTCCCTGAGATGGGAGCCAATCTCCCCATCAGGTGTTCCCCATTCAGAGTCGCTGGGAAAGCAGCCCAGAACCTGGAGAGAGAGGTCAAGGACATGTGGCTTTAGATGTGATCCAGCCGTTCAACAGCCCACAGGCCTCACCCGTGGGGCTGGTCCCCAAGGGAGACAGGATGATCTGGTTCTGTGGGGACTATCGGAAGCTTAAAGCCATCACTGTGTCCGATGCCTACTCCATGCCTAGGCCTGGGGAGATTCTAGCCAAGCTGAGGGGGATGGGGAACTTGGCCCTGGCGTACATCGATGACGTGTGTCTTTAGCCAGACCTGGGAGGAACATGTGTCCCAGGTGAAGAGGGGGCTGGGCTGCCTCCAGGAGACAGGATTGATGGTAAAAGCCGAAAAGTGCAAGGTGGAGATGATCAGAAATTGGCCCATTCCCTAGACCAAGAAACCAGTCCAGGCCTTTATCAGGAAGGCGGAGGGCTACCGGAGGTTTGTACCTCACGTTAGCTCCCTAGCTGCCCCCATCCCTGAGCTATGTGAGAGGGGTAAACCAGACGAGGTGGTCTGGACTGAGCAGTGCCAGAGGGCTCTCTGTATACTTAAGGAGGTTCTAATCCAGGGCCCGGTAAATCTGGTAAACCCAGAGTTTGCCAAGCCTTTTGCAGTGTTCACCGATGCCTCAGATGCAAGGCTGGGCACGGTGCTGATGCAAGCCAATGCCGAAGGGGGAGACACCCCATCGGGTACCTGAGCAAGAAACTGCTGCCCCGGGAGCAGAATTATGTGGCCTCAGAGAAGAAATGCCTGGCCGTGGTGCAGGCCCTTAGAAAGCTGCAGCTGTATCTGTTTGGGCAGCACTTTACTGTGTATACCGACCACTCTCCCCCGACGTGGTGGCAAGGGGCTAACACTGAGCTTCTGGGGACAGACACACCTGTTCAGAGGGTGGCCAAGGTCAAGATGGGGGCTCTTAACCAAGAAAGCCCGAATTGCAGCCCTCCAAACTGGAGTGCTGGGAAAAGACCCAATCCCAGTTTAAACCCCAGGGGTATTGGGGTTGCAAAAGGGCACGGGCTGCATAAACCTTCCCGCATGCAGCCTGCAAGCGCCATCAAGCACAACAGACCCACGGGAGGGTGTGAAACTGGAATGTCCTGGTGTAACTCCCACGCAGGAATGGGAGAGGTGCTGGGGCATCCATGGGAAGGTTGGTGGGTTCGAACTTCCCCAGGTCACCAGCTAAAGTGACCTCACTCAGTTCAGTCTCGAAGGGGGGCGAGATGTGACGAAGTGGGACTGTTCTTAATGTTTCCTCTGAATACTGTGTGGGTGCCTCAGTTTCCCCTATGCATTTCTTAAGTCTCCAGTGTGCATAAATGGCTGACACTTTGTATCCTGGCAACAAATGACTGGGGCCCTTCCCCCCTGCAAGGGAATAGATAAAGGTGAACAAAGAGATCAGGTGACCTCCTGGCCCGGGAAAGAGACGAAGGCCAGAAAGGAGGGGCTGGAGGAGGTTTGAGTTTGGAGCTGGCTGAGGACGGGGAGTGAGTGCAGATGGGGGTGTCTGGCTTGTGGGGCCCCAGAATGGATCTGGCTGAGGGGTCCGGTTCTCTGTACCTACAAGCTCTGTTTTAGAGTGTGTTCCTGTCATCTAATAAACCTCTGTTTTACTGGCTGACTCAGAGTCACATCTGACTGCGAAGTTGGGGGTGCAGGACCCTCTGGCTTCCCCAGGACCTCGCCTGGGCGGACTCGCTGTGGGAAGCGCACGGAGGGGCATATGCTGAATGCTCCAAGGAGAGACCCAGGAGGTGAAGCCGTGTGAGGTTCTTGCCCTGAAGACAGTCCGCTCTGAGGGAGAGGTGGCTCCCCAAAGTCCTGACTGGCTTTGTGGGGAGCAGTTCCAGAGCATCGCCCGGGGACTCCGTGACACCTTGCTACAAACGGAAGCTCTGAACAAAGGACTGAATGACCCATCCCAGCTGGGGATGTTCCAGAGACTTGATTTGAACCTGCAGTTTATTCCATCACTGCTACAAGCCTGAAGCAATAACTTTGCCATTACTGTATGTAATTGATTCCATTTAACCAATTCTAGCTCTCATCTCTATCTTTTTCCTTTTATGAATAAACCTTTAGATATTTGGATTCTAAAGGATTGGCAACAGTGTGATTGGTGGGTCAGATCTGATTTGTATATTGACCTGGGTCTGGGGCTTGGTCCTTTGGGATCCTTTTTCCTTTTACTTGGGGTATTGGTTTTCATAACCATTCATCCCCATAACAAGTGGCACTGATGGTGATACTGGGAAACTGGAGTGTCTAAGGGAATTGCTGGTGTGATTTGTGGTTAGCCAGTGGGGTAAAACCGGAGTCCTCTCTGTTTGGCTGGTTTGGTTTGCCTGGTGTGCAAAGGACCCCCAGCCTTGGGCTGTAACTGCCCTGGTCTGAGCAATCTGTCCTGAATTGACACTCTTAGAAGTGTCCCACCAAAAGCAACATGGTTACAGAGTGCCAGCATGTTAGCTGATGCGTTGTCCCGGAGAGGGGGACTTGAAATTTCCCAGGTCACTGGTTAGAGTGACCTGCTCAGTTCAGTCTCGAAGCGGGGAGACATGTGACGGAGTAGGGAGTATTAACCTGGTTATGTTGCATGGGAGTTTTGCTAGTTTACTGTATGCATTGATACTAGATAGTGGTTGGGATATCAGGGGGGTGACTTCACTTGAGGGATGATTCTTGAGCACGTAACCTGAGCCCAGGAGGGGGTTGGGGCCAGGTGACACCTTCTGCCCAGGAAACTGGACAAAGGCTGGAGGAGGAGCTGGGGGGTGTGGCTGGGTGAGACTGCTGGAGGAGGTTTCAGTTTGGAGCTGGCTGGGGAAATGGAGGGAGGCTCAGAATCGGGGTCTGGTCTCCTTACCCCGCAAGATGGACCTGACTGAGGGGTCCTGTTCTCTGTACCTACAAGCTCTGTTTTAGAGTGTGTTCCTGTCATCTAATAAACCTTCTGTTTTACTGGCTGGCTGAGAGTCACAGTGAATCGCAGGAAGGGGGGGGGGGGTGCAGGGCCCTGACTTCCCCACCCTACATGACATGGGCAATGGAGTTCTACATTGTGACTGGAGTGGTCACTGTCGCAGGGACTAGGGGATTGTGGGAGCGCAGCTGGAGGACTGTTAGCATTGACACATGTGTAGTGTGTACGCTTGCTCTGTGCTGACCTAAGGAGGTGGAATTTGGCTCCGTGGCGCTCAGGGAGGCGGTTTTACTGTCGCTGTAACAAGGCGCTTACGTCGGTGGGAGACAGACTGGCGTCCAGGGACGCGCACAGCTAGGATGCCAGACGTCGATTTCCATCAGCCTGCAGCCCAGGCCCGGGTGTCAGAGCACTGGAATGGCAGACCCTACTGAGACGAGGGGAACCCAGGCATCAAAGATGAATCACTCGCTCCAGAGGCCCCTGAAGGTGTGAGTACACCATGGCGGGGTCCCCAGAGCACAAGCGAGAGGTGTCGGGGTTCTGTGTTCAGAAGAGCCAGCGCTCCTGGAAGGAGGAGACAAAGGAGACAGAACGGGCGAGGTTGAGTCTTTGTGGAGCAAGGCATGGCAGAGCCCTGGCTTGTCCCAGCAGGCCTCATGGCCTAGGCCAGCCTCTCTCACGTTAACCCAGAGTCTCCTGGCTGGTAATTGTCACTGTGTTGTGAAGGGGCTGTCTGGTGTCGCTGCAGATGCTGACTCAGGCCACGTCTGCGCTACGGCGCTGTAGATGCTTCCTGTGGTGACAGAAGGGGTAATCCACCTCTCCGCGCATGTGCCACCAGCTAGGCTGTGGAATTGTTCTTCCATCGCCCGAGCCATGTCTACAGCAGGGCTTAGGTTGGCACAGTAGGGGGGTGAGTTTACCCCAGTCACCGTAGCTACGGCTTTTAAGTGTAGACTAGACCTTGGCGCATTCGGCCCGGAAAGAGCAGAACACGGCTCCCGCAAGGGTCTGGCCTGCTAGACTCACGGGCAGAGACAGGGAATGCTGGCACCGAAGGCCCAGTGTCGGAGTGGTGGAAGCCATGGGCCTGTCCCTGTGGAGCTATGTGGATCCCTGGGCCCTGGTACAGTAAACAAGTCACTCCCAAGACTGATTACAGTCTGGGCATCAACCTTGTGAATCCGGCCAGCCGGCTCCCAGCCCCTCTAGTTACTGGAGGGATAATACTCATTGCTAGGGTTGCCAGGTGTCCGGTTTTCGACCAGAATGCCCACTCAAAAAGGGACCTCGGTGGCTGTGGTCAGCAGCGCTGTCCGGGACGTTAAAGGTCCGGTCGGCGGCACAGCAGGGCTAAGGCAAGCTCCATGCTCCGTCTCCTGCACGTAGGGGCAGCCAGGGGGCTCCACATGCTGCCCCTGCCCCAAGCACCGTTCCCTGCAGCTCCCATTGGCCGGGAATCGCAGCCAGTGGGAGCTGCGGGGATAGTGCCTGTGGACGGGGCAGCACACAGAGCTGCCCAGCCACACCTCTGCGTAGGAGATGGAGGGGGATGTGCTGCTGCTTCCAGGAGCTGCTTGAGGTAAGCGCTGCCCGGGGGTCACCCATGCCCCATCTCCTGCCCCAGCCCTGATCCTCCTCCCGCCCTCCGAACCCGTTGGTCCCAGCCCGGAGCACCCTCCTGCACCCCAAATCCCTCATTCCCAGCCCCACCCCAGAGTCTGCAACCCCAGGCAGAGCCCTCACACCGCCACACACAGCTCAACCCTCTGCCCCCTGCCACATCCTGAACCCCTCATTTCTGGCCCCATCCTGGAACCCGCACCCCCAGCCTAGAGCCCATACCCCCTCCCATACCCCAACCCCCTGCTTCAGCCCAGAGCCCCCTCCCATACTCTAAGCCCTTCATCTCCACCCCCCAGCCCGGAGCCCCCTCCTGTACCTCAAACGCCTCATCCCTGACCCCACCCCAGGGCCCGCAGCCCCTCTCACACCCGAACCCACTGCCTCAGCCCAGAGCCCCCTCCTGCACCCTGAACTCCTTATTTCTGGCCGCACCCTGGAGCCCGCACCCTCAGCCGGAGCCCGCACCCCCAACCCCCTGAGCCAGCCCGGTGAAAATGAGCGAGTGAGTGACAGTGGGGAGAGCAAGCGACAGAGGAAAGTGGGGATGGAGTGAGTGGGGGTGGGGCCTTGGAGAAGGGCTAGGGCAGGGGTGGGGCTTCAGGGGCGGGGCAAGGGTGTTCGATTTTGTGCAAGTAGAAAGTTGGCAACCCTACTCATAGCTGATGCCAGGTGTCCTTTCTAGGCAGATCTTGGAGGACTACATTCACTGCTCTTTTCTGTCCAAAGGACATCTCCTTAGGGCAGGGGGTGCCAAAGCAGCAGGGCCTCCCGCGGGAGCTAGCCAGCGCCTGCTCCACCCTGTCGCAATGTCAACTGGGCCCTCACAGCTTGCGTGATCCACCTGCGTCCCAGGGTGGTTTGCAAGACTCACTGGGGTTGCTGCCGGGCAGGTCCCCATGCAGCACGCCAGGGCCGGGCTCTGTCACGGAATGAGCCTGAAACATTTATTAGAAATTAAGGGAATTCCCTGGCCCACAGCTCCACTCCTCCTGCGTTATGACTGGCCAGAGCTAGTCATCACCTGGAGAGAGGGGACTGAGATGGGGGCTGTGTAAAATGACAGCTAAACTTTGCAGGTCTAGAAAACTGACGTTAAGGTTCCTAGTTACACAACCCCCGAACCCAGGGCAGGCTGGGAATGCCCTGTTTGGGCCTGCAACAGAAAGTCTGGATCCCGATCTGGTGTTTCCCAGTCTTTACTAGCTCACCCTGCCTCCTATTGAGAAGGATACACTAGCTGGAAATAACCTCTGACCAGCGGCAAAATCGGATATTGCTCCTACTGCCCGGAAAGTTGTTTAAGAAGCTGAAAGCTATTTCACCTCAGAATGGCTTCACTCAGGAAACACCCTGAGGGCAGTCTCCTAGGGGAGAAGTTGATTTGCACCCCTGCTGTAGTCCGTACAGTCGGCAAGCTTCACGGGTGATGCTGTGCTTTGCAACACAATAAAACCTCAGTCCTCTCTGCCTGGAAATCAGCAACGTTCCCCAGACCTCCAATGTCTGGGGCACAGTGAGAGTCACGCCCCCGTGGCTTTGTGCAGGGCCTGGCGAGCCACTTCTCATAGGAAGTGACCGGCAGACGCAGCAGAGACTGCTGTGGCAATTTCAGTTCCTCTGGGACCAGGCCAGCTCTTCCCCTTTGGGCAGGAGCAGCAGACGCAGCTCTGCGTAAATAGGATGTTCCTTTTGCATCTGCGTCGCTGGGGAATCGACGGTCGGCCGGCAGTTTCCCAGCCACTCTCCTGGGAACACAGCACATTTCTAGATCTCGGGTGATTTATTCATGAGTCAAGGCACCGTTCTGAAATCGAGACAGAGTTTTGGACTGGCTCATCTCCCCCTTCCCCCCCCACCCCCGCCCCGGCTGCTTTTGATTCATCCTCCACTGTCTCTATTCATCCCTGCCTTGAATCATGGCCTCAATCCCATTTCCTTCCTCTGTGTCCAGACGCAGCTGTGCCCCTGCCCAGGTCTGATTCACAGCCCCTGCTTCTGCTTGTGGCGGGGGGCCGCTCCTGTCCAAAGGAGTCTTCCGACCGCCCGACCGCCCGCCCGCCCGGAAGGAGATGGCTCAGGCGGAGAGGAAGAACAGACGTGGCATGGAGGGCTCGATCTTGCGCTCATGGATGTCAGTTGGCTCTCTGAAATTCCCAGGTCCCTTGTGTCCCTCGCCCCTCTGGCAGATGGGCATCAGACAGAATCACAGCTGTGTTCATCTGGAGGACATCTAGCTTTGCTGATATGACCACTATTATCTGGATTGTGGTAGCACCTAGTCACAGACCAGGCCCCCATGTGCCAGGTGCTGTACATTATTAGGTGTATTACGGTAGTGCCTAGGTGCCCCAGTCATGGACCAGGCCCCCAAGTGCTGCACAGATGCTGAACACAGAGATGGTCCCTACACCCTGAAGGTTTACAATCTAAGCAGACACATGTTCCTTCTGCCTTGTGATGAAGAGCCCCAGCCCTCACCCCTTACCCTGCTTTACTCTCTCACGCTCCCAGAGGCAGCGTGTCCTAATGGATAAAGCACCAGCTGGGGACTCAGGAGCCCTGGGTTCTATTCCTGCCTCTGGCCTGCTGGGGGACCTTGGGCCAGCCACTGTCCCCCCACCCTCTGTTTACCGGGAAGCTTTCTGGGGCAGGGCCTGTCTCTTGCTCGCTCTCTGTGCACTGCCCAGTGCAGCAGGGCCCTGATTTCAGCCGGCACTAATATAATAGGGATGGCCATGTGTCTGCAGGGCAGATGGTTGCAACCACAGGTCCCATCTCATGATCCTCGAGTTTGTCTCTTTCATCACATTCAGCCAGCGCAACTGTGACTTCGTTCCCCAGGAGGTAGTACTGTAGGCTCTCTAGGGCCACCCAGCAGCCAAACATTCCTTCCCCATCACTGAGTGTGCCCTCTCACGAGGAAAGAGTGCACTGCCAATGTTGTACTTAAAGTACTGCACAGGATCTTTTCAGGGGAATAAGGCAAAACGCCACATTTATTAGTAATACATGTATTCATTAACCCTGTATTATATGCATATAATATATTACACTTACACTCATACACACACACACACACAAACACACTCCGTCTTGTTGTTACCAATTAGTTGCTCCCCTTAACTTCACTGGCCAGGTGAGTTAGATGGGGGTGGAGCCGGGCTTCTGCCGATCCGGATCGATGCTCCCATGTTGACAAGACGAGACCCGGGGTCCTCTGCAAGACACCTCACTTTTATAGCAGCTTTCCTCTTATGCAAATCTATACCAGATTCAAACTCTGTGTCTGTGTCCATTGGTCCTTTGTGCTGCTTCCTTCTGGGTGTTGTCCCAATGCTGCAAAGAGGGTGTTTCCAAGAAAAGGTGCTTGCTTCTAACCCCCGAGGCCGTTGGTATGTCTGCTTGTCTTTAATGAGCCCACTGTCTGGCTCCCAGCCCCTCTTCAACAGTTGAGGCTGTCTGGAGGTGCTGCCTTCCATGCCTTGCTCATCCACACCTCATTCATTCAACAGGGCAATTGATTAAGAGTGGGGGGGGGAGAGCTCTTGTTCTGCTAGCAAAAAGAATTTTTCTTTTATCTTCTTCTATCCTTAGGGGCTATAATATTATACCAAGGGCAATGCAAAGTTTCTAAATGAGGCTTTGATACAAAGTTCCATGAAAACAGAGGTCACACGTGGGTAGACCCACCACAAGGTTATATGAAGAGGCACAATGTAAAGTCATATGAAAATTATCAGAGATTGATCTACACCGATGTACACAACTGGGCGTTATTCTCCATCTAGCTCCTGGGAAAGGACCATCCATCCCTACCACCGAGGTACCTGTCTGCAATACGAAGTCCCTCTCCAAGTTCAGACTGCACCACGCTGGGGGTCTACAGCGTATGTCCTTAAGCTCTTGAAAGGCCCTGTCATGGGTGGGCGTCCAGCATCCATGAGACCCGCCTTGCGGCAGTGTCCTTGGTTAGTTTGTCAGCGGGGTTGCTATAGTGGTGAATGTGGTATGAACCAGTCATAGTAGCCGGCTAGGCCTAGGAAGACCCGAACTTGTGTGCTCTCCACTGACCATGTATCCCAGATAATGGGATTCCTGTTTTCCCTATCACAAACTCACAGGGGAACTCAGTGATTGGGGAACTATTCAACATTAGTGAGGCCTCATCTGAAGTACTTTGTCCAGTTTTGGGCCCCACACCACAAGAAGGATGTGGAAAAATTGGAAAGAGTCCAGTGGAGGGCAACAAAAATGATTAGGGGGCTGGAGCACATGACTATGAGGAGAGGCTGAGGGAACTAGGATTGTTTAGTCTGCAGAAGAGAAGAGTGAGGGGGGATTTGATAGCTGCTTTCAACTACCTGAAAGGGGGTTCCAAAGAGGATGGATCTAGACTGTTCTCAGTGGTACCAGATGACAGAACAAGGAGTAATGGTCTCAAGTTGCAGTGGGGGAGGTTTAGGTTGGATATTAGGAAAAACTATTTCACTAGGAGGGTGGTGAAGCACTGGAATGGGTTCCCTAGGGAGGTGGTGGAATCTCCATCCTTAGAGGTTTTTAAGGTCAGGCTTGACAAAGCCCTGGCTGGGATGATTTAGTTGGGAATTGGTCCTGCTTTGAGCAGGGGGTTGGACTAGATACCTCCTGAGGTCCCTTCCAACCCAGATACTCTATTCTAACGGCAGCTATTTGTCAAGATGGGAATCACAATCCTTGCTGGAGATGACTACATCGTCCAAGTATGCGGCCGCATGTTGATTATGCAGTTGGAGTAATTGGTTCATCAAACGTTGAAAAGTGGGCCACTGCTCCGTGTAACCCGAAGAGCATCGTCTTAAAATGAATTAGACCGAGCGATGTAGGGGAAGCCGTCTTCCTCCAAGAGTCCGGTGATAAGTGGATGTGCCAGTATCCCTTTGCAAAATCCAGAGCGGTGATGCACTGGGCTTCTCGCAGCTGGCCTAAGAGTTCGTCCATCCACAGCATGGAGTAGGAACAAAGTCCACCCAGAAACACAGGGAGCCGGCTTTGCAACCAGCACAATAAGACTCCTTCACTTGCTCAGGGATTCCTCTGTTACCCCGAGTTCTAACATGGTTTTGACAGCCCCCCTCAATTTGTCGGGGATTGGTCAGAGCCCGTCCTGTATTACTTTACCAGGTTTTGTATTAATGTGATGCTGGGCCATGGACAAGCTGAGAATACATTTGGAAAAGCGGCCACTAGCTGAAGCGACTGTTCCTTTTGCTTCTCTCTGAGGGGCTCTGAGCTTCCTTGCGGGCAGCTGTTAATTTGGAGTTCCAGTTCCTCAGGATGCGGCAGGATGAAGACGCCTTCCCTAGCTTTCCAGGACTTCAGCAAATGTATGTGCTAAAGTTGTTGTTTCTTTTTTCCCCTGGTGGTCTGATTAAATAGTTCCTGGTTCCTACCTTCTTCACTACCTCAGAAGGACCTTGCCACTTGGCCATTATCTTTGATTCAGAGCTTGGAAGAAGCAGTAGAACTTGGCTGAAAGGCGCATAGTCATTCCTCAGCTTCTTTGAGGTTTTCTCTAGTGTAGGCCCCATCGCCTCCCGTCTCTCGCGTGACTTTGAGTCGGATTGTACAAGGTTTTCAGCTCTTGGAGCCTGGCTTTCCCATGTCTCCCACACCAGGTCTGGTATGTCACTCATATGGCAGTGAAAACCTTGTGGAAGCTTGCAGTGCTTCCCTAAGGGTGAAGAGTAGGGCCAGGGTTAGTTGGTCCCAGTGTCAAGGGTCATGGGTGATTAATTTCTTGAGCATTCTCTTTGCTGTCTGATTAAATCTTTTCACTAGGCCATCCATCTGTAGGTGGTAATGGATGTGCGTAATGCTTTTCGATAGGCCACAGACCTCCCTCATCAGCCAGGGCGTGAAACTTGTCTCTTTGGGGATCCCATGTGAAGGTCTTTAGCAGCTCGTCAGCAATGGTCTTTGTTGTACTTAAAGTACTGCACAGGATCTTTTCAGGGGGAATAAGGCAAAGTGCCACATTTATCGGTAATACATGTATCAACCAACACTGTATCATATGCATATGATATATGTATTACACTCACGCACTTACACACACACACACAAGCACACTCCGTATTGTTGTTGTTACCAATTAGTTGCTCTCCTTAACAGCACTGGCCAGGTGAGTTAGATGGGGGAGGGGTGGAGCCAGGCTTCTGCCGACCCGGATCGATGCTCCCATGTTGACAAGACGAGACCCAGAGTCCTCTGCAAGACACCTCACATTTATAGCAGCTTCCCTTTCATGCAAATCTGTACCAGATTCAAAATCTGTGTCTGTGTCCATTGGTCCTTTGTGCTGCTTTCTTCTGGGTGTTGTCCCAATGCTGCAAAGAGGGTGTTTCCAAAAGAAGGTGCTCGCTTCTAACCCACAAGACCCTCAATATGTCTGCTCTTCTTTAGTGAGCCCACTTGACAAGTTTTATTGTTTTGGGGTCTGGCTTCTATCCCCTCTCCAACTGTTGAAGCTGTCTGGAGGTGCTCGCCTTCCATGCCTTGCTCATTCACACCTCGTTCATTCAACAGGGCGATTGATTAAAAGAGGGGGGAGATCTTATTCTACTCCTAGCAAAAAGACTTTTTTTTAACATTATACCAAGGCTCAATACAAAGTTTTCTATATAAGGATCTGATACAAAGTTGTATGAAAATAGAGGCATAATACAAAGTCATATGAAAGTTATGTGAAGATGTTTAATGCAGAGATTTTTCTACATTTTGGCTTTGGCGGACTGGGCTGGTATGGACTCCAGGTATCGGGTGGTATAGTCCACAATAACAAGTATAGGCTGGTGTCTGGGAGTTCTCTTCTGTAGGGGGGGCTATAAGATCAATGCAAAGGGGATGTCCACCAAGGGGAGGGGTACTCAGAGAGCCTGTGGGACCCTTTTAGGGGCTACTGGTTGGTATGTTTGGTATGATGCACAGAAATTCTCAGCTACTTTAAGGACGCTGGCCAAAAGTATCCGGCCAGGATCCTCGACTGTGTCGTATCCTTCCCAAGGTGTCCTGCACATGTGCTGCGTGTAGGAGCTTGCGACAATACTCCCAGGGCACTAGTAATTGTGTCCGTATCTCCTGCATCTGCTTGTCCTGGTCTGTGCAATACAAGTCCGTCGTAAGGGCAAAATGAGGGGACTGCCGTGCCCTCTGGGGTGCCCCCTCCTCGTCATCTGTCACTGCTCCTTCTTTGAAGGCCCGGCTCAAAGTCATGTCCTTTCTTTGCTCCAGGCATAAATCCAAGAGACCTGTTAGACTCTCCAGGTCTAGTCTGGGTCCATGGAAGGCCCTTCCCCGATGTCTTCGGCCTTGTCCACATTGACTAGAGTCAGTGTTCTCCATGACGCCTACGGAGCAGGCGGCCTCTCTCCGCTCTTTCCTTCTAGGCCAGGAGGTGAGTAGGTTGGAAGAAATGTTAGGGGCCCTGTTCCTGTCCGAGGAGTCTTCCTTGGGCTCCTGCCCTACAGGAAGTTTCTGTAAGAGTTTGTCCAGTCTCGGCCTGTCTCACTGGAGGGAGATCTGGAGACGCACGTGATTTCATCCGGTCTTGGTTCCCGTCAACAGTCACCGTTACTGTCGTTCTGGGATACTGTAGAATATCGCCATGGGTGCATTTAATGAGGATTCCCCCCTCGCTTCCCTGCTCTTCCCAGTATCTGCTCCCGGACAAAATGTCTGGTCACGCCTCGAGTCTACAAGAGCCAGCGTCCCCGTTGTCAGCGAGAGTGACAGACTATCGAGTCTGCAGCCTTGTCATCCTCTTTCCAAGCTCTGCTGGGCCCTTCTTCCTGTGCAGGCATGGGGCAGGGGGCTGGCACGGGCCGTGTGAAGTTGGGAGTCTTAGCCATGGACCCTGAGAGGGGCAGCTGTCACCTACCCTGCCCAACAACTAGTCAGGTGTCTGGGGTTTCTTGGGGTTTGCCCAAGATGGGCCACTCAGTCTCTTTCCTCCTCTAGTGTGTAGAGAGTGAACACTTCGGTAGCACAGGGCCCCCAGACAGCTTGAGCGGCCACGTAGCCCTCCGTGAGATGGGCGGCCTTCGCGCAGATCTGCAAACCCAGCTTCGGCCCGCTGGTAGGAGAATCCAGACAGACTGCTCCGTAGCTGGGAGTCCTGCTCTCCTGGATCCCATCTGAGAGGCTGGCTATAACCACCACCAGCGGACGTCCTTTAGCCTTTGGGCAATCGCCCACGCCGACGGTAGGTTTCTTCATGTAGACCTAACCGGCCCTTCACCTCATCATGTCCCCGGCATGCTGCCTGGGCTTCCCCAGCGAGGAGTGGGGCCAGCCGGACTGCCCATGGGGCCGGGGCCATTGAGAGGCTGTGGCCTCCCTTTCAGGGGTTACCAGGAATGACTCTGTTGTCTGTCATCAGAGTCGGAGTGGTGCCCGGATATGCCGGGGACATGCTCTGCATGGCGGTGGGTCCCCAAAGAGCAGCGGGAGGTTCCAGGCCCGCCAACCATTGGGACGACTGTTGCTGGTGCGATGCCATCTGCGCAAGCGATTGTTGCTGCGCCTGTTGTTGTGCTGGCGAATCAGCCAGCTGGTGCAGGAGCCAGTTCACCCATCGCTCTTTGCACTGCAGCGACGGTTACATCCACCCCACTTCTGGGACTGTCTCGCCAGATGCTCTTGGGGCCGTCTCCTAACTATCTCCCTCTAGCCACCTCCAACTGGCCCAGCCCTAAAATGGGTCAATCAGCCCTTAAACTCCAGGGCATCTGTTGTGTCCCCATCAGTTCCTTAGAGGCAGCCTGGCCCGGTTGTTGCCCTCCACTATCCCAGGCCTTCCTGCCTCCCCATCTCGCGCAGTCCTCCCTCCTTTATAGCTGTGGCTGCCTGCAGGCCTCTGTGACTGTCAGCCTGGTGCCTCTCTCCCTGGGCTCCACCTGGGCTTTGTGAACCCCATTATGGGCGATCAGAGCCATGCTGGGTGGGGGGCCATGCCGGAGTGCTGTGTGTATTGCCTTCCGGCCCCAGTGCCCTGACAGCCGGCCCCAGTTTGCCAGCCTGGGAGATTCTGGCAATGACTTTTCCCCAAGTTGGCAGCTCTAGCTTCCCGCCCAGCACGGTTTGCATGTAGAGCTGAGTGTGCTCGAATACCAGCCAGTCCCTCCCGCCTGGCGCAGCATTGTGCAACAACAGCTCCCTGCCAAGCCAGCCCTCCCAGGTGTGACCACACCTCCCCTCGCTCCAAGCAGCATAAATAGCCGAGCGAAGCTTGGCAAGAAATCAGACTGGAGGCAGGCGCAGAATGGGCGATCCGGAGCCGCAGGCAGGCCTGGGTACTGCATTGCCATCAGCAAGCTACAGCTGCGAAGGGTTCTCTCTTCTGCCACTTCTCTGCTGGGTCTTGCGGCTCTATGGGGCTTTTTTCCTTCCTCTTTTGCCGAGAGTGCATTTGATCTCCTTGTAGCTGGATCCGGGAGGCAGCCACCCCGCCGGGATAGGCTGAGACGCAGCTCTGAGACAGGACAGAAGTTTGCAGCACAACGACCGTATTCTAAAGCCAGAAAATGGGCTGATGTATGGAGATCTCGGTAGTGGGCAAGCAAGCGGCACGCCACAGAGCCAGCCCACGGCCGATCAGGGTCATTTTGATTTTCTTTGAATAAGTGAGAGTTTAGTTGTAACAAGGTGAAACCCCAGCTCATTTCTAAACAAATTCCCCTCCGGCTCTAATTTTAGCTGCATTTCTCTGACTGTAGTTTTCATTCCCTCCGAGGTGACACACAGGAAGCAAAAGGTCACCGCAGTGTGGAAGTTGCAGCGCAGCTGGTTACGACACAGGCTGCAAGGCGCATGCAGGTTGAAAATTACGCTAGTGGAAATTTTGATGCCACAGAATGAGTTACGCTATAGAGCAATGATGTACATTACGGGCATGCAAGAGCATGTGACAGCCTCTATAAAGAGACCCATCCTGGCCCAATGGCAGAGTAGATCCACAGAGCAGGGTCAGCCGGTGCAGGATGGGTTGTCCGGTGTGTTGGCTCAGTTACCTGATAGTACTTTTTCTCTTTTACTGTTCAGAGGCCAGTCCGTCCAATATTCATGAAAAACCAGCCACCCAGATGAAAGTCCCCAAGTACCGGTAAGTGATTTCTGTGTCCTGGCAGCGCAGGGCTGCAGAGTTCAGATCCATGGCCGATTTCACAAGGCGGGACTGGCTCCCTGTGGTATTTGTTGTTCTCTGTATTGTGGTAGGGCCTCGGAGCCCCAGTCATGGAGCAGGGCCGCATTGTGCGAGGCGCTGACAGCAGCGACAGGGCGACTGCGAGAGCAGATGCCAGCCCAAGGCGGGGTGGGGTGGGCGTGGCAAAGGGGATGTTCGGTGGGACCAGGCACCCAGCACCCATCAGCTCCTCTGCAATCCGGAAACAGGATCCCTGAGCTCACTGCCAGCGGAGCGGGGCCTGCGGGAGGCACATGGCTGGGGCTGGGGCTGGCGGGTCCGTGGTGTCTTGTGGCACTGCTGGGTCTAGGGGCACTGAGGGTTGTGTGGAGAGAAGCTGGCATGGCCCTGCATGGATGCTTCCATTTGAGCTTGGAGCAGGTTATGTCTGTTTAGTTTAGATCAGTTGGGAATCGGCGCTGGGGGGGTTGGAGGAGTGGTGGGGGTTTGGAGGGGCAGGGCAGGGTGCTGGGCGTCAGAGGTGAGGGGCGGGGTGTTGGGGGGGTTGGAGAGGTGGTGGGGGTTTGGAGGGGCAGGGCAGGGTGCTGGGCGTCAGAGGTGAGGGGCGGGGTATTGGGGGGGTTGGAGGGGCGGGGCGGTGGGGGTTTGGAGGGGCAGGGTGCTGGGCATTGGAGGGGAGGGGCAGGATGCTGGGGGGTTCAGTGCTAGGGGAGGGGCACTGGGGGGGTTGGAGGGGCGCTGGGGGTTCGGAGGGGCAGGGCAGGGTGCTGGGCATCGGAGGGGAGGGGCTGGGTGTTGAGGGGCTTAGTGCTGGGGGTGGGGCGCTGGAGGGGTGGGGGACTGGGGTTCAGTGCTGGGGCTAGATCTAGTTTGCGGCTCATTGGCTCACACTCGCTACCTTTCAGCCTTTGGGACGTGGCCCAGAAGTCTCTCTACCTGCGGAACAATCAGCTGGTCGCCGGCTATTTGCAAGGCTCCAACTCTGCGCTGGAAGGTGAGTCCCATCTCCTAGAACTGGAAGGGACCTTGAAAGATCATAGAGTCCAGCCCCCTGCCTTCACTAGCAGGACCAAGTACTGATTTTTGCCCCAGATCCCTAAGTGGCCCCCTCAAAGATTGAACTCACAACCCCAGGTTTAGCAGGCCAATGCTCAAATCACTGAGCTATCCCTCCCCCCAGGGGGACAGCGGGAGTCACGTCCGCTGCCCCCCTGCTGCCCCTGCCCTGGGCGGGCCAGGGCCTGGGAGCCTCCCGGGCAGATCCTGTGCTGGGCACTGTGCCACCACCCTCGCCTGGCAGCCAGAACCTCCGGCTGTGCCCGCCCTGCCCTGAGTGCCTCAGCACAGCTCCATCTCCCCGGCACTTTCGCTCGGCTCCCCTGAGCTCCACACAGTTTGCAGCCATTGAGCAGCAATGCTAGAGCTGGGCCGCACCCCCTGCTGGAACGCCAGCCCCCCATGGCTCCAGGGCTGGCAGCATGGACCCCCCGTGACCCCAGGGCCGGCAGCGCGGACCTTCCAGGGACCCCAGGGCCACAGCGCGGACCCCCCCGTGGCCCCAGGGACGGCAGTGCAGACCCCCGTGACCCCAGGGCCGGCAGCGCAGACCCCCCCCCTCCCGCTTGCTCTGCTAAGCGCTAATCAGGCCAGTCTGGTTTTATTCCCAATCCGGCCCCTTTGGCATGCCGGGGGCTCTGGCCGCTAGGTCACGTGGGTGGTCTGAGAGCCAGCCCGGCTCTCCCACCCTGGGACTCGCCGGGGACTCTGCCAGGGTGGTATTTTCAGCCAATGGGCGAGGGGGTGGCTCGGCCCCAGCCCTGCTCTGGGGGCGGGTGGATCTGTCCTAGGGCTCATCTCCCCTTTCTCCCCACAGAGAAGATTTACTGTGTCACCAACCGCCTCTTAAATCCGGAGAAGTTCCCCATTATCCTGAGCATCCAGGAGGGGCGCCGCAGCCTGGCGTGTGGGACGGGCACCCCGCCTGTGCTGCAGCTGGAGGTGAGTGGGGACCCCCCTCAGATCTCCGTGTCCTACGCCCCCTTCTCCCCTCCCTGGGGCTCCATTCCCCCGGCCCAGGCCTAGCTGCAGCGCAGGCTGGTTGTGGGTGCTCCCAGACCCCCCTGCTCCACTGGAGTCCAGATCTCTGCCCGTCACCAGTCCGAGCGTACAGACCAGCCCCAGGCCCTGGCTGGCCCCCGCGGGAGAGTCCGTCCCTCACCAGCCTCTCCCCACCTGTGCAGGACGTGAACATCACGAAGCTACCCCGGGGCAGCAATGAAACCACCCGCTTCACCTTCTACCGCTCCTACAAGGACGGCATGTGGCGCTTCGAGTCGGCCGCCAACCCGGGCTGGCTGCTCTGCACCTCGGCCCAGTCCAACGAGCCCCTGGGCCTCACCTTACACCAGGATGCAGCCCACATCGTCGACTTCTACTTCCAGCTGTTCTGAGCCCAGCCGCCCGGGAGATGTGCCCTGGCCCCTGGCTGCTGCCAGCCCAGCTCGCCCCTGGCTGCGTAGGAGACCAGCTGGGTCGGGAAGGGCTGCACGACCTCTCCCCTGATCCAGCCGCAATCAGCCAGGGTTGTGTTCCTAGGATTCCTGGGTCCCAGCAGGAGGGCCCCGGGGCCTGATCCTGCCGGGGAACTGAGTGCCCGCCCGGTGGGAGTGTTTCAGGGCACCCAGCCCCTTGTAGAGCCAGGCTGTGCACTTCAGCCAACGTGCCCCAAAGGGGGCCCCGATCCTGGGGGCCCGTCTCCAGTGCCGTGGGGCCTGGCATGGCTATCCAGGACGCCCAGCCTTTTCCAAAGGGGCCTGTGGGCGTCCAGCAGCAGGATGGCCCAACAGTTAGAGCACTAGCCGGGGACTTGGGAAACCCGGCTCTGCCAGACTCCCTTGGGCAAGTCCCGGAGCTGCTCCATGCCTCAGTTTTCCCCTCTGTTCAATGGGGCCACCAGCCCAGCCCTGTCTCCCGGGGCACGTGATGGTAAATCCACTGCCGATGGACGAATCCCAGAGTATGTGGGAGTCTGCCCCCGTGGCACGTCAGCACTGTTCTGGCTCGGCTCGGTGTCTCCTGGCGGTTCTGATCTGCATGGCTACGGAAGGGCCGAGTGCCCCGGGAGGGGATCTGGGTGCACCCCCTCGCTGTGTGAATAGCTTGTCCCACCAGAGAGCTCTGGACCCCCTCATCCCCAGTCTGGCTTTGAATAAACATGGAAAGTAGCTACCCATGCCTGAGCGACACTGTTGAGTTGAGATGCACCCGCCCCCCTCTGGGCCCAATTCCCATCAAACGCCCCGGCTGGGCCCTGCTGGAGCCGTAACGCCAGGCTCCCCGTTCCCCAGAGACCGGGGCTGCCACCCCCTCCCCCAGCCTGCTCCCCACAGCTTCCAGGCTGGATAAACATGGGGCTGGTTCCCCACAGGGCTTAGCTGGAGTAAGGAATGAAAGAGCCAACGGCGAGCTGGACTCCTGGGTTCCATTCCCTGCTCAGCCACCCACTCGCTTCCCCACTCCGTGCCTCAGTTTCCCCAGCAGTCACATGAGACTAGTGCTCCAGGTCTAGGGTCACCAGACAGCAAATGTGAAAAATCGGGACAAGGGGTGGGGGGCAATAGGAGCCTATATAAGAAAAAGACCCCAAAATCGGGACTGTCCCTATAAAATTGGAACATCTGGTCACCCTATCCAGGTCTATGGCCAGGCCCCCAGCTGGTGTCAATGGGTGCTGCTCCATCGGAGTCAAGGGGGCTGCGCCAGTCACAACTCACACGCATACAGTGCTCACTCCGTGTTACCGCCCTCCCGGGGGATCGCACCTGCAGAGGAGAGCTGGCATGTTCCAGCCCTCCTCGCTCCCTGGGCCCATGCGGAAGATGTTCCCCTGCAGGGAAAGTGCCCCGTGCACTCTACCATCCCAGCTTTACGGGCAGGCATGGGAGCAATATGGAATAAGCCTGTTGAACATGGGGGCTATTGTGTGTAGGGGGGGGGAGGGGCAGAGGAGCTGCCCCAGGGAATGGGACTGGCCAGGTACCAAAACCAGGGGAAGGGATTTTATACAATGTACCTCCAGCCTGCGGAACTCACTGCCGTATGGTGTCATGGAGGCCAAGAGCTTAGTGAGGTTCCACCAAGGACCTGTTTCTCCTGAGTGAGACTGTCCAGAACTACAGGAGAGGGGCTAACGCAGCAGCTGGGATCTGAGCCCCTTGCCCCTGGGTCTGACGGGGTCAGGGAGAAACAGCTCCCGCGGCGGGTGGTTCTGGAATGGCCCCTCGCAGGGGCTCTCTGGAGCAGCTGGGAGTGGCCCCATGGCAGACAGGCCATGGGTTGGGCTGGGCATGGGTGCGACGTCCGTGCCCATTGGGGATGGAGTCTGGGAAGGCGCATGGCACAGACGCCACTGCCGATAAACCAGTCAGGTCAGTTTGCAGGCAAGGGACTGGGGTAAGAGAGGGGAGCGCATGTGCTGCACCCAGCCCCAGGCAGCCCCACGGCGTCAGTGGGAGCGCTGGGCACGTGAGGAACATGGGGGGTAGCACCCCCAGTGAACTGTGGGGACTGCCTGGGGAGCTGGGCACCCGAGGTTGCAGACGGACCCTGATGCTGGGCTGGGGCTTCCCAGGCCTCCCCAGGACACACAAGTCCTTCCTTGTGGGTTTATTCCTCTCGTGGGCTGCTCCTCCAGCCCCCATCAGTGGGGAACCAGTGAGCCTGCCCCAGCGTTTGGCACGAAAGGCCAATGGCTCAGGGAAAACCAGGAGCCTTTCCCAGCCAGCTCTGCCCACAGCTCGGGTGCCCATCCTGGGAACCAGGGTGCGGCTGAAATCCAGAGGGGGCTGGGGACACTCGATGCACCCAGATGGGGGTGGGAGAACCAGTTCATTTGAGGAGGGGCCTCTGCTCGCGCTGTGCGTGGAGGGCCAGCCCCACGGCGGCTGGGGCATTTCACCCATCATTGCGCCCTGATCCCCCTGAGGCAATGCCGCCCACGGCTCTGGCATCACACCGGGACCAAGCTGCACCCACAGCCTGCTTGGCAGGTTCCCTTAATTCCACCCACTGATGTGGCAGCAGCAAGATTTCAACATCCCCCAGCTTCCGTGGCTGCCTCCTCCTGGCCTGAGGTGGGGACCGGCCCAGCATGAGCCAGCTGCACATGCAGGGTCCCTCGCCATGCCTGGGGCTCAGCACTGGACTCCCCAGCTCTGCATGCTCCTGACACCCCAAGTATCCCTCCCCACGGATCTGCGATAGCACCAGCCGCAACGGGGGGCAGTTGGCTGGGGACAGCTGGGTTCATGACGCAGACGCTGGGCTGCAGCTGAGCTGAGCTGGGTTCTGTGTCAATCTGTCTGGGCCTCAGTTTCCCCATCTCTGTTGGGATCTGCACAGCCCCCAGCATAACAGGGCCCTGATCTCAGGGGGGGTCTGGGCAGCACCCGGCACAATGGGGCCCTGATCTCGGGCGGGGTTTGGGCAGCATGCGGCATGACGGGGTCTCAGGTCTCTATCTGAGGATTCCTGCATTGGGGTTTCCAGACTGACCCAATTCCTGCCCATACATCACTCAGTTCATGAGCTCTCCCCAGCCCTCTCGTCCGGGACTGGGTGTTGCCCCTTCCTGGAAGCCGCCATGTGTCAGCCGAATTTGCATGTTACATCAGCGCTGTCCTCTACCAGGCCCATTGTTCCAGGTGTAACCGTCACTCCCTGTGCGGCAGGGCCCATAAGTAGCTGTGGAGCTGCTAGGCTGGTGCGACGGCACTTTCCAGAGCTCACAGGAACTTGTGGACTGCAGGTACTGCTCTCCCCCGGGTGCTCAGTGCCACGGGCCTCCTCTGCCAGCTCGCTGCCCTGGCGCCTGGTGTGTCCTCTGCTTTTTCTTCTGGCTGGGATGGGGGATGGGTATACAGGGAGGGGCAGGAATCCAGTGCCCCACCGGGTGGGCACTGGGGCTGGGTTCAGCTAGGATTACCAGCTGCTGGCTGAACAGAGAGCCCTTTGCAGCCTTCATGGCTGGGAGTTACCTGGGCACAGGTGCCTGCCAGGGCTGGCCCGGGCCCGAGCCCAAAGCCTTTGGCATCATTGGCAGGTCTCCCCTTGGGTTGGCACCTCAGCTGCTGTAAAGCAGCAAAGCTCCACCAATTCCCCTGGGCTCCGGCCCCCATGGTCAGAAAGAATGCCTAGGAGGCCTATGAGCTGCCACCATCTCGCACAGCCAGGTGTTCACTCTGGAACCTAGTGATGGCCTCAGACATGTTGCCATTGCGGACTAATGTCTCTGCTGTTGCACATGCGGCCGTCCTGGGACTGTGGGCAGCTCCTGGCACTACAGGCTGTGTTGGAGAAGGATGCCCCAACCTGAATTCCGGCTCCCTGGTTAAAGACACACTGATGCGGCCCGTCTCAAAGTCCCACTGTTGGGGCTCGGTCCCAGCCGCAGGCAGGGTCAGACCTTCATGATAGCCAGGAATCCTGCTCATTCCTGACTGAGGCCAGGTGCCGGCCTCTCTCTCCCCCAGGCCCAGCCATGTCCAGCACCCCGGAGTCACACGTGAGTTGGGGGATACCCCACAGGTGAGTCCCAGCCTCTAGGCTGTACCATGGAGGCTGGCCACCTGTGGGTCCCTGCCTTGCCAGGCTCCCTGGGGCCTGGGCGGGTGGCTGTGAGCACAGCTCATGAGCCGTGTCTACACCCTCCACCCACGCACCCCAGGAGAGCCGCTCTGGCTGGAGCTGTAAGCTGGGCCTACCCACACCTGGGGTTGGAACAGCCTTTGAAGTCCTCTGACGCGGGCTAACGCCGCAGGATGGCACCGACAGGCCCTACTTCTGTGCCCAGCTCACACTGCTGGCGCTCAGCAGTGGCTCCATGGGTAGGGTTACCATATTTCAATTTTAAAAAAAGGAGGACACTCCACGGGGCCCCGGCCCTGCCCCAACTCCGCCCCTTCCCCAAAGTCCCCGCCCCAACGCTCCGCCCCCTGCTCCCCTGACGCTCCGCCCCCTGCTCCTCCCCCTCCCCTGCTTCCCGCGAATCAAATCAAATGTTCGCGGGAAGCCTGAAACAGGGAGGCAGCAGGTAAGCTGGGGCTGGGGCTGAGGCGGGGCGCAGCGCGGCCCAGTCCGGCCCCCCCGGCCGAGCGGCTTCCTCCGGCGGCCAGCCGGCCCAGGCCAAGAGGCTCTGGCCCCGGCGTCTCCCGCCCGACTCGGCTCGGGCCCTGGGGCGCCGACCCTGGTTCCGGCCGAGAGGCTCTGGCCCGCCCTGGCCCAGCGGCTCCGACCCCCGGTCGAGCACCGCCGGCCCCAGCGGCTCCGGCCCCCGGCCGAGCACTGCCAGCCCCAGCAGCTCCGGCCCCCCCGCCGAGCACCGCCGGCCCCAGCAGCTCTGGCCAGGACCCAAGCCCCATGACCCCTCCCTCCCTATTTTCCCAGACATGTCCAGCTTTTGGGGATTTCCTCCCGGACGGGGATTTGAGGCCCAAAAAGCTGGACATGTCCAGGAAAATTCGGACGTATGGTAATCCTATCCATGGGCATCAATGGGCCAGATCCTCTGCTGGTGTCAATTGGTGTCGCTCCACTGCTGCGTGGGGAGCCCAGGGATGGGGTAGCAGGGGTCCACAGGTCGGGAGTGAGGGGCACCGGCAGACCTGGGGGAGAGCAGGCCTGAGTTAGCAGGGGCTGTGGGTCGGGCATGAGGGGCCTCGAGAGAGCTGGGGGTGCAGGGCTGGGCTAGCAGGGGGCTGCGGGTTGGGAGGAAAGGGCGCAGGCAGAACTGGGGGGAGCCCAGGGCTCATCTAGCAGGGGGCTGCGGTTCGGGAGTGAGGGGCACTGGCAGAGCTGAGGGGAGACAAGGGCTGGGGTAACAGGGGTCTGCGGGTCGGGAGTGAGAGGCACCAGCAGAGCTGGGGGAGCCCATGACTGGGCTAGCAGGGGCTGTGGGTTGGCAGTGAGGGGCACCGGCAGAGCTGAGGGGGGACAAGGGCTGGGCTAGCAGGGGGCTGTGGGTCGGGAGAGAGGGGCACCACCAGGGCTGGTGCAGGGAGCCCAGGGCATCCCAGGGCTTCCTGAGAGGTCAGCAGCCGGGGGCAAAGGTCTGGCCGTGGGTGCTGCCGTCTCTGGTCACCGTCTCCCTTTGTTGACAGCAAAGCCACAGGAGGAGGAGAGCCAGCTGGAGACAGTGTGTGGGGTAAGAGCTGGGGCTGGGCCGTGGTCTCCCTTCGGTGGATCCAACGTGCCTGGGGTGGGAGGGGTGAGGAACTCAGCGCTTTCTGCCCTGTCCCAGCTGCCATCTCCCCCCAAGAAGCTCTGCCTCCCACTCAGCTGAGGCTGAGAATGCAATGGTGCCGACAGCCACTATGCAGCCTTCCAGATGGCTTGTGGAACTCCCTGCTACTGGATGCCAGCTAAGACCTTCCTCCCCCCCCAAATCAGCCAGGTGCCCCCCGTGTGCTACGGCCCGTATCTGCCCCCATGGACAGCCCTTCCAGGGGCACATTGGGGTTGATGTTTTTCCCAGGAGGCTGTGATTGGGGGAGGGGGTGCAGAGAAGGGGGTGGGAATGCCTCCCTGCCAGGTCTGTGAGTCAAATGTGGGGAAGTGAGTCCGTGGGGCAGGGTCCCCCATAGCTCTGAGACCCCTGCTCTGTGCACGGGGACGACGACACTGAGATCACTGACCCCAGTCTCCCCTCTCCAGCTGGAGAGCGCTGCCGGAACACCGTTGTAGGCTGGGCTCAGGGGACGGGCTGAGGATGGAGCCGGATTCGCATTCGGTCGTAGACCCCAACATGGAGGAGCTGTTCAGCCTTTTCTTGGATGAAGATAGTGACCCAGGTAGGGTTACCATCTGTCCGGGTCTCCCCGGACATGTCCGGCTTTTTTAGCTTTAAATGGCCCTCCGGGGGGGATTTCTAATACAGTAGAAATGTCCGGGATTTCCCCTTCCCCTCATGCAGAGTGCGGTGCGGCTGATTGGACGGCTGGGCCTGATTGAAAGCCCCTCGCAGCCACTGGAGCCTCTAGCAGCCAGAGTCCCTCCCCCTCCCCTGCTCCCTCCTCCCCCACAGCAGCGCCACAGTGTTTGGCTGCACGTGGAGCTCGCAGCTCTCCCTCGGCCTGTGGGGGGTGGGGGGGCAGGCAAGGGACAGGGAACGGGGGGGTTAGATTGGTCGGGGGTTCTGGGGGGGCTGTCGGGAGAAGGGGGTGTAGAGAGCGGTTGGGGCAGTCAGGGGACAGGGAACAGGGAGACTTAGATAGGGGGTGGGGTCCTGGGGGCAGTTAGGGTGGGGGGGGGTCTCAGGAGAGGGCAGTCAGGGGCCAGGTAGGGGGATTCTGAGGGGGGCAGGAAGTGGGAGGGGACGGGGCTGGGGTGGGACTAGGGCGGCACCCCGTGTCCTCTTTTTTGATTGTTGAAATATGGTAACCCTAGACCCAGGGGTTCGGGGTGGCTGCGCCAGAGGAGGAGACGTGGACGCTGCTTAGTAACTTGTCTGCAGTGCCCTGTGCCCCCCATGCCCTCAGCGCCCATCGCAGCCCAGAGCCCATCTGGGGAGGCAGAGGCTGAGGTCCCTACAGGCCCCTGGTTGTCAAATGACCCAGGAGACCAGCAGCTGGGGGCCCCATAGGGGAGTCTGGTCTTAGCAACTGTGTAGCCACAGCTAGAGAAGCTGGCTGTGATCAGGGCCCCGTCGTGCCGGGCGCTGCCCAGACCGTGACCGAGATCAGGGCCCTGTCGTGCTGGGGACCCTGGTGTCAGGGGGATGGGGACCCCAACCATGGGAGTGCGGGGGCAGGGAGGGGGACCCCAGTGATGAAGGTGCAAGGCAGGTAGGGGGATCCGAGTGGCGGATTTAGGGAGGGGGGTCACACAGCAGCACCTGGGTAATGGGCTTGTTGGTTTGTTTCCCAGATGTCGGGGGCGGGAATATGAGCGTGACGCTCCATGAAGACAACCTGGAGATTCTGACGTTACCCACCCCTGGCTTGCGGCCGACCAAACAGCCATTCCATTACCAGATCCGCGACACCAGCCACAAGGCCTTCTACCTGCGGGACAACAGCCTGGTGGCCGCGAACCTGCAGGGCGAAAACGCCAGCCAGGAAGGTTGGTTGCCCCCAGGATCCCTGCTGGGGTTTCACGGCTGGTGACCTCACGCCACCCCCTTCCCAGAGCCCCCTGCGCAGTGGCTCCAGCTTCCTTAGCCCATTTGGCTCCCGGGCGCTGGGAGACGCCAGGCGGGGCTCTGTCCCCACACAACGCTCCTGGGAGTTTGCAGCCAGCGATGCCCACCCCAAGGGGCTGAGATGCCAGCAGAACCAGGCGCCCCATGCCCCACTCGCTCTGCTGGTCTTCTGGTCTTGTTCCAGCGGCCGGCACATTGCACACTAACAGAACGGCTGCTCAGGGGAACCCTTTGCAACAAGCAGGAAGGGCGGAGCATGGTCCTGAGCCCCACCCAGCCCCTCCACTGTTCCTAGGGCCGGTGAAAAATCAGGTCCCAACCTGGGGAAATTCCCACCTTTCGAATTTAGTTTCCACCCCGAGTTGGGGTGAACAGTACAAATCTCGCCCACCAGGGAGGGGCGGGTTGGGAATGGGGGGAGGTTCCATGTCACTTTGCTGGGAGGGAGTGAATTGCGGTCGTCCCAGCCGCTGCAGGGCCTCGTGGGGGCTATAGTTCACTAGCCTTCTTCTCCTCACTGGGCCAGGTGCCCCAGCTGGACTACAGTTCCCAGGATGCACTGCCATGCAAGACACATGATTCTATTACAATGCATCCTGGGAGATGTAGTCCAGCCAGGGATCCTGGCCCATGGAGAACAGTGGGGCCATGAGGCAGTGAGGGGGGACCAGAAGCAGCCAATGCTGGGAGGTCAGTGACCTTGGGGAGGCCCTGACCGTGCTTTGATCACATTTTCCCCTCTCGATCTCCCTCCACAGAAAAGGTCAGCGTGGTCCCCAACAGAAGGCTGGAGCGCAAGAGGTGTCCCCTGATCCTGGGCATCAAAGGCGGAAGCCAGGGCCTGTCTTGTGGAACAGCCGAGCAGCCCCGGCTGCAGCTGGAGGTGAGTGCGATGCCAGGGACCCCCTGCCGGCCCCTCCCTGAGTCTCCGCTGCGGGGTTCTCAAAACCCTGCTCAGAGCCAGGGCTGGACCAGGGCGTAGGCCCTACCAGCCAGCTCCCGGAGCCCCCCTCCTGGGATCATGGGAGTGTCCCACCCTCTCAGGATTCATCACAGAAAAGGTTCATCTCCAGCTGTCCTGGTTGTGCAGAATGGAACTGGAGCAGAGCCAATGTCTGAGTTTGCAGACAGCCTGAGCCCACAGGTCAGAGAGGAGGGACCGGCCCTGGCCTCTCAATGGGCCTGGCTGGGTTTTGGCCAGCAGGCCCCAATCCCTCTCCCTAGTCAATACAAACAGTTGCCCCTGGGGCCCAGATCAGCCTCCCAGCCCCATACTCCATTGTGTCTGGCTGTCCCGAGGCGTCACTGGTTCTAACCTACCCTCCTCCCCCGCCCGCAGGACATGCACCTCATCGAGCTCTTCTACAAGGATGAGGAGGCCAAGCGCTTCACCTTCTTCAAGACCTACAACGGCAGCACGCATCGCTTCGAGGCTGCTGCCTACCCGGGCTGGTTCCTCTGCACCTCAGCCCAGGACAACGAGCCCATCAGCTTCACCTCCCACCCAGGGGAAGCTGCCATCACCGACTTCTACTTCCAGCCCAAATAGCCACAGGGCGGGAGCCAGATGCTGCTTCAGCCCTGCCCTCCCGGTGGCTAGCCATGGTGGAGGGCTTAGAGCTACCCACTGTGACGGGTTGGATCACAGAAACCCCCTTGGGAACTGCCAACTGATGTGCCGAGACCACTCCTGCCCTTGCTTTCCTGCCCTGGCAGCCTAGGACTCCAGCACCTTGTCTTGCTGAGCCAGACACACCCGTCTGCTCCAACACAGACCCAGGGTCTGAATTACTTGCCCCAAAGCTGCAGACTTGACTGAAAACAGCTTACAGAAGTGTTCCTGTCTTTTACAGTCAGATGCCCAACTCCCAACGGGGTCTAAAGCCAAATAAATCCGTTTTATCCTGTGTCACGGACTCACAGATCGTGCCCACTTTTGGCCCCGTGTGGTCCGTGGGGGGTGCCCCTGTTAGCGAGACAGCCCTTCGCGGGGCTCCACTCTCTCTCGGGGTCAGGCCCCTCCACCTCCTGGAGCCGCACCTCTCGGAGCCTTAGCACACCTGTTTCTTGCCGTGGGCCCCCTCAGGGAGTCCACTCACTCTGGACCCCCTGGGCCTTCACCCCCGAAGGGGTTGATGCCACCCTGTTCTCTAGACCGGAGCGACTCTCAGCCAGTATAACACAGGAGGGTTTATTGAAGGTTGAACACAGCACAGGAAATTCTCAGGGCCTCAGGCCTGGCCTCCCTCAGACCAGCACATCCCAGTCTCTCTGCCTCCAGGTAGGCTCTGCCTGCTCCCCCTCTCCAGCCCCGAGCCCCCCTGCTCCCAGCTGGGCATCTGAAATCATCGGCCTCAGGCTCTGCCTCTGTCCATTGTCTTCTCTCCAGGTAAACAGGGTCGTAAACCGGGGCCTTCTCTCCTGCTTCTGTTCTCTGGCTGGAACCAGCTGGTTAGGTCACTGGGTCCTCACTCTGCAGCCCATTGTCCGCCCACTGGCCAGAACCGGCTGCGTCTCCTCAGCTGGGCCTCCGGGTCGCCAGGTCACCGGTTGCTGGGGTATCCATCCTCCAGGCCATCGGCTGGGTCCCCAAGTTCTCTCTCCGGTCCTCTGCAAAACAAACTCCTTCTCCCCTCACCTCATTAACCAGTAACACCCAGGGAAACTGAGTCCCACTCCCTCCACATGCAAACCATTGAAAACTCCACATAAAACAAAAAAAAACCCACTTCGTCACACCCTGTATAAAGCTTATACAGGGTAAACTCATAAATCCCGTTAGAGGGGCTGATGGAGGCACCGCTCCACACTGCTGATGGGAAGAGATCTTGGATTTTAGCCTGAGCCCTGTGTAACTGGCCTGGCCAGCGTGGGATCTATGCACCCAGCAAGCAGAGAACCAGGGTCATGCCATAGGGCCGCAGAGCTGGAGGGACCCTTGGGGGTCGTCTGCTCCAGCCACTTTCCTGAGGCAGGATCGAGTATGACGGGTTTCTCCAGCCTGTTCTTAACCCTCTGGTGCCGGGGGTCCCACAGCCTGTAACCATCGGGGACTGGTCCGGCACCGGACCAGCCACGGTGCTAGGAAGTGTCACTCTTGTGTGGCTGATTTTGGATGCAGCTGCCCCCCAGGATTATCCTTGTTGACTTCCCCCTCCCCCCCAAAAAATGGTAGGGCCAGAAGGGGCTGGCGTGTGGGTCCAGCCTGGCCTCAGGGGCCGTATTCGAGGCACAAGGGACTGGGTGGCAGGGCCTGGAGGAGTTGGAGCGTTTGGGGTTCATTTTGGTATCTGGCTTCGTACTGGCCCCCGGCCACGGATCTGGCTTTTCCCTCTCTTTGTACAGGCTGTTTTGAGAAATAAAACGACTCGAAATGCCCAGGGAATCACTGCCAAACATGTGAGCGCTGTGCGGGGGCATTCGACTGAATGTTTGATCGACGTTTGAAAATGGTGGAGGGGAACCGACAGGCAGTGGTTCTGGAGGAGGGGAATCCAGGGACGGTGGCTGGTCAGACAGGGGACAGATGGGAGGTAACTGGGTGGGGGGACCCCAGGAAACGAAGGGGACCGGGGATGCAGGAGGTACCGGTGTGCGGCAGTGTAAGGGGGAGTGGGGCGGAGGGCCAGATCCCCCAGTTCCATAGTCACAGCTGTATGAGCCAGGCTGCCTGGCTGTCTCTGGGCCTCTCTCCAGGTTGCTGGGCAGAGAGAAGGGCCGGAGGGTGCTCCTGACGGGAAGGCAGATGTCCCGGACTCCCAGGCCCTTTGCTCTCTCAGCTCCATATGGCCCCGTCAGTCTGACAGCCCTCCCCAGGCTCCACAGCTTCCTGGGTCCGCACCTCTCTGAGCCATCAGCACACCTGGCTCTGCCGTGGGCCCCTCAGGGAATCCACAAATACAACAAGGAGTCCGGTGGCACCTTAAAGACTAACAGATTTATTTGGGCATCAGTTTTCCTGTGTAAAAAAAACTTCACTTCTTCAGATACTTCTTCAGGGAATCCACTTGCTCGGGGCCACTACACCCAGGGGAGCAATGCCTGCCCCCTGATCTCTAGCCTGCCATGACTCTCCACCAGCGTAACACAGGTGGGTTCATTGTACATCTAGACACAGCACGGGCAGTTCTCAGGGGCCTCGGGCCTGGCCAGTCTCAGCCTCGTCCAGCTGGGTCTGTCCCTGATTCTGACTGCTCTTTGTCCCCAGTCCAGCAGCCCCCACCTCCCCGCCGACCACCCTATATCCCTTCCGCCCTTTGTCTTCGTTCCTGGGCAAAGAAATCACCTGGGCCCTCTCTCTTCTCTCCTTTGTTCCCCCCTGGCTGGAACCAGCCGGTCGGGTCACCAGGGTCCTCTCTCCTCAGCCCCTTGTCCTCCCACTGGCCAGAACCGGAGGCCACTGGGCTGGGCCTCCCGGTCACCAGGTCACCCGTCGCCGGGTCTGCCATCACCAGGCTGCTGTCTGGTGACCAGGGGTCCCGGCTGCTAGGCGAGGTCACACCTGGTCCTTTGCAACAACAAACCCTCTCCCACCCCCTCATTACACAGGCAGCACCCAGGGAAACTGAGACCCACACCGTGTTCATGCAAAACACTAAGGAAATGCCCTGTTTCATCACACTGGTCCTCCCCAAAGGAGCCACTCGGCTGCTGCCCTGCTAGATGCCCCTCATGCCCCTGGCCTGGGGTGCCCTGTGCCCAGACACCCCTCCTGTAGCTGTCCCTGGCTGGGCAGACAGCAGTGCTGGGTCACCAGGAGGCACTAGGGCTCTAGCTGGTGTGGCATTGGCAGGCCACGGGGATGGAGTCAGGAGCCTGTCTGGGAGCGGGGCCCGTGGGGGCCAGTTTCTGTCTCAGCTGGATGTTTTCCCATATCTGCAAACTCAACTGACTCTGGGGCTGGATCAATGGGCCGGATTGTGGCTCTGGCTGGAGGCATCGCCTGTGTCCTTTCGCTCCAGGCTGTGTCTCCTCCAGCTTTGATTCCTGAGCACCGAGATGTGGGCTTTCCTTGCCCAGGGTCTGGGCCACCAGCTCTTCAGGTCAAGGAGCATCTGCCCCACTCAGCGGTGCTCTCCCAGGCTGCCTGGTAGCCTGAGTTTTCCCTGGGTTCGCTGCCTCTATCCCTGGGAGCGTTCCACCCTCTCCTGCAGCCATCTTCCTCCTCATGCTCTTCCCAGCAAGCTCCTTCCCAGCTCCAGGTGCCCCAGGGTCCTTCCGAACCTCAGCTTGGCCCATTGCTTTGATGGCCTGCTGGGGTCAGCTTGCCTCTTCTTTGGGTCTCCGCATGGCATGGCTAGGAAACCTTCCCCATAGGCCCTGCCTGTGGCTCCGGGCTTGGCGTCCCTGGCACTCTGCAGAGAGCTGGGGGTCTCCAGGCACCCCTGTAATGATGCAGTTCTGGCGGGACCCAACTGAGAGTGCCAATTCAGGACTAATTGCTTAAAACAGGGCAGTTACAGCCCAAGGCTGGGGTTTTTCCACCTCTAAGGCAAACCAAACCAGCCAGACTAAGAGGACTTTGGTCTCACCCCGCTGGCTAACCACAAGTCACACAAGCAATTCCCTTAGACACTCCAGTTTCCCAGTATCACCACCAGTGCTAGTCGTTATGAGGACAAATGGTTATGAAAACCAATACCCCAGTAAAAGAAAAAAGGTTCTCCTGATCCCATAGGACCAAGCCCCAGACCCAGCTCAATATACAAATCAGATCTTATCCACAAATCACGCTGTTGCCAATCCTTTAGAATCTAAAATCTAAAGGTTTATTCATAAAAGGAAAAAGATAGAGATGAGAGTTAGAACTGGTTAAATGGAATCAATTACATACAGTAATGGCAAAGTCTTGGTTCAGGCTTCCAGCAGCGATAAAATAAACTGCAGGTTTAAATCAAGTCTCTGGAATACATCCCCAGCTGGGATGGGTCATCAGTCCTTTGTGTAGAGCTTCCATTTGTAGCAAAGTCCCTCCAGAGGTAAGAAGCAGGATTGAAGACAAGATGGAGACGAGGCATCAGCCTTATATAGTCTTTTCCAGGTGTAAGAACATCTCTTTTGTTCTTACTGTGGAAAATTACAGCAAAATGGAGTCTGGAGTCACATGGGCAAGTTCCTGCATACTTTGCTGAGTTACAAGGCATATTTGCCTTCTCTCAATGGGTCCATTGTATAGCTGATGGTCCTTAATGGGCCATCAAGCAGGCTAGGCAGAGCTAACACCAACTTGTCTGGGATGTCTCCCAGAAACATAGCATAAGTTTGAAAAACAGACAGTATAGAGCCAATATTCATAACTTCAACTACAAAATTGATACATGCATATAGACAGCATAATCATAACCAGCAAACCCTAACCTTGTATTAGACACCTCATTTGACCCCCTTTATACAAGATTTGGTGCCACTACAGGACCTTGTTCGCAACCATGTTCTATATGGTCCCAGATTATATCAATAACGTCACAACCCCTCGCACTGATCTGTAGGGAGGGGATCCCTCAAGGGCAGAAAGCTCCTTCCCTACCCCAGGCAGGGCTGCCGAGAGCGGGTTCGGGCCCCAGTGAAAAAAATTTTTCGGGCCCCCCAGCAAGGGCGGACCAGCTAAACAGGGCCGACGAGAGGTGGGGGAAGCCGGGGAAGCCAGGCCCCGGTAAGGTGATGGGGGCGGGGGAGAGGAAGCTGGGGAAACTGGGCCCCAGGCGCCCTTCCGGACCACCGGGCCGGTAATTTGTACCGGCTTCCCCCCCCCCCCCCCCTTCGTTGGCCCTGACCCCAGGTGCACAAGCCTGTGATGGCTGGGGGATGCTCTGTTTCTGTGACCTTAGCAGCTCTGTGGGGCAGGACCAGCGCTCTGTTCTGAGTTTGGACCGCGCCTGGCCCAGCGGTGTCCTGGGCCATGGCTCGGGCTCTCATGTGTCGCGGTGACACTGCTAATATATCACAGCTGTCGGGCAGGCTCCTTGCCATCCTGCAAAGGGCCCACTGGCCGCAGCCTGAGGTGGAGCTGCACACGGCAGGCATGTGCCCGAGGCTGGAGATGCCCAGCCGGGAGGCCCCTGGAGCTGATGCTGTGGCATTTGCTCTGGTGCTCCGCGTGCGGCTTTGCTTTCCAAAGCCTGGGACTCAGCTCTCCCTTGTGCCACTGCTACGCTGGGTGATCCGTCTAGGCTGGATATTAGGAAACACTATTTCACTAGGAGGGTGGTGAAGCACTGGAATGGGTTACCTAGGGAGGTGGTGGAATCTCCTTCCTTAGAAGGTTTTAAGGCCCCAGCTTGACAAAACCCTGGCTGGGATGATTTAGTTGGAGTTGTGACATTACACTCCATATTCTTTATGACAATATGCTTGTGAGATGGAACTGACAGAACTGAGATGTGCTTTATGCAAGACGGCACCTGTGAGGTATCATTGGAAAGGTTCTGATTTACTGAATGCGATTATCCAATGTGTGTGCCGGTATCATTTCTGTATCTGACCATGTCTCCGTATTTCAAATGTGCTACGCTGGATGAGGCCAAACAATGTTAATGGCTTACTGAGGAAATGCACAAGCACCAGGATTACCCCAGGATTACCCCAGGAACTGCGTGCAACAGAAACCCCTCAGAGATAGCACTGCACAATGGGAACGGTCTGACCCAGGTCACAGCAAAAGAGCTTTCCAGCAAGTGTGTGTGGGGGGGAGATATAAAAGAGGGGCAATGACAACGTGAGGGGGCCTCACTCTCCTGACAACACCACACCGGAAAATATCTGAGGAACAAAGACTGAACTGGGAGAAGTGATGGTCCTAGGCTAAGATCTTTAGTCTGTGTATGAAAACCTGGGAAAGCCAAGGCAGCTTGTGCCTTAAGAATCTGCCAGCCTGTTTATCACTCAGGGTGAGAATTTGCTAATTTGTATCCTACCTATCTAGTGGGTCAAGCTTAGTTTGCATGTTTTGTTTCATTTGCTTAGTAATCTCCTTCCTTCTGTTTGCTATTCCGTTAACCACTTAAAATCTACCTTTTGTAGTTTATAAATGTATTTTGTTTATTATTAAACCCAGATTATGTAATTTCTAACTTGGGGCGCAAGAAGTCGTGCACATCTCTCTTCACATTGAGGAAGAGGGTGGATTTTTATGAGCTTGCGCTGTGCAGATTTTTCTATACAGTACAAGACAGTATTATTTTGGATTTATCTCCCCAAAGGGGTGTGAGTCCTCTCCCATGGAGCTGACTTCAGCGGGGTCTGTGTCTGCAGCGGGGTGTGGCCCTACCTGTGCGTGTGCTGCAAGAGGCCGGAGAGCCTCATTCAGCAAAACGGGGAGAGGGAACCCAGGCTGGTGGAGCAGGAGAGGCTCAGTGAAATCCCAGTACATCAGGTGACATCCCGGACAGGGGCTCCAACCAATCACAGGGGTTGGTCCTGCTTTGAGCAGGAGGTTGAACCAGAGCCGGCTCCAGAGTTTTTGCCGCCCCAAGTGGCAGGAAAATAAATAAATAAATAAAAAGCTGTGATCGGCGGCACTTTGGTGGCAGGTCCTTCCCTCCGAGAGGGACTGAGGGACTGAGGGACCCACCGCTGAATTGCCGCCGAAGAGCTGGACATGCCACCCCAAGCACCTGCTTGCTGCGCTGGTGCCTGGAGCCGGCCCTAGGTTGGACTAGATGACCTCCTGAGGTCTCTTCCAACCCTAATCTTCTATGAGTCAATGATTCTATGATCCAGAGCACCTCCAACACACAGCTGCCTGGACCCCCACTCCCTATTTCACCCCCAGCTCACCACCCCCTTGCTGTGCCATCCCCTGGGTCGCATGCCCCTGAATACCATCCTACTACCACCCCCCCAGCATCCTCCAACACCGCTTGCCCTGCCCACGCTCTCCACCCTAAACAAGAGTCCTGGGGCGCCCAGGCATTAGGCAGGCTCTCGGGGGTGAATTTCACCCAGTAGCGTTGAGGGGTGAGGTGCCTGGTCTCTCAGGGGTCCGGCTGGCTGGGGTGCCCAGCAGTGGGCATGGCACCAGCCTGGAGGGGCTCTGGGGTTCGCCCCCAGAGTGTTGGAATCTGGGCGCTGGATGATAGGGTGACAGACAGCAAATGTGAAAAATCGGGACGGGGGTGGGGGGTAATAGGAGCCTATATAAGAAAAAGACCCAAAAATCGGGACTGTCCCTATAAAATCAGGACATCTGGTCACCCTACTGGATGAAAATGAATCCACTAAGCAAATTACAACGTGAGGCTCATGTGGGACCTAACTGTGAGCTTGCGATTGACGGGCTGGGGGCAGGGCTGGCTATTTAAACCCAGACCATAAGTGGAGCCTAATTAGGCTCCCAGGTCAAGTCAGCTTCCCTTATTATTGGCATCTCTTCTGTGGTGACTGATTCTGGGTCATCTCCAGCTCATCAGCTGGGGTAGCTGGGCCCAGAGCCGCAGGATGCCCCCCAGCTGGAGGCCCACCAAGGCGGGGTCTCTGTTCCCACCGCCAGGTGTACAGGGAACGGAGCACCACATCCGAGAGGTGTTTAGGGGCCTAACTCCCTTGGGGAGGATGCAGAGGGGTGACTGGGCCAAATCAGTGTGATGGTGCAACCCCGTGCACTAGGTCTGTTTCCATCTGCAGAGGGTGAACAGGGCAAACCTGGGGGTGCTGAGACCCGCTTCAGGCACTTCAAAGCCTGGGAGGTATTCGCCTGACACCTCTGAGCTCCCCTGCCCATTCAGCTGCCCCTGCGCCCCCCCCTCCAGCTGCTCCCCGGCTGCTCCGGCTGCCCCCCCACACCTCCTCTGCCGGTCCAGCTGCCCCCCGTACCCATATGGCCAGACCAGCTGCCCCCTCACCCCCTGTCATCCATCTGCCTCCCCCCGCTCCATGGCCCGTCCGGCTGACATCCCTCTGTTCCCCTGCTCCCATGCCCCTGCCAGCATGCCATGTGCTTGCTTATGCTGCCATCTACAGGCCAGTGCCCAGCACTGCACCCTGCCACCCAGACCCCAGGGCTGCGGCTGTCCTGCCCCAGCGCTGGGGGCAGAGCCTGGAGGGTTGCTCTTTGCTGGCCTGGGCACTGCAGCTCCTGGGGCTCAGTCCCGCCCAGGAAATGGGGCCCCACAGCCACAGGAGGGACGCAGACCTAGAGACCCCAGGTCACTGCAGGCAGCAGGAGCCAGAACCAGGGGCCAGGCTGATGTAGCTGCTGTCTGCACTGGGGGCAGGACCAGTGGAGCGCGGGGCCCGTCCCTGGCTGTGAATGAGGAGCACAGGGCTATGCACACACTAGCCGTGAGGCCATGGCCTTGCCGGGGGGCATGCGATCCTGGGGCTGAGCCGGGGACAGCAAAGGGGACAGAGTCGGGGGGGGGCAGGGGCCCCTGTAGGGAGCCGCAGCTAGGAGAGAGGCTGAATGTGTGGGGCAGTGCAGGAGAATAGCCCAGCCTCCCTGGCAGGACCATAGCTTCATTGACCAGAGAGGCAACAAGGGGATTGGCTAGAGCCAATCAGGGATGGGGTGAGGCAGCGGGGATCGCGCGGAGCCCGTCAGGGATGGGGCAGGGTTGTGGGGGTCACGTAGAGGCCGTCGGGGAAGGGGCAGGGCAGCGGGGGGTCACGCGGAGCCCATCAGGGATGGGGCAGGGCGGCGGGGATCACACGGAGGCTGTCAGGGATGGGGCAGGCGGAGGCCATTGGGGAAGGGGCGGGGCAGCGGGGGATGGGGCAGGGCGGCGGGGATCACGCGGAGCCCATCGGGGAAGGGGCGGGGCAGCGGGCAGAGGCATCCTAGAAGCCCACCAGGCTGTGTGGGGTCCTGGCCCCATCCCAGGGGTCGTGGGGTTTGGATATGTCATTGCTGCTCCCTGGCCATGGAGCCCCTGGAGCAGCCCACCCACCCCGAGCCCTGGCCAGGGTCCCCGGCAGGACGGCACTGCCAGGCGCAGAGATGGGGCCGGCCCAGCTGCCTTGACCAGCCCAGTGAACGACTGGCTGCTGTGGGCCCCATGGGTGCCGGGAACGTGTAGTGGCCAGCCAGGCTGAGCTATGCCAGCCCAGGTTGTGAAAGGTATTTGGGCACATGGAGGTTGAGGGGAGTTAGGCACCCAACTAGTTTTAAGGCTCTGGACCCAAGGGTCTCCTACGCATGTGCTGGCTCTGACCTGTCTGAGCAAAGGGGAAGGCAGCACCAGCCGGGGAGTCACCCATGTGCAGCCTGGCCCCGTATGCTCTCCTGGGTCAGGCCTGGAGCCCAGCCCTCCACCTGTCCCAACTGGTGTAAACAAGGCACAGGCCCTGCTGAGCCATGAGAGGGCGATGGCCTCACTCCTGATTTACACCAGTGTCATTGGCTGCAGGGTGGGGCGGGCCACCTGCCCCTCACCCTGCACCTCACTGCTGGTGCCTGCACCCAGGGCAAAGTGGGTGCAGGGCGCTGCCCCTTCTAGGCTGGTGGCATGTAACCCTGGCAGGGCAGCGGTGTCAGCGACAACACCAGGCGCTGGGACCTGGGAGAATAGGGTCTTCAGTGGCGTGGCAGGGGAGGATCGGGCCCACAGTGCAGGTGCAGGGGAGGATCGGGCCCACAGAACCAGGGCAGGGGAGGATTTGGCCTGTGGTGCTGGTGCAGGGAAGGATCATGCCCACAGAGCCCGGACAGGAGAGGATCGGGCCCATAGTGCTAGGACAAGGAAGGATCGGGCCCACTGAGCCGGCGCAGAGGTGGATCGGGCCCACCAAGCCGGCACAGAGGAGGATCGGTCCCAGCGCGTTCCCAGGCCCAGACACGCCCATCCCCAGCCAGGCTCAGCTCCTGGCAGCCGCTGGCTGAGCTGGGCCGCCAGCCCCATTCAGGGAGGTCAGGGAGAGCCGAGTTGTGGGCCCACCCCAGCAGCTCGTTCCCCGGTGGTGCGGGGAGGGGCAGGGGCCGGGGCTGGGACGCGAATCTCCCAGTTTCTAGCGCCCCTCCTGCCCCCGCTCCTCCCCAGGCTGGAGTGCAGCTCGCAGGCCCCAGGGGCCAAAGGTCAGTGACTCTGCACACAGTCAGGACTCCCTGGCCGGGGCTCCGGAGTGGGCACTGTGCCGGCAGTGGCCGTCTGGGCTTGCTGCTGTCAAACCTGTCTGGCAGCCCCGCGCCGGCTCCTCCTCGCCCCAGTGCCGGGCTCGGGCTCTTCCGCTCCGCCGAGCCACGTTTCCAGAGTCCCGTCGTGCCCCCCACATCCCTACGTCCCTGGGCCTGGGGGAGAGCAGCCCCGAGGCCCCCTGCCCTTGGAGACGGAGCCATGAGCCTGCTGGGCCAGGGAAGGCAGAACCGAGTGGCCCTGGGCCTCTGCACCTGCACCGAGCCCCGCCACGAAATGGGTAAGGAGAGAGCTGCCTTGCCTGCGGCACGGAGGGGACGGGGCTGGTTGGCAGGGGTGAAAGGGATTGTGGGAAAACCTCCCAGCATGCACTGTGGTCCCTGACTCCAGCCTAGGCCCCACCTCCCCCCGTCCCCACCTAGGTCCTTGGAGGGAGGGTTTAGGGGGCTTTCCACAGCACCAGGCCCTGCTGGCACTCATGCCCTGGCATGGGGGTGGGGGAATGCAGCCGGGCCCCCTGTGCACTGGGAGGAGCCGTCCTGGAGGTGGTGGGAGGGATTGGGGGGATGGAGAGGGAGGTCCTGGTTGGCCCCCCACTCTGCAGACCTAGGGGACCCCGGGGCTCAGAGCTGGGAAAGACCCGCTCGGCACATCCTCCCTCTCGAGCCCAGATGGCACATGAGGCCCCCAGCTGGTGTCCTGGCCAGGCTAGAGGGCATGAGGGGCTCGCCCAGCGCCCATCACCGGGGTATCTGGCAACTGCTGAGAATTTAAATCTAGAAATAGGGCGAAATCCCTGCCCTCTCTCCGCCTGCAGGGTGCTGCGTGGTGGGTGGGTGCAGGACGTGTCTGGGTGTGTGTGTGTGTGTCATGCCCACACGGATCAGTGTGACGGGGTCCCTAGATGAGCGTGGTTGGGGCTGCCCTGGCTCTGTCATGCCCACTCCAGCCCTGTGCCCATGGGGCAAGGCTGGCCCAGGCCTGTTCCGACTGCAGCCAGTGCCACTGGCATCCATGGGGCAAGAGTGTTAATAGCACATTAGGTTTGTGATCAGAACAACAGGGCAACACCTCTGCCCACTGGCCCCGGGGCTAAGATGCGCCGCCCATACCTGGAGGGGAGTGTCCTGCAGGAAGCCGTGAGGAGCTGGCAGGGCCAGGAATCACTTCCTCTTGTATTTGGCCGTGCACGGACCACAGGGGACCGGATGCTCACAGGCACCAGAGGGAAACTGCTCTTGGTGGAAGGCTTGGGGAAGCCCTGACCAGGGCCGGCTCTAGGATTTTTGCCGCCCAAAGCAAAAACAGTTTTGGCCGCCCCCCCACTTATTTAATTACCCCACCCCCGGCCCCACCTCAACTCCGCCCCTTCCCCAAATCCCCAGCCCTGCCTCCTCCCCCCAGGCTCTCAAGCCTAGGAGGGAGGGAGGGAGGGAGGGGGAGAAGCGGCGCCACGGCCACTCGGAGTCTCCCCCCCTCCCAGGTTTGAGAGCCTGGGAGGGAGGGCGAGTAGCGGCGCACAAATCAGCTGTTTCGCGCGCCGTGGCAGCAGCAGCGGAGGTGAGCTAGGGCGGCCGGGGCACATTTTTAGGGGCAGCATTCTGGCGCTGGCCATGCCGCCCCTAAAAATGTGCCGCCCCAAGCACCAGCTTGTTTTGCTGGTGCCTAGAGCCGGCCCTGGCTCTGACCAAGATCAAGCTTCGTCGTGCCAGGCACTGCCCAGACCCCAACCGAGATCAGGGCCCCGTCATGCCGGGCACTGCCCAGATCCCACCTGAGATCAGGGCCATGTTGTGCCGGGCGCTGCCCAGACCCCAACCAAGATCAGGGCCCCGTCATGCCGGGCGCTGCCCAGATCCCGCCTGAGATCAGGGCCATGTTGTGCCGGGCGCTGCTCAAACCCCGCCTGAGATCAGGGCCCCGTCGCGCTAGGTGCTGCCCAGACATACTCTGTGACAGCCCCTGCCCAAGGATCTCCCAGTCTGTACAGATGAAGGATTGTTACAGACAGGCACAGAGGGGGGATGGGACCAGCCTGTGCTCACACAGGGTCTGTAGCGGAGCCAGGAACCCTGATGTTCCAAGCACTAAGCTGGGCCCAGTTATTAGGCCGGGCTCTTCCTGTCGCAGCCTGGGGCCCTGTTGGCCTGGGGCTGCAGGATCCAGCCCACCTAGGGTGACCAGATGTCCCTATTTTATAGGGACAGTCCCGATATTTGGGACTTTTTCTTATATAGGTGCCTATTACCCCCCACCCCTTGTCCTGATTTTTTACACTTGCTGTCTGGTCACCCTAAGCCCGCCTCAGAGCAGGGAGTGAAAGCCTGGTCTGGAGACACACGGAGCCTGTCTCAGGAGGGGCTGGAGTGAGCTAGGGACAAGTGCCTGTGTTGAGCGCTGGCATCGTGCCTGGCACTAGACTGGCCCAGGCAGCCCCAGCCCCAGCTGGGGCATTCCTCATCCATGGGCCGGAGCCTGGACCAATGCAAAACTCCCACGGATGCCAGTTGGGGTCACAGTGGAGTGAGGGGCTGGGGGACCTGGCCTGGAGCCCTGGTCCCTGCCCACAGTGCTGGCACAGCAGGCAGGGCAGGCGGCTGGCTTGTGGCACAGAGGGCTGGGCGAGGGTGGTTCTGTGGGTCTCTTTATTTGTGCTTGGACTTGATAATGACTGCGGCCGCCCAGCCTGGCCACACGGCGTCCCTGGGTGTTAGTGTTGGCACGGATCCTCGCAGCCACCCACACCAGCCCAGCAGCTGGCTGGGGAGGCAAAGGCCAGCTGGCTGCAGCCAGCCAGGTGCCCCCTGGCCCTGCTCACAGTCAGGATCTAGGCATGTTTGTGTGTGCGTGTGTGTGTGTGTGGGGGGGGGGGGGCAGCACAGGGCCAGAGCAGCCGGCAGGGTTGCTCTCCAGAAGTCGGTGATGCGGCATGTGGGGTTTCCTCCATGGCAGCAGCGTGGCGGGCGGGCGGTCCCCAGACCTCTCCCTGCACGCAGCCTCGGCATGGCTGGGGGGCCATAGCTCCCTGGTGGCATTTGCAGGGGGCCTCAGCCAAAGACACCGAGGAACCAGGCATGCTGGGCGGGGAGAGGTTAATAACCCAGGTGGGCGGGGGCAAACCAGTGCAGAGGGAGGGCGTTAGCAGGGCCAGTAGCCCTTGGGCACAGGCCCACTTTGTGAGCCAGGCTGTGTGGCCCAGTGGTTAGCGCTCGCGCTGGATGGCTGGTGGGGTGGGTGCTTGCCCTACCTGGAATGGGCAGGCAGGATTGGCTTGGTTCTGCTGTAGCTTCAGCTGGCAGGACCTAGGGGGCAGGGTGGGGCTGGAGAGAAAATTGGGGTGGCTGTGACCAGGGGGCACCTGGGGGAGAGTGTTGCTGTGAGCTTCCTCTTCCTTTTCAGGATCACTCGTTCTCACGCCCCCCCCCCTCCCCCCGTGAAGAACAGCTCTCCCCTCATCCCCCACCCCATGGAGTAGCAACCAAGGGAGTTGCCCAAGGTCACACAGAAGCTCAGTGGCAGAGCCAGGGGCTGAACCCCTAGTCCAGGAACAGCTGTCCGGCTCTCGTAGGGTGGGGCAGGGTGGCGAGGTGGGTGCGTGGCTGGAGGGGACCCAGGAGAACTGCTCTGGGGCCGGGGAAGAGCAGTCAGGGCAGTTCCTGTCTGTGTCGGGACGACGGCACGGATGTGTCGGAGCAGGGCAATAGCGCAGGTGGGTGCGATACAGGCACGGCTTGGCGTGTGCGCGTCCATTTCTCTGTGTGTGTGTCCGTGTGTGCCCGGCTCAGCGTGTGCACATCCGTGTCTGTGTGTGTGTGTCCATGTGTGCCCGGCTCAGCATGTGTGCGTCCATGTCTGTGCGTGTGTGTCTGTGTGTGCCCGGTCCAGCGTTTGTGTATCCACGTCTGTGCATGTGTGTCCGTGTATGCCCGGCTCAGCGTGTGCGTATCCATGTCTGTGCGTGTGTGTCCGTGTATGCCCAGGCAGGGCAGGCGGCTGGCTTGCGGCACAGAGGGCTGGGCGAGGGTGGTTCTGTGGGTCTCTTTATTTGTGCTTGGACTTGCTAATGACTGCGGCCGCCCAGCCTGGCCACATGGCGTCCCTGGGTGTTAGTGTTGGCACGGATCCTCGCTGCCACCCACACCAGCCCAGCAGCTGGCTGGGGAGGCAAAGGCCAGCTGGCTGCAGCCAGCCAGGTGCCCCCTGGCCCTGCTCACAGTCAGGATCTAGGCATGTTTGTGTGCGTGTGTGTGTGTGGGGGGGAGGCAGCAGTAGCCTCGTGCCAGCACAGGGCCAGAGCAGCCGGCAGGGTTGCTCTCCAGAAGTCGGTGATGCGGCATGTGGGGTTTCCTCCATGGCAGCAGCGTGGCGAGCGGGCGGTCCCCAGACCTCTCCCTGCACGCAGCCTCGGCATGGCTGGGGGGCCATAGCTCCCTGGTGGCATTTGCAGGGGGCCTCAGCCAAAGACACCGAGGAACCAGGCATGCTGGGCGGGGAGAGGTTAATAACCCAGGTGGGCGGGGGCAAACCAGTGCAGAGGGAGGGCGTTAGCAGGGCCAGTAGCCCTTGGGCACAGGCCCACTTTGTGAGCCAGGCTGTGTGGCCCAGTGGTTAGCGCTCGCGCTGGATGGTTGGTGGGGTGGGTGCTTGCCCTACCTGGAATGGGCAGGCAGGATTGGCTTGGTTCTGCTGTAGCTTCAGCTGGCAGGACCTAGGGGGCAGGGTGGGGCTGGAGAGAAAATTGGGGTGGCTGTGACCAGGGGGCACCTGGGGGAGAGTGTTGCTGTGAGCTTCCTCTTCCTTTTCAGGATCACTCGTTCTCACGCCCCCCCCCCTCCCCCCGTGAAGAACAGCTCTCCCCTCATCCCCCACCCCATGGAGTAGCAACCAAGGGAGTTGCCCAAGGTCACACAGAAGCTCAGTGGCAGAGCCAGGGGCTGAACCCCTAGTCCAGGAACAGCTGTCCGGCTCTCGTAGGGTGGGGCAGGGTGGCGAGGTGGGTGCGTGGCTGGAGGGGACCCAGGAGAACTGCTCTGGGGCCAGGGAAGAGCAGTCAGGGCAGTTCCTGTCTGTGTCGGGACGACGGCACGGATGTGTCGGAGCAGGGCAATAGCGCAGGTGGGTGCGATACAGGCACGGCTTGGCGTGTGCGCGTCCATTTCTCTGTGTGTGTGTCCGTGTGTGCCCGGCTCAGCGTGTGCACATCCGTGTCTGTGCGTGTGTGTCTGTGTGTGCCCGGTCCAGCGTTTCTGTATCCACGTCTGTGCATGTGTGTCCGTGTATGCCCGGCTCAGCGTGTGCGTATCCATGTCTGTGCGTGTGTGTCCGTGTATGCCCGGCTCAGCGTGTGTGTATCCATGTCTGTGCGTGTGTGTCCGTGTGTGCCCGGCCCAGCGTGTGTGTATCCACGTCAGTGCATGTGTGTCCGTGTATGCCCGGCTCAGCGTGTGCGTATCCATGTCTGTGCGTGTGTGTCCGTGTGTGCCCGGCCCAGCGTGTGTGTATCCACGTCAGTGCATGTGTGTACGTGTATGCCCAGCCCAGCGTGTGCTTATCCACATCTGTCCATGTCTGTCCATATGTGCCTGGCTCAGCGTGTGTGTATCCACATCTGTGCGTGTGTGTCTGTGTGTGCCCGGCCCAGTGTGTGCGTGTCCATGTCTGTGCGTATGTGTCACTGTGTGCCCGACCCAGCGTGTGCATGTCCACATCTGTGCGTGTGTGTCCGTGTGTGCCCGGCCCAGCGTGTGTGCGTCCATGTCTGTGCGTGTGCAGGGGGCAGCAAGCCAGAGACCTGCCCCTGTAGGCAATTCCCCCTTTTCTCCGCCCTGCGGCTGCACTCCCAGCAGCTCAGCCGGATTCCTGTCCCACTGGCGCATGGCGGTAGCTGTGGCAGCGCAGCAGCGTTGGGAGCAGTCAGGGCCATTTCCTGGGGCCTTGCTGTGTGCCCCGAGATTGCAGCCCCCGGGGGAACCGCTGCACCTGCCTGAGCGTTTCCTGCCACCGCAGGAGGAGCCGGCTAATGCTGTGCAGCAAACAGGAAGCCACTGGCTGGCCCCATGGCACCGGAAGCAGGTGAAGGCCGGGCGGCTGCAGGGCTGCACTGGGTGAGTTGTTGAGACACTTCCCAAGCTGTTCTCTCGGGGGCACGGGTGGGATTCCACCAGCACGTTCGCTTCCTCTCCCCCGTGCCCGCCACTGGCAGTGGGCTGGGGCTGGACGGGACCCGTGGCTGAGCTCTGGTGCAGAGGCCTTCCAGGGGGTAGGCCGCGTCTGCACGCCCTTAGCACTGCCAGCTAGGGAGGGCTGGTGCGAGCGGCCCAGCCGCTGCGGGGATCTCTCCACCCCCAGCCACGGGGCTGCGGGCCAGGGGCTGGCTCAGCAGGTGTGAGCCAAGGAGGGTGGTGCCTGCTCATGACCCGGCCTGCTGCTAGCCGCAGGCAGGGGAGCCCCTCTCTGTAGCACTCCCAGGCTGGGGTTCTAGTCCCTTGACCCCCAAGGCGTGTGCATTGTTCTGTGTCTGCTCCCCGGGCAGCTCTTCATACCACCCCCATGCCGCAGGGGCTCTTTGTCTCCCTCTAGTGGCTGGCATAAGGATAAGGGTCTACTATAAGCACTAGCTAATGGAGCCAGTCCTTTGGCTCCAGTGGGAGAAGCTCAGGCTTTTGGTTCAGGTGGTCCCAGGTTCTTCCCCCCGCTTTTGGCCCAGGTGAGGTTGGTCACGCAGCCTCAAGGGCCCAACGCCATGTGCTGCCAACGGGCTGGTGGCCCAGGCTGGCTGGCCGTGGAAAGGCAAGTGGGCTGGCCTGGCCCGCTTCGTGGCAGGGAGAGGCGGTGACCGCCTGGTACCGATGGAGGGAAGCGAGCCGGTGGGAGGGGGGGCTGAAAATGGTGCTCGCTCTGTAAAGCAGCCCAGGCGGGCTATGGCCTAGAACCTGGCCTCTCGGCCTCAGGCTGGTGACCCCAAGCAGGGTCCTGGCCACAGGCCAGGAGATCACAGCCACCCTGCTCCCTCCACATCACTGAACAGTGTCAGGGATGGGAGTGGATGCCCTGGGCAGGGCAATCTGTCTGTTATTAGCACCAAGCTGTGGACACACAACTGAGCAGCTGGTCCTGGAGGGAAAATGTTGAGGGCAAGTGTGGCCCAGGCTGCCCTGAGGCTGGTCCTGAGGCTGCCTCTGGCTTCCCTCTGAGTTTCTCTCAGGGGCCCCAGCGGCGTCTCCATCGTCATCCCTGGGGAGGTTTGGGAGTGGGAGCAGTTTGAGCGCTGCTTGTGACTGTGTCGGGCAGGGCAGTGCCTGGGAACCCCAATGGATGCAGGCCCGAACCCCAGCAAGAGTGTGAGGCAGGCGTCACAGCATGTGGAGGGGGGCAAAGGAGCCAAGCAGGAGGGAGGGGGGCAAAGCACGAGTGCTTGTGTGGTGAGACCTGGCTGCATCCCCAGGGCACGGAACGGCAGCAGGGAACTGTCATCAGTCCCTCCGCCGGCAGAGACCCCATACCCTCATCCTTCCCGTGAGGGGCCTCTGCCTGTGGGAGCTGTCAGCTCTGCCAGGGATCAGCCCCTCAGCAGATTTCAGCCTAGAAATTGGCATATCCACAATGGAGACCCCACCCCCACACTCATTCCTCTGAAGCACAAGAGCTGGAGGTGCTCCTGGGTGCCCAGCAGCACCCTCTCCTGCCGCTGTTCCTCTCCTGCCTAGGGGGGCAGGCGGTGGCTGCTCATGCTGCCCCCCTCCCCTCCATGGGAGGTTTTTCCCTTTAACTATAGCTGGGGGGGATCTGGGGGAAGAAAGGCTTGAGCCTGAGTGGCGGGTGGCTGGCCAGCGCCCTTGTGGATGGGCACCGACAGACCCCCGGGTTGGCATCAGTCACAAATGTATCACGGGATCCCAGTGCGATGCTGTGGCCAAAGGGCTAATGGGGGGGAAGGGAAAGGGGTGTCTCGAGTAGGAGCAGAGAGGTGATTTCAGCACGGCTGCAGTCCTGCGTCCTGGTCTGGTGCCCGGGAGGGGTCAGAGAAGAGCCATGAGAAGGATTAAAAGGCTGGAAAACCTGCCTTGTGGTGCTAGGCTCTGAGGGTGTCTGCACAGCAAAGGGAAACCAGCCCCATAGCCCGAGTCAACTGGCACAGGCCAGCCATGGGTGTCTAGGTGCTGTGTAGACAGCCCCAAAGAGCTCAATCTCTTTAGCTTAGCACAGAGACGGTGACGCGGTGTCTACGTGTGGGGAACAGAAAGTTGGCTGTTCAGTCTAGCAGGCAAAGGTCTCACACAATCCAATGGCTGGAAGTCAAAGCTAGACAAATTCCGACTGGGAATAAGGCGTAAATGTTTAACAGGGAGGGGAATTAACCATGGGAGCACTTTCTCAAGGATCAGAGTAGAGTCTCCATCACTGACCATTTCAAACCAGGCTGGGATGTTTTCCTAGCAGATCTGCTCGAGTTCAAACAGAGAGTAAGTCCGGGCCCTTGGAGGGTCTCGGTAAAAATAGCGCCATCGCAAGGCTGATTTTATGCTGCACGGCACCAGCTTGAGGGGAATTCGGCTCCCGGCTCAGTGTTTGCTTGCCTGCTGCAGTTTGGCTGTTGCTATTTGATTGCCAGGAGTTGTCCCTCTCAGAGCCGGGTGGGGCGCGGCATTGCAGGGCGTGCTGGAGCCAGAGCTGGGGGCAGACCCTGCCTGGGGGCGCACCCAGGTGGAATTTAACCAGCCTCGCCTCAGTGAGCAGCCGTGGTGCATTGGCGGTTCTGGGGGCTGGAGCTGTTCACCCACAGGTCACTGGCTGAATGCAGCCAGGCTTAGCAGGGGTTAATGATTCCCCTCCCCATGGCCCCTAGATGAGCTGCCCAGGTGCCAAACTCACCCCCTGGCATGGCGCTCAGCTGGGCGCTCTCTGGGCAGGGACTGCACTCACTGGGTGTTTGTACAGCGCCTGGCCACAACGGGTCCCCCAGCTCCGCCCCAGTCTGCCCCAAATCCTCTCGCCCACTGGGTCCTTGTGAGAAGTGACGCCAGGGCGCGCGCGGGGGGGGGGAGGGGATTTAGCCCAGCCGCAAACCATGGCTTGATTTTTTTTTAATGTTGCAATTTTTTGGAGGGGGGGGGTGGGAATCTTCTGATCGCTGGGGGTGGGGGGGGGGTCTGAGCCATGAGGCTGGAACTTCCAGTGCTGGCCAAACAGCAGGCCGCACTCCCACCTTGGGACGCCCCCCTGGGGAGGTGGGGGCCAGTGCTGGGAGAGGGACACCCCCCCACACACCTGCATCTGCACCTCTCAGCGCCCCGCTGCTCCAGGGCTGCAACCAACGTGCCGGAAGCTGCCGAGAAGAGTGTGTCAGCAGCGTGGGGGAGGTAACGCAGAACTCCCCCCCAACCAGCCCCATGGCCTGCCCCAGGGCTGCGGGCTTGGCTGTGCGAGGTGGGGCAGGGACGGGGTCATGCCCCCCCATCTGTGCAGCTGTTTGCATGCCCTTAGCTTAGTCAGCAGTGGAAGGCCAGGAGGGCCTGGGCCTGGCTGAGGGGGAGGGGGGAGCGCTCTCCTCCCCCCCCACCCCCCGTTTCTAAACCCTGTGGGCAGGAAGTGTGCAGGCAAGTGACAGCAGCAGAGCGAATGCGGGGGGGGAGGAGGGGGGGCGGGGAGGAGAGAGCCGGCACTTCCCCCAGCTGCCCGGAGCCAGCAAGGATGGGCAGGACTCCCCAGGCTCCCCCCGCCCCAGGGGCTGGCCCGCTCCCCAGCGCAGAGAGAAGCCCCTGGTAGGTTGGTAGGTGCCTCTGGCGGGAGCTGCTGGGCCGGGAGCCAGTGGGAGTTGGCTGGGGAAGGCGCCAGAGCCGCTTGGCTTGGAGGGGAAAGTCCTGGCAGGAGCATGGGGGGAACTTGGAGCGAGTTGTGGGGACCTCAGCAGGGAGTGTGTGGGGGGGAAGGGGATCCAGGGGGCTTCCGCCCCCCCAGCACTGCTTGCCCCCCCTCCCCGGCGCTTATGGCTGTGACACGACTCAGGAAGGATGGGAGGAGGCTGGTGGAGCCGTGTCCCTGCCTATGAATGGGGCATCTGTTCCTCCGCTGGTCCTGCCCTGGTGGGTGTGGGGCAGGACAAGACTCACACAGGGGCAGAGAGAGGGACAGACAGACGCACACACAGACAGACACCCCCCCACCAGACATACCCAGACCCACAGCTGGCTGGGGCTGTCACAGTCCAGCTGGCAGTGAGCTGCCCAGCCTGGGGAACCAGCCACACTCTAGCCCAGCTAACAATAGCAAGGGGCAGCTCGGGTTAGCCACTCAAGGTCCAGGCCACCTGCCCCGGGTCTGGGCTCGGGTGGCTAGCCCCTGCTGTTGCCCCTGCCGCCATGGCCATGCTGCCTGGGCTAGCTGCTCCCAGCACCTGTGCAGACACACAGACACAGCCATGCAAACAGAGACACAGACACTTACACACACACACACCCCTCCGCAGACAGACACACAGACAGACATGGACGCACAAGCAAGGCTGGGCACTCATGACTCCCATGGACGTTAGCAGGAGTCAGCACCTTGGAAATTGGGCTCGAGGGCACCTGGACAGACAGCCCCCAGAAGCAGACAGACAGACACAGAGAAGGGAAGCCAGACACATTTTTGGTCTGGCTGCTCGGGGGGGTTGGTTCGCTCCCTCCAGTGACCGTGAACTCTGGCTTTCCACCCAGCCTCACACCCCTTCATACTCAGTGCCCTCATTGTGCTGATGGGGAAACTGAGGCAAAGAGAGGGGCAAGGAATGCACCGAAGTGACAAAGGGAGTCAGTGACAGAGCCAGGAAAGGATCCCAGGAGTCCTGACTCCCCAATCAGTGCTCTAGTTATTGGACCATACTGCCTCTTATCTAACCATCCAGCCCCCCCAGCCCATACTTACCATTTCTGGGAGATTGATCATCTATCTATCCCCATCCACTCTATCTATCTATCTATCTATCTATCTATCCACTCTCAGCCTTGCTGAATCCATGGTATCGTTCCTCTTCCAGACCCGGGGTGGGGGGCAGCGACCCCAAGTGAAGTGCTGGCATCCAGAGGCAACTCTCTCCCTGTGCTGAGCTGTCTCATTGGCTGCACAGCTAGGCCTGCCCAACCCGTGTTAGTTTCACAAATGCTGCAATTCTGATGTGCTCCCATGACTCCAGGAGCTGGAGCTTTACGGAGCAGCGAGCCTGTGGGAGAACGGGTTCTTTGCCAGCACCCAGCCTTTTCGTAGGAACATAACTGTTTTGATTAAACTTTGGCCATGCAGCTTCTCAGACCCAGGATGGAATTTCTGGTCAGGTCACAGCAATGAGCGAGACCCCAGAAGAGCCAGTAGCCCAGTGCTCGTGGCACTCACCAAGCAGGTTAGAGACACTCTGAAAATCACAAGCCTGGCTTAAGCATTGGCAGTGCTGCAATCTTGGCTGGGGGCTCCAAGCGATCTGTGTTTGTACAGCACCCAGTACACCGGGACCATGTTCCACGAGGGGGCTCCGGACGCTGCCCTAATACAGATGACCAGGACACAAGTGCTAATAACAGAATTCCTCTGGGGTAGTGGTTTTTAATGCTATAGATTAGCAAGCTGGAGCATTCAGTTATGGGGATCTTTTCTACGTGACTGTGTCAGTCCCATATGTCTCTGCTTAGCTGGGACTTCACATGCATCAAGCAGGCACCGGAAATGCTGTGGCTGAGTGTAACACTCTTCCGGCTTGGGCTCTGCAATTGTGGTCGCTCTCCCAGCATCTGAGTGTGTGCGTGCGGGCCCGCGTGTGCGGCCCTGCAGCTCGGGCCCCTCTGTGGGCTGCTCTCTAGCTAGCTCTTAGTGATACGGGGCGAGCAGAAATGGAGCCCACGGACGCTAGGTCAGAGGTATCTGTGTGTCTGCGGGCTGGCGCATAGGGCCAGCTTCAGGGATGGGAGAATTCTGCGGACCTCAGGGACTCAGGCCTGCAGGTGCGACGCAGGGGCCAAAAGGGCAAATGTGATCCCAGGTGCGTACAGGAATCTCGGGTAGGAGCAGAGCGCTTATTTTCCCTCTGTATTTGGCCCTGGTGCGACCGACCGTTGCTGGGATCATGGGTCCAGTTCTGGTGTCCCCAATTCAGGAAGGATGTTGATAAATTGGTGAGGGGTCAGAGAAGAGCCACAAGAATGATTAAAGGATTAGAAAACATGCCTGAGCGTGAGAGACTCAAGGAGCTCCATCTATTTAGCTTAACAAAGAGAAAGTTAAGGGGACTTGAGCACTGTCTATCAGGGAACAATATTTAATACTGGGCTCTTCAGTCTAGCAGAGGAAGGTCTCACATCATGCAAGGGTTGGAAGTTGAAGCTAGACAAATACAGACTGGAAATAAGGTGTAAATTTTTAATGGTGAGAGTAATTAACCATGGGAACGATTTACCCAGGGTCTCGGTGGATTCTCCATCACGGACAATTTTTAAACCAAGACTGGCAGGACTGAAGTCCTGCAAAGTAGCATCTAGGCTTTGTGCAGTCCTGCACCAGGGTGATCTCCATCCTTAGCCCAGACGCCAGGCATTCCCCCTCCAAGTGTACTGCACATTTCTTTGTAGCGTCTACGCTCTGGGGGGCTGTCCTTTCTCCCTGTGTGGTACAATGTTGAGCACACTATGGGGGCCGGAAGCATGACAGATAACACTCCTCGTCTGAGCACTATTATCCCCATTTTACAGATGGGGAAACTGAGGCATGGAGCAGGGCCATAGTCACTCAGAGAGTTAGTTGCAGAACTGGGATTAGAACACAAGTCTCCCAAGCGCGTACCCTAGTCACTAGCCTACACTCTGAGTGCCGCCAATTCCTAGCTCTTTTCCTCTTTTCCAAAGGAACTCAGTATCAATGTCCAGATGGGGAAACTGAGGTGTGAGGTGGGGCCGTGACCTATCCAAGGTCACCCAGGCCAGTGGCACAGCTAGGAATTGAACCACTTCCTTTAAAAATGAATTTCTCATGGAGCCCTTGACGTCGGCAGACACTGCTGACCAAACAGAAAAAACCCCTGCTCTGTTCTGCTCATGTTTGTTTGCTGCGTCCCCCATGTGTCTGGGCGCCTGGTGTGATAAATAAATTGTCACCACCATGTACCGTACAAACCCTGTGACCTACAGGTGGATTTCCCTGCTTTCAGTATCGCTCGTAATTCCTGGGCCGGGTTGCAGCGTCTCTCGCCCCCAGCGGCTTGCATTGTCCTTTCCTGGGGTTGTCTAACATGCCCATTTCCAGCCCATTTCGTTGAACGTTAACTTGTGGTTTTGTTTGCTTGCCCTCCTTTGCTCCAGGGTAGACCCGAGTGCCATGGGGAGCCTCTCTAGAGAGCCGGCTGCTCACTGCTTAGCAAACAAGATGGGAGAAGAGCCCACCTTGGCTTAACTGGACCTTTCAAAGCAAAGTCAGGTGCGTTGGCAACCCCGGTGCGTGGTTCCTGGTGGACGGTGACATGGATCCAGACGGCCCTTCCAGCCACACGGAGCCCATGGACCTCCTGGCTCCTTATGCCGCAGAAGTTCCAGGATGTAGGCCTGGAGAAAGCCTCTTTAGGATTCAAGATGCGATTGTGTTCTCCGATAATTACACAGACCCGGGCAGTGCCTTGTATGCCCAGTCCCCCTCGGGCCCAGAGGGCCACGGTGTTGGCAGCTGCTCCTTGGAAGTCGCTGCTGGGGACTGCGAGACGTCTCCGGAAGAATTTGCTGGCCTGGGGGGTGGAGAGATGCTGTGCGCCGTGGGGAACGCACTTGGTTCAGAGATCCCTGCAGTGGAATCTCCACCCCCTCCAGCGGAGAACCCGAATGCTCAGGACGAGGGGAAGAATGACGCTGCCCAAGCACTGTTCTGGTCCGGGATCCTCCAAGCTCAGCTGTGCGTGCTGGACCTGCAAGGGGAGCTGGAGAAGCAAGAAGAGCCTGTCGCTGAGCTAAGCAGCTGGTCCCGGGGCCCTGAAGACGCACTGAGCCGCGCCCCGGCTGCACAGGGCTTGCCCATCTCCTGGGAGCCGCTGGACGAAAGAGCCACCGCGGCCAGCGACAGCGATGACGGGCAAGAGGCCGGCCCAGGGAGGCAGGAGGAGGAGAACTGGTCGTCCGAGGGGGAGGAGGAGGAAGAGCAGTGCCTCTTCTACAACAACCCGCTCTTCCAGGAGAGCCCGGGTCCCGCAGGGCCCAGCCCCTCTGACGGCCCTGCCTTTTGGAGCGCCGCCGAGGGGGACCGCGCTGGTTCCAGCGATGAGGCCGATGGGGCTCCCCAGGGCGAGCCGGTGTCAGGTGGCCAGCGGGAGGAAGAGCTCTCGTGCCCCTTCGCTGAGGCGACCGAACCGGGAGCCGAGGATGAGATGCCGTGCGATTTCCCCACCTACACGATGCACTGCAGCACCTGGGCCCCCTTGGTGATCACGGAAAGGGACATCGACAGGGCCTGTTCAATGGCTGAGGACCCGGAGGTAAGAAGCAAGCAGCCCATTCGCCCTTTGTCAACCTCCTCTGGTGGCCAGGCTGGAGGGAGGGGCTTAGTGGAGGGACGGCCCATGTCTCCCCCCTCACCCCACCCTCTCAGGCCAACCTGAGTGATCTCCGTTTAGAGAAAGCCCCCCTCAGCCTGCCCAGCATGTGCTGTGGATCCACTCCCGGCACTATGGAGCTGTGAGATGGGGGGGCATGAAGGGGCTGTGCCCACCTGGGTCCGTACTGATCTGCAGTATTGACCCCCCTCAGCCCATCCAATCCGACCTGCTGCATAACCCTGGCCGGGGAACGGCACCAGAGGGAATTATTTTCTCTGCTCTGCGTAAGCCTAGCAAACCAGGCTGCCAGGGGTCTGGTGGGAGGTGAATTACCTCCAGCAGCGGGAAAAGCCCTCCCCTTGGCGTAGGCAGCGTGCTGCTGTCACGTCTTGGGTGTAGACAGCCTCAGTAATTTGGAGGCGTGGCCCGTAGGAACTACATGTCCCAAGATGCAGTGCTCCAGGGCGCCCTGGACAGGAACCAGCACAATCAAACCACGTTCTGGGACCAGCTGCAGGGCCTGGCCCCTGGGATGAGAGCAGCCACTTTGCACATGGATTCGCTCATGCATCTCCCACGATTGTGTTCCCAGACCAGGCCATGGCATTGCCCTCACACTCGTGCTCACGAGGGGTGTGAACAGCAGCATCCATGCAGACACTGTGGTGCTGCTGCAGGGCGTGGATTCCTCGGAGGCTGCGTCCCCTCTCACTTGCACTGATGTCACTCCCTTGCTTTCTGTGGCGTGACTCCTGATTGACACTGGTGGAAGAGAGAGGACGGGCCCTGTGCTCTGAGGAATGGGAATATAAACTGGGTGTAAAACTATGCCATGGGTCTGAACTCCCTCGGGCGCACACAAGCTCACCAGCCTGCGAGGGAAGCAGGCTGGAGTAACATCCCTACTGAGAAGGTGGAAAGCAGCGTGGCCTAGCAGACAGAGCACCACACTGGGACTTGGGAGCCCCAGCTCTGCTGCTGCATAACTTTGATGGTCCCTTGCTGTGCCTCAGTTTCCCCAATTGTGAAGTGTGGCTGACGCCACTGACCTCCTTGGAGATCAACTGCTGGGAGGTGCTAGATGAGAGCTCAGTTTGAGTAACGTGGAGGGCAGGCCACTTCAGCCCACACCCCCTTACTTCCCCTCCTGTCAGTGGCTTTCTTTGCCACAGTACAGGGGCATTCTGTGGCCGTATACAGGTAAATGGTGAATAGAGAAGGTGCCAGTAGGGGGTGCTCAAGAGCAGGCATCCTCCTCCTGGGTTTTGCAGGACCAATCAAATGGGTTGCTGTGCTGCCGCCATCCAGCTCCTCACCGTGGCCTCGGGCCTGAGCTCTGCAAGGCCACATGCTGGGAGGGCAGCCGTGCCAGGTGCCCATTTTCTGCCCTGCATGGGCCACCCAGAGCCTTCTGATAGGCAGGATGGGGGTGGGGGGTAATACAAACATAGGAGCGAGTGAGGCTAACGCAGTTGCAGGGATCACTCAGCTAGGCCAGTGTCAATCCAGCTTCACTGCCAGAGAGTTGAGCGGAGTGACTCCGGATTATAGGGGTGGCTCTGAGAGCTATTTTTCCTCTCTAGCTCTAATGGGAGTCAATGGGACCGAATTCGCAATTACTCTGTAGAAGGGGGTGGGGAGGTTAAGGGGGTGTTTGGCCCCCTTTGAACTTCATAGAATCACAGAATATCAGGGTTGGAAGGGACCCCAGGAGATCATCTAGTCCAACCCCCTGCTCAAAGCAGGACCAACACCAGCTAAATCATCCCAGCCAGGGCTTTGTCAAGCCGGGCCTTAAAAACCTCTAAGGAAGGAGATTCCATCACCTCCCTAGGTAACCCATTCCAGTGCTTCACCACCCTCCTAGTGAAATAGTGTTTCCTAATATCCAACCTAAACCTCCCCCACTACAACTTGAGACCATTGCTCCTTGTTCTGTCATCTGGTACCACTGAGAACAATCTAGATCCATTCTCTTTGGAAACCCCTTCAGGTAGTTGAAAGTAGCTATCAAATCCCCCCTCACTCTTCTCTTCTGCAGACTAAACAATCCCAGTTCCCTCAGCCTCTCCTCATAAGTCATGTGCCCCAGCCCCCTGATCATTTTCGTTGCCCTCTGCTGGACTCTCTCCAATTTGTCCACATCCTTCTTGTAGTGGGGGGACCAAAACTGGATACAATACTCCAGGTGAGGCCTCACCAGTGTCGAATAGAGGGGAATAATCACTTCCCTCGATCTGCTGGCAATGCCCCTAGTTATACAGCCCAATGTGCCGTTAGCCTTCTTGGCAACAAGGGCATACTGTCTACTCATATCCAGCTTCTTGTCCACTGTAATCCCCAGGTAGGTTCTGGGGCCATGTAGGGACCTGCCCAGCCCCTGGGGTCAGTTAGAGCTACCTCCGGGCTGCTCCAACTCATGATCTGTTTTTCATAGCATCCAATGAGCCCTAGGGGTAAAGAACAGACTCAGTGCAGCACGCCCCAGCCATGCCCGCATTCCCCCCCTCATGGGCTCTAGAGGGCAGAGAACAGACACAGCGCAGGGTGCCCCAGCCCCGCCCCTGATCTGCCCCCTGTGGGCCCTGGGCGGCAGGGAACAACCACAGCGCAGGGCTCCCTGGCCATGCCCCCAACCCCCTCATGACCCTGGAGGGCAGGGAATAGCCACAGCGCAGGGTGCCCTGGCCATGCCCCCGATCTGCCCTCTATGTGCCCTGGGGGGCAGGGAATAGCCACAGCGCAGGGTGCCCCAGCCATGCCCCTGATCTGCCCCCTATGTGCCCTGGGGGGCAGGGAACAACCACAGCGCAGGGCTCCCCGGCCATGCACCCAACCCCCTCATCACCCTGGGGGGCAGGGAATAGCCACAGCGCAGGGTGCCCTGGCCATGCCCCCGATCTGCCCCCTATGTGCCCTGGGGGGCAGGGAATAGCCACAGCGCAGGGTGCCCCAGCCATGCCCCCAATCCACCCCCTATGTGCCCTGGGGGGCAGGGAATAGCCACAGCGCAGGGTGCCCCAGCCATGCCCCCAATCCACCCCCTATGGCCCTGGGGGCAGGGCACCACACCAGCTGGGGAGGCCATTGCAGAGGCAGGAGCCCGAGGGGGCCATTTACACCTACCCTAAGGCCTGTTTAGTGTGTCAAACCAGTGCGAGGGGAAACCGAGCCAAGAAGTGGGGTTTGGGCCAACCCCTCAGCACCAGCACCGTGGGGCAGCCCCTGACACGCTGCTTGCCTGGGCTGAATTCTGACCTCAGCTCCACCGAGGGCCCTGATCGCTAGGCCCGTTGGGCCAGGAGCAGGGCAGGAAATGCTAGGGGCCGGGGAGCCCGGCCCCGCCCCAAGCCCTCGGGCCAGGGCTCTATTTTTAAAACTGGCCTGGCGTGGCTGGAGCCTGGCTCCAACAGGGTACTGCTCAGCATGAGCCTTCCTGTGGATTGTTTGCAGCGGTGGCTTGGCACCTGGCCAGTCTCCAGGGTGGGGTTGGGCTGGGGATGAGGCAGCTGGGCTGGTGCGTCAGGCTTTGACGGGGGGGGGGAGGGTGTCAGCCATCCTGCCTGGGCAGGGGGGAGTCTGTGCGGGGGGTGGGGGAGGGACGCACATTTCTGGAATATTTCCCAGGAGCAGCACCCGGCTTCGGGGGCTGCCGGGGGTGGGAGGAGAAGTTTTGGGGTAGCTCACGTGTTGGCTTTCCTGCTATTGCAGTGACTGGAGGGGTGACGACCAGAGTTGGGGTGCTGAGGCTGGGGCGATGGGGTGGGGCTGGGGACGGAGGGTCCCTCGGGCGAGGGCCAGCACTGCTTTTGGGGTCACTTGGTTCGGGGGCCTGGTTCTCAGCCAAGGGGAGCAGTGGGCACTGAGCACCTCTGGAGGTCAGACCCCAGCATGAGGCTGAGATGACGCTGCCCAGAGTCTGTCAGTCTACAGGATGCTGCTGGGTTAAACCCGCGGATGTCGAAACCAGACACATCCCCCGAGCTGTTACTGACCCCGGATTGCTAGTGGGGGAGGAGTTCCTCAGAGCCGGTTCTCACTACTCCCACCAGGACTGGTCGTGTTTGTGTAACCATAACTCTTCGGGGCCCCACTCACAGACTAACACCCCTCTGTGCTAGGCACTGTACTTGTCTGTTGCTATTAGAGGTATTGAGATAGCACCTAGGCACCCCAACCATGTACCAGGACCCCATTGTGCTAGGCGCTGTACTTTTCTATCGCTATTAGAGGTATTACGGTAGTGCTTAGGTGCCCCAGTCACAGACCAGGCCCTCTGTTGTGCCAGGCACTGTATGTCCCTTTTCTCCCTATGTGCCAGATTCCCTGGATGAACTACATCTCCCATGATGCATCATGGTCTCACCTCTGAACCACATGCTTTAGCATGGGAATCATATGAGTGCAGGTGCATGCTGGGCAATGTAGTCCAGCCAGGGAGCCCCACCCATCCAGCACAATTGAATAAGAGATACCAGAACTATAACTCCCATGAGGCACTGTGGCTCCATAGACAGATGTGGTTGAATGTTGAACCGACCCAAAATGTTTCTGCATTTCTGAATTGACTTTTTTCTGACCTTTTCATTCTGCAAAAAATTGTCAGTATTTTTGCCTTCCGTCCCAATTCAGGAGCAAAACCGATGTTGAAATACCAGGATACCGTGATTTCTGCTCAGCTCCCATCCAGCCCTGTGGGTCAGCTGGGGTCAGGTCAGCCTGTCACCAAAAAGGCCAAAGCAGAAACAGAGATGGGCAAGGGCTGGGCCGTTGGTTTAGAGAGGAGAAAAAGTAGGGAGATGGCAGAGAGCTGTTAAATAGAGTGAGAGAGAGAGATGGGGAGAACAGCAGGACCTGCCCTATTGTGTAATGCCCCTGCCAGGGGACAATCGATGAGTGTTAAAGGCAGCGAATGAAAAGCGCACACAGTGCCTAGTTAACCTGTGGAACTCCCTGCCACAAGAGATCAGAAACAAAAGAGGCTCAGCAGCAAATCAGGCTTGGTTACCTTCAGTCATGTTATAAACCCTCCTGCAAGTGCCAGCCACTCATTAACAGGGCCTGACAGAAACTTCCCTTCTGGGTCGGTGATTTCAGAGTCGGTTATTGTGGAAGTTTTGCTGTTTCTGCAACAGTCGCTGGTGCTGGCCACAGTCGGGGCCAGGAGTGTGGGCCGGAAGGGCCAGTGCATGTTGTTTCCAGGGAGGAGGATTAAGCCGACCAGGGGATGGGGTGGATTTTCCCTCGCTTGGCTTTTTCCAATGGAGATTGGGCATCTCTTTCTACAATCTGGGTGTCCTGGGCTGGATTGTCCACCTGCGTTGAGCAGGAGGCCAGGCTGGATCAGAGCAGCCCCGCCTGGCCTTACCAGCCAACTCCCTGGCCTCCGCTCTGTTCCCGGCAGTTCTTGGGCTCCTGCGGATTTTCTAATGTGTCTTTGCTTTTTCTCCAGGCCCTGGGCTGCCCCCCCGACCAGCTGGCGGATGGAGCCGTCTGCCACGCCCCGGTTGTCCTGTGCAGCGCGGAGTCGGGTGAGTCCTGGGACCATTCGGGGACGAACCGGCTGTTCTGCGATCGCTCCTCCCTGGCCTATAGGGGGTGGGGGGCTGGTTGTGAGACCAAATGTGGGGGGCAGACCGTACCCCACCTGCTGCTGCTGGTTCCTGTGCCTCTCTGCAGCAGGTGGTGTTGCAGCTGTCCCAGACGACACTGCACTGGGTGAACCCTGGGTCTGAGCCAGTTGGGCCAGGCCTGTGTGCCATGCTTAAAGTGGGGCGTCTGTCATATTCTATGGACAAGAAAGGGACATCACATCTGCCTGCCCCCTACTCCCACTCTGTCCTGCCCCCACCCCATCTGTCCTGCCACGCCAGCAGGAGGCTGGCTGGGGCCACAGCAGTGGGGGAGGGGGGCTGTGCTGGGGCCATTGGTAACTGGACTGTCCCCACAGGTCTCAGTGGTGCTCTGGACCAGGGGGAGGGCTTGCTGTTTTCGGCTTCCAGCACCTCCATGGTATCGACCCTGCTGCACACCGAAGACTGGGACCACCCCAGCCCCTGCGAGCTCTGGCCTCCGAGTCCCTCTCCGGGCGGAGACAGCTGGAGCCCCCAGGCCTCCCCGCAGCACACCGCGGAACCAGCTCAGCACGAGGAGGCGGATTTGGAGCTGCCAGCTCCTGACCATGACAGCCTGGCGCCCCCCTGCCTGGTGGCAAAGGCGTCCCGGAGCACTTCCTGCCCGCGAGGGGAAGTCACTGTGGCCGAGTCCCCGGCTGAGTCGCTCGACACAGCGGAGGGGAAGCCGGGCAGCGCGGTGCAGGGGCAGGAGATGGAGGAACTACCCCCCACGCCTGGAGATGAGCCTGTGCTGGGGGAGGAAGGCAGGCTGGAGCCCACCCCGGGGTAAGCCAGCTCGCGAGTAGGACCAAGGGGAACCAGGCGGGAGGTCACGGGACTCAGGCAGCCACGACATCCTCCAGCTGTGGTTAGGTGCCGGGGCTGAGCTGAGCTTTGCACTGTGAGGGCACCTGAGATGAGAGCTGGCAGCCATTTGGTGAGCACTCCGAGAGGGTAGAGATAGCTGACAGCTAATGGAACCTGCTATCCATCCGTCCGTCCATCTGTCTATCCATCCCTCCCCCCTCAATCCATCCCTCCCCAAACCTCCCCGATCCGTCCCTCCCCAGACCCCCCTCGATTCATCCCTCACCCAACCCCCCCTTGATCTGTCCCTCCTCAGACCTCCCTCAATCCATCCCTCCCCAGACCCCCCTCGATCCATCCCTCACCCAACCCCCCTCGATCCATCTCTCACCCAACCCCCCCTTGATCTGTCCCTCCTCAGACCTCCCTCAATCCATCCCTCCCCAAGCCCCCCCTTGATCCATCCCTCCCCAGACCTCCCTCAATCCATCCTGCCCCAAACCTCCCCGATCTGTCCCTCCCCAGACCCCCCCTCGATCCATCCCTCACCCAACCCCCCCGACCTCCCCTTGATCCATCCCTCCCCAGACCCCCCTCAATCCATCCCCCCCAAATTCCCCCTCGATCCGTCCCTCCCCAGACCCCCCCGCTCGATCCGTCCCTCACCAGACCCTGGCTGGGATGATTTAGTTGGGGTTGGTCCTGCTTTGAGCAGGGGGTTGGACTAGATACCTCCTGAGGTCCCTTCCAACCCTGATATTCTATGATTCTATGACTGCAGGCATGGGCTCCTCCCCAGCCTTACCCCCCTTTCTGACGCACACATGAGTTGATATAGGATTTGCTCACTCCTAATGGGGAAGCAGAATGAGAACCCAGCTTCGTTCGCTCTCCGAACTGCAGCCTTTGCCCCGTGAGCTAACGAAGAGCACTCAGAGGCAGCAGCAGCAGTAGTAGGACTCTTATCCTTACTTATCCACAGACTCGTGTCTGAGCGCTGCGCACAGAGGGGCAGATCACAAGGCCCCATGCGTCACTTACACTGCCTGAGCTAGACCCCTGAGGCTCAGTGGGTGGGGGCTGGGCCTTGCAGCCTGGCACATGGAGCCAGTGCCCCCCTCCCAGCGGCAGGCTGCTGCAGGAGAGGGCTGGACTCAGCCATGGCGAAGGGAGTGATGGGAGGGGGCCCCCCCTGCTTCTGACACCTCCATCTGCCCCCTCAGGTGTCCCAGGCAGGAGGACGCAGGGGAGAAGCCAGGAGATCTGGAAGTGCCGCAGCCCGACGGGGCCCTGCTTGCCAACGGGGCCTCCGGGGACCAGGGGGCTGCTCAGCGGCTGGCAGCGCGGCTCTACCACCTGGACGGCTTCAAGAGGTCGCAGGTGGCCTCCTACCTCAGGAAGAAGTAGGATTTAAGTGATGTTTCGGGCAAGATGGACGGTGTTCTGGAGTGCCCCCGCTGGGAGGGCTAGAGTAGCCAGGAGCTCCCCCCACAGCCAGCGCCCAGCCCCACTCCCCACAGTGGCCCCCACTGGGAGGGCTGGAGTCACCGGAAGCTCCCCCCACAGCCAGCGCCCTGCCCCACTCCCCACAGTGCCCCCCACTGGGAGGGCTGGAGTAGTCAAGAGCTCCCCCCACAGCAAGCGCCCTGCCCCACTCCTCACAGTGCCCCCCGCTGGGAGGGCTGGAGTCACCGGGAGCTCCCCCCACAGCCAGCACTCCTGCCCCGCTCCCCACAGCGCCCCCTGCTGGGAGAGGCCAGGGCTGGAGTAGCCAGGAGCTCAGCTCTGCGCTGCTCTGATCTGCATGTGTTGGTTCCCAGCAACGAGTTCAGCCGGCAGGTGGCGGAGGAGTACCTCACCTTCTTCCAGTTCAGCGGGCAGACTCTGGACCGTGCGCTTAGGTAAGGGCACCACAGATCCGTCCAGAGCGTTTCCCAGGGGAGCAGCGCAGGACGAAAGCTTGTGGGGAGGGGGGCAGAGGGAGGGAGCGCTCGGAGCAGCGCTATTAATTCCTCATCTCTTGCGCTGGACCTAAGGCCAGCCAGAGAGGGACGCAAGGTGCCAGGCGCTGGACACACAGCATACTGGACAGTCTGCACCCCGAAGAAATGACAAGCTAAATAGGGCAGACGTGGGGAGGGAGACGGGGATTGGAGCAAACGGCTGATCAGCCCCAGGCAGAGAAAGCCCCCAGGCCACACAGTTCTGGGTCCGAGAAGGTAGAGTCCCTGTTGCACGGGCCTGGAGCTGCAAGGTGCCAAGGGTTGTACAAAGACACCTGGGGCTGCAGCTGCAGCAGACAAGCGGCCTGTGCAGGGTGGGGAGGGGAGAGGATCCAGCTAGTCCAGGTGCAGCTGCAAGTCTCCCCGTGCGGTGTCTCCTCTGCTCCGGGCAGGTTCTTCCTCAAGGCCTTCGTGCTGACTGGAGAGACGCAGGAGCGGGAGCGGATCCTCGGACACTTCTCTAAGCGCTACCATCTCAGCAACCCTGACGCCTTCCCCTCGGCAGGTGAGCTCTCCAGGGCCCCCACCTCCCCGCCCCGGCTTACAGACACCCTAGGGTCTGACGCACCCTGGGCCTGATGCTGCCACTCACTCCCCACCGGACTGGTGCTGCTCTGTGCCTCAGTTTCCCTACCCACACTAGCAAAGGCAGGACCATCACGCTTCTAAAGAGTGGCGATGCACCCCTCCCAGCCCTCGGGCCATTCAGAGTGCTCATGGCACCTGCCACCGAAAGGTAGCCACCTCTGGGCTGGAACCAGGCAGCTGTTTAATGGCACCACAAGGCTGCGGGCCAGTTTAAGACAGGAAGTGAAGAGTGCCGTGCCACAGGAAACTGCGAGGGTGGGGTGAAGGTTAGGGGCAGAGGCGATGAATGAAGCTGGAGTTTGGCTGGGATGCCCAGGTTTTACTTCGGAGCCCCGGGATGGAGGCGTTTCGGGATCCCCACTGCCCCCATGCGAATGCCCACAATTGCCCCTGCCCCCACCCCAGCACTCAGTAGATGCCGGGGGAGGAGCCGTGCCACGGAGATCTGGGATCATTTGCCAGGAGGCTGCCACGGTGCCTGCATGGGAGAGGTGCCAGGCAGGGCGATCTGTGCCCTGGAGGGCCGTGGGCCCCCCGCTGTCCACACGCAGAGGGCTCTGCAGATCTCTCCTGCCACGGACCCCAGGCCGGCTCTGTGCCGAACACACGCTCCCTCTCTGCCCCCCAGATGCTGTGCACACCCTGACCTGCGCCCTCATGCTGCTCAACACGGACCTGCACGGGCAGGTGAGCCCACGGGCATGGCGGGGGGGTGGGCTCCAGGGGGCAGCATCTGGCCTGTGGCGATCTGGGAGTCCCTCCCAGCAGGGAGGGCGGGTTCAATGGGGATCTCACCAACCAAGCCCAGAGTGTGGTCCGACTGCCCATGCCAGGGCGGTGCCCAGAGCTGGGTGTTTCGTGGCACAGAGGGGAAACGGGGTTGGTACTGGGATGTGGTTCCCATCGGATGGTGCTTTGGTGCCAGTGTGCAATGAGTTAGGGGGGCTAAGCCCATCTCCAGCAGGGAGGGCTCACGAGGGGCAGGGTGAGGACTGGGGGCAGGTGGCTGTGCATGTTCTGGGTTGCAGCAGGGGGGAGGGATGGTCCGTCCGTCTGGCCCTTTTCGCCAGCGCCACAGTCACTAAGGGAACCGATCGCACGAAAAAGCAAGGCTAAAAAGCTCGTTAGCAAATCGGCAGGCTCAGTCCAGGAGGGGGGGGGGGGAGGGACAGGCCTCCAGTTAGCGCACACGTGCGTGGACACAGGCTCCGTGATCTCGCACATACTTGTGTGTGCATGGCCATCTGGGTGCTTGCCCAGGCGTGTGCTCATGGGTTTGTGCTAGCGTATGCCCGTGTCAGAGGGGAGGGAGATCCGTGGAGCTGGGGCTGCCCGCTGGTTTTGGCTGGCATTTCGCTTTGCTGGGTGTCTCTCCTTGGCCCTCACCCAGCTGTCCCTGGTCACACACAATTCCAGCACCGCTCAAGGGGCCCATTAGTCTTCGGCTGATCTGGGGAGTTGGGCAGTGCAGCGACTGGCCCTGCAAACTCCCCTTCTCCTGCTGCTCTGGGAGCCACCCCTGGTGCCTGGCGGCACCAAGATGGACCCCTGGCAGCTGTTCTGTGTGGGACCCCAGGCCTCGTACCCGGGAGGAGCTGGGCCCGTGATTCACACCCTGGGTCAGGGGGAAGATCACCCCTGAGAACAGCGCCCCCCGCCCAGATGCGTCATGGCTCCATGCTGCAGCTCCAGGGTGAAATGCTGTGTGAGTGTGGGCACAAGGCCCTGGGTGTGCACGCCACACGGGCTGTTTGCCCAAGAGCAGGCATGTGTGTGAACAGGGGAGTGCCTGTGTGCAGAAACACGGGCGTGGAGGGGTGTGCCCAAACAGGCTCCAGCACAGACCCGGCCCCCGGACTCCTGGGTTTTGCTCCTGCCTGCCACCCCCCTCTCGCTTTGTGCTCTTAGGGGCAAGGAGCGACTCTGCCTGTCACTGGGATAGCCACGTTGTCACGGGCAGGCTAGCGGAGCGAGGGGCGCAGGGCCCACCCCCCAGCTGAGTTGTCAGCCCTCGGGATGGAACCGTGGCCCCTCCTCCGTTAGCCTGTGTCTGTGGTCCTGGCCAGCACTAGAGGGGGCCAGACATGGCACTGCTGCCCTCTGCTGGCTAGATGTAGCATCGTGTAACAGTGTCATAGCCCCGGTGCAGCTCCTCTCCAGGGCTCTGGGAGCAACAGGCCCTGAGTGCTAGAAAGATTATTTGGCTCCATTATCCAGGCTTTGGGAGGTCAGTGCCCCTGGCCCTGGGGCCAGCCCTGGCCTAGGGTGGGGCCATGTGTGGGGCCATGTGCGCTGGGCAGCATTGAGTGCCCCACGGGCACAAACCCAGCCCTGTTCTCACTGTGATCCATGTTTCTCCCACCCTGGTGTGTGTGTGGCACCATCGCCCCCTTGTGGCTGCAGAACATCGGCCGCAGCATGACCTGCCACGAGTTTGTAACCAACCTGGACGGCATGAGAGATGGGCAGAACTTCCCCAAAGATCAGCTCAAGGTACTGAGCCCCTCGGCCGGGCGAGCTGACGCCACTGGCGTCGAGAGCTTCCGGCCTGCATGCCAGCTGAGGGCCTGGCACATCCCGATACCTACCCAGCTGTGTGTCCAGCCATTGCACCGTCCATCCAGTCACCTGTCTATCTGTCCATCCTGTACAGATCTATCCATCCACCCCCGTATCCATCTATCTACCCCCCACAAACACACTCTATCTATCCCCATCCACCCATCTATCTATCTATCTATCTATCTATCTATCTATTCCCATACAACCCCATATCTATCTATCTATCTATCTATCTATCTATCCCCATCCACCCCCTCTAGCTATCTCTACCTATCCCGGCACCCTGCCCCCAGTGTCTCAGTGCTGCATGGGGTGGGGAGGGTAACAGGGCTCCGCGTGACCCTGTGTGTGTGGGAGGAACGTGGCTAATCCCAGAGCCCAGGCCCATTCCTACCGTGCCGTTGGGGAGACAGCCCAGGGAATGGCTGTGGGGTCGCAGTGATTGCAGCGAGGGTGACGCCCCCCCCCCCCCCCCGATGGGGGTACCCAGCCGTCCCAGCTAGGGCTGTCTCTGCAGAGGATGGCATTTGCAGCAGCAGCCAGTCTGGCAGCGGAAGGAACAGCTCTGCCCAGGGTAGTGCCAGGGGGAGGCAGGGACCCCCGGCTCTCTTGCTGCTAGGGGGCAGCGTGGGGCCTGCCCCAGGCAGGGGGCGGGGCTCTCACCGGGGAAGGGGCCCCTTTGACGCCCTGTTACTCTCCTGGCAGGCCCTGTACTACTCCATCCGCAACGAGAAGCTGGAGTGGGCCATGTGAGTACCCGGGGCCACGCCAGCCTCCCACTGCCCCCGCTGCCTGCAATGGTCCCTCCCGGGAGCCACACAGTCTGATCCAACCCCCATTCCACCCCATGGATCAATGGCATGTTCCATTCTGATGGGGGGGGGGAGCCACAACCTGTTCCTTTCTGACCATGGGGGGATGAGTAGGAGCCACGGCCTGTTCCATTCTGACCATGGGGGGAACAAGTAGGAGCGACGGCCTGTTCCATTCCGACCATGAGCAGGGAAGGTTAGTAGTCACGCCATTATGACATGGGATAAGGGGGAGCCATGGTCTGTTTCATTCTGACCATAGGGAGGATGGGCAGGAACTACAGCCTGTTCCATTCTGATGACGGGGAGTAAGGGAGAGCCATGGCTGGTTCCATTACGATGCGGAGTAAGGGAGAGCCACGTCTGTTCCATTCTAACCACACGGGGTTGCAGGAGCCATGGTACATTCCTTTCTGACCATGGGGAGGCGAATGGGAGGGGGGGGGGGAAACCCCGGCCTGTTCCATTCTGACCCGGGGGGGCACCGTGCCAGCCCAGCCTGTGATGCCAGGCTCTGTGGCTCCCCCTGCAGGGACGAGGAGGAGCTGGTCAGCACCCTGACGCCCCGGCCACCCAGCACCCCGTCCAGCCGGAAGAAAAGTAACCCCTTCCTGACGCTGACCCAGGACGCCAAGGCCACCACATACAAGGAGGGGCAGCTCGCCCGCAAGGTGCACGCCGAAGCCGATGGCAAGAAGAGTGAGTGTCGTCGGTCTCCCTGGCAACCAGCATGGGGGACAGTGACATCCGTTGCCTGGCAGTCAGCATGGGGGGAGTGATACTTGGCAACCAATATGGGGGCAGGAGTGACACCGGCAACCAGCGCAGGGTGTGTGATGCCTGTTGCCCCAGCAACCAGCCCGTGCATGTGTGTGTGTGTGTGTGAGAGAGAGAGAGAGAGACATGTGTCACCCCGGGAAACCAGCATTGTGGGGTGACACCCATCACGGGCTGGGGCGGGTGGAGCTCTCACCCTCCTTGGGGCTGGGTTGTCACCCTGTATGACCTTTGCCCTTTCAGCACCCTGGGGGAAGCGAGGCTGGAAAACCTTCTACACAGTGCTCAAGGGGATGGTGCTCTACTTCCTCAAGGTAATGCTGGGGTCCTGCTGTGGAGCTGGGGGTGCAGGGAGGGGTGGGCAGCGCCGTGGGGCTGGGGGCGCGGGGAGGGGTGGGCAGTGCTGTGGCTGGGGGGCACCATATCTAAAGTGGCTTTGGGGGCTGTTTGTGGCTCAGATCCATGTCTCCCTGATGGCCAGCCGGAGCCCCCGGCAGACACCAGCCAGGCCCAGCACCCCTGGCCCAGCCCATGGAGCAGGAGCCGCCCTGGGAGTGGGTCCCTGGCGTGGGGGCACAAGGGGCAGGCAGTGGGAGGCAGACAGGCTGTGCCGGCGGGGGCTAGGGCTCCAGACCGGGCTGCCTGCTCCCGCCTCTTGGCTCATGCTCCATGTGCCCCTCCCCCGCAGGATGAGACCCGGGCGGAGGTGCCAGGCATGGAGGAGCCGATCGGGGTTCACCATGCGCTGGCCGAGAGAGCCTGCAAGTACAACAAGCGCCCGCACGTCTTCCGCCTCCAGACGGCCGACTGGCGTGTCTTCCTCTTCCAGGCGCTGTGAGTGCTCCCCCAGGCATGGTACTGCCCCATCCTGGGCATGATGCCCCATCCCCCCACCCCAGGCACGAAGCCCCCCACCCTGCCCTTCTCCCCTGGCCAGGGCACATTGCCTCTCACCCCATCCTGGATATGCTGCCCCCACCCTGGGCATGCTCCTCCCCTGCCCTGCCTGGGCACTCTGCCCCCGCCCCCACACGCCGAGGCACACTCTCCCTGCTCCTTTACCTCAATCCCCCCTGTCCTGGGGCCTGCTGCCCATCCCACCCCGGAGGCACGGCATGTTACATGGCTCTGCCTTCCTAGCTGGAGCTTTGCCCGTGCCCCTCACTCCCGACCCGCAGCCCCCACTACACCCACCCTGGGAGCTGAACACAGACTGGGACCCAGCCAGGGGCAGCCGGCCAGAGCCTTCACCTGCACAGGCCCCAGGGGCGCTGCCTCCTCCCAGAATCTACCCCCCAGTCTCTCCCTCTCTCCTCCCCAGAAGCGCCGAGGAGATGAGCTCCTGGATCTCCCGCATCAACCTGGTGGCCGCCATGTTCTCGTCCCCACCCTTCCCAGCGGCCGTGGGCTCCCAGCGCAAGTTCATCCGGCCCATCCTGCCCACGGCACAGTGCCGCAGCTCCCTGGTGAGCTCCCCAGCGCTGCCACCCTCGGGCATGGGGCAGGACTGCCCCCAGCGACTGCCAGCCACGGCACCTCTCAGTGATGGCACCCCCAGGGCCCTCAGCGACTCCCAGCGATGGGACCCCCAGGCCCCTCAGTGACTCCCAGCCACAGGACCCCCAGGGTCCCTCAGCGATTCCTCAGCAATGGGACCCCCAGACCCCCTGAGGGTTTTCTCCACAGCCTGAGGAGCTCACTGACAGGGGCATCTTCCTTGGCTCAGTTTTGCCCCCTGGTGCCACGCCTGAGTGCCCCCCCATGGGCTCTGCCCCATCATGGATTTGTGGGCCCGTCAGCACCATAGGTGGTGACTGGATCAGCTTCCCGGCTCAACCTATGGCGGCCCCGTGCCCCATGGATTGGCTACTTGTCGTGGCCATCCCTCCGGCCCCAGTGGCTGTGGTTCCCATGGGGGGCTCCTGGGGATGTGTGGGGACTCCTGAACTGAGCTCATGTCCCGGCAGGAGGAGCAGCACCAGGCCCACGAGGCGTGCATGGACAAGTTCTCGGATGAGCTGGGCGAGCACCAGCGGAACCTGCCAGACAAGCGGGGCCGGGGTCGCGACCTGGAGGAGTATCGGCTCAAGAAGGAGTATCTGCTCTATGAGGTGGGTACTGCCCTGGGGGCGGGCATGGGCTGGGGCGGGCCGGGAGGTCGCTGTGTCCTCAGTAGGGACAGCTCAGAGCCAGGGGGCTCAGCAGGGGGTGCCGTGCTGCCAGGGGCAGGGGCTCAGCAGGGGGCGCCGGGCAGTAGGGGGCAGGGTGGGGGATCAGCAGGAGGTGCCATGCTGCAGGGTGAGGGATGCGGGCTCAGCAGGGGGCCCTGTGCTGTAAGGGGGAGGGGACTCAGCAGGGGGCGCTGTGCTGCCGGGGGAGGGGCGGGAGCTCAGCAGGGGGCGCTGGGCTGTAGGGGGGAGGGGGCTCAGCAGGGGGTGCTGTGCTGCCGGGGGAGGGGGCTCAGCAGGGGGTGCTGTGCTGCCGGGGGAGGGGGTTCAGCAGGGGGTGCCGGGCTGCCAGGGGCAGGGGCTCAGCAGGGGACGCTGGGCTGCAGGGAGAAGGGAGGGGACCTAACACTAAAGGGAAGATCACAGGGCATCCCAGGTGCGGCCGTTCCCCCTCCTGGTGCGTTGACCCCCAGAGCTGGCCGCGGCCGGGGCTCATGCTGCGCTCACCCTTGCAGAAGCGCCGCTACGAGACCTACGTGAAGCTGCTGGAGGCGCGGCTGTGCGGGGGCTCCGAGGCGCTGGAGCAGTGGGAGGCACGGCTCGGGGGCACCGACTCAGCCGATGAGGGGCCCGGCCTCACCAAGTCGCACTCCAGCCCCTCGCTCAACCTGGACCTGCCGCCCGCCGGCGTGAAGGTCAAACGCAACATCTCCGAGCGCAGGACGGTCCGCAAGATCATCCCCAAGCGCAACAAGCAGCTGCTGTGACCCCCCCTCCCCGCGGGGCGCCCAGGGATGCCCCCCGGGCACTCGCCCCAGCACAAGGTACGAGCCATCGCCCAGACTGGAACCTGAGGCTCATGCACGACGGCACCGACAGCACGGAGCCCCCAGGTGGCGCCAGCGTCTCAGCAATGGGGGGGCGATGGAGGCACCAGGAGTGGGTGCCCCCCCCCAGGGGGTCCCAGCCCAGGACTCTGAGCCCTCCCTGCACTTGGAATGGGAGGGGCACCGGGCCCTGCCCATGTGTCCCCCCCAGGAGGCAGCGCTGCCTTGATGGACCTGGGCTGGGCTGGGGGACACCTGACGCAGGACGGTACATCCTGCCGGCTGAGCTGGGCTCTGGGCCCACCCAGGGCGCCGCACCCCCCCACCGGCTCCTGATTCCTGTTCTCAGAGACTGGAAGCCGCCAGAGCAATAAACCAGAGCGAGCCATGGAACCGTGCCCAGGCTGCATGGGGATGGGGCTGTTCCCCGCCTGGGCAGTGTGCCCCACATCATGGGGAGCAGTGGGGCGGAGGAGGAGAGAGGGGACAGCCAAACCCATGGGCCTGCCTTGGCAAAGCCCTGCACTACCCCATCACCCCGAGCCCAATCCTGCAGCTGGGGCTGGTCAGGACGTCGCACTGATGGGTGATGGGCCCTACCACTGCCGCAATGCCCCGGTGATGGGTGCCGGATGGATACAGAATCCCCCTCGCCCGCCTCTGCCCCCACTGGGCCAGAGCCAGGCACTGGGGCCCCTCCCCGGTTGGAGAGCCCTTGAGTGCTCACCAGAGCGTAGCTGAGCCGCGGGGGCAGGGGCAGCATGACGGGGGGGGAGGGCGGAATGAAGAGCACCGCTGGAATTCAGAGGTGCCTGGGCACCTGGGCTGAACCAGCCCCACAGGGAGCCGCCTGGCCCAGCCCAGCTGGAGGCTGCAGCCAGGAGGGGCTGGGAGCCAGGGAGTGAAGGCCCCGGTTACTCCACCATGAGCTGCCCCCCCAGCTCTGCCAGTGCGCCTCATGCCCGACCTGCAGCCCCCTGCTAGCCCAGCCCTGGGCTCCTCCCAGTTCTGCTGGTGCCCCTCACGCCCGACCTGCAGCCCCCTGCTAGCCCAGCCCTGGCCCCCCCATCCTGGGCAGATGGTGCTGGTTTCCTATCCAGCTAGCTGCTCCCCTGGTTCTGTGGCCCCTCCCCCAGCCCTGACTGTCCCCTGGGCTCTGGCAGTGCCTGGCCGGGGGTCTCAGGTTGCTCCATGGGGGCCGGGGCGCATTGCCCATGTCTAGGAACTCCCTCGCCCACAGACAGGCACCAGCTGCCCTGCCCTGAGTGAGGTGCTCTCTGGTTCCCCAGGCATTCAGAGGTGTGGGGCCAGGACTCCTGGGTTCTCTCCCTGGCTCTGACATCCTGCAGCCAATCTGTCCTAGCAGAAGGGTGGGGGCTGCTGGGACACCCGGCCTGTCCCTGGGCACTATGGCCCCATCGCTCCTCCCCTCACACCCGGCCCCATCAAACACTACCCACCTGGCCCCCCGCTGGCTCTGCCCAGGACTAATGGGTCACCCAATGGGAGTCTGCTGTGATGGCGTTCCATTGGCTGGGTGTACTGTCACTCATTCTGCACCTGGCAGTAGGCGGAGTCTCTGCAAGAGGCCAGGGATACACGGTTTGGTGGGGAAGAGCCCTCCCCTGCTAACGAGCCCATGGTGCTGGGGTCCCGGGAGATGGAGCTGCCGGCGTTTAACACGCCTGCTCCTGGCCCAGAGAAGAGGCTGAGGCTGCGGGGCTGGAGAAGACAGGTTTAAAGCCAGCTCAGGTGACAACTCAAGAGCACTGACTGCAGCAGATCCGTGGTTCGGTTCTGACCTGGGACCGTGGAGCGGGCAGTGGCTCCGCGGGCACCATCCTCCTCTTGCTGGGCCAGGGTAGATCAGGACTGGCGGGTGCAAGAGTGACCTAGCCCTGGCGGTCCAGGCAAGTCTGCCCCGGCCACAGCTGCACATGGGTGGAGGGGGAGCAGGCCGGGGGCAGAGTGCAGCGCAGAGCGTGGGGCTGTGAACCCAGGAGGGCCTGGGACAGGATGGCAGGAGTCCATGCAGCCCCCCAGGCTGGTTCTGGTTCTCTCGGGTGTCCCAGGTGAGTTTGGAGCCTGGAACCCAGTGCAGGTCGCTCGGGGGGAGTCAGGCAAATTGGGACGAGCCAGGGGGTGGAATGGGTTGAAATGCTATGGGTCTGGGTGCGAACCTGGGACTCAGGGTCCCGGCCAGGAGAGTTTCTGCTCCTTCAGGGTGAAATGGCCCCGGGAAGCTAAACCCTGAGCGGGATCTCGGCAGGGCAGCGGCTGGTGCGGTGCAGCGAGTGCCCAGCCAGCCGGCGCCCTGTGCAATGGGAACCGTGAGGATCAGCCCATTGGGCAGCGCCAGGGGGTTACGTGGCAGCCTGGTGTGTGATTTTGGGGGATCCCTGGATTCCCCGCCCCGAAAACCCTGTGGGCTCAAACCCACTGCCCGGTCTCCTGCTGAGCAGCACGTGCCCTGGGGGCACAGGCAAGCGGCATGCAGAGGGAGCAGTGACAAAGGCTGGCCAGCAGGGGGCAGTAGTGAGCAGCTCTGGTCTCACAGTCCCTTGGCACTAGCTGCCCCTTGCCTTACGCTCCCTTGGGGCCAGGGCAGTGGCAGATTTCCCGGGCCGTGGCCTGCCTAGCGTGCCCAGTCCCGCCGTGCTGGGGGCTGCACAGGGGCCGGAGTCTTTGCTCCGGCTCCTAGATTTAGGCACCAAAATAGGAACTAGGCTCCACTGCAAACTTGACCCAGGTGTGTCAGGTGGCCCCAGCCCAGAGCACGGCCCATGTGCATGGGGAAGCCGTTGCAGAGGGACCATGGGGTGGGGTGAGACACACCCTGAGTGGGGCGGGAGGGCATTCAGGAAGCGTCATGCTCAGCGCCACTGGCAGAATGACAGAGCCATGCCCCCAGCCGGAGCAAAGCGCCACGGCCGATCCATTCCACGCCTGCCCTGCAGGGAGCCACTGCTGACGGGATTGTTACAAGGAGCAGAGAAATCAGGACTGGGGGGCGGGGGGGCTGGGATTGGGGCTGCGGCACCTCGTCTTGGTGCATAGGGACGGAGCCGAGAATGCCGGGGGCGGGAGGGCTTGGGGGGAAACCAGTGGGTCCCTATTGTGTCACAGTCACACCTGCTTCCACCAACCCCCTACGCCAGGCCCGGCAGAACTGAATAAATCAGAACAGCTCTACGGGCCTGCTCTGGGCCGCACCCCTTGTGCCCAGTGCCCCGTGGGGACAGGCCCCGAGCGTGGGCCCCAGCAGACAGAGCCGCCCAGCCGATATTCATGGGATTTGATCTGTAGCCCCCGACTATGGCAGATCTGAGCTCCCCCCCCCCCCAGCTCTGCCAGTGCCCCTCACTCCTGACCTGCAGCCTCCTGGCTGGGCTGCCTCCCTCCTCCTCCTGGAAGGGGTGAGCTGGGGTAAAACCCTCCTGGTGGCAGGTTCTGCGACCTGCCCAGTCTGCAAACTAGCCCTTGAAGTTTCCAAAAGAGCCATTCATCCCCCCCGCCCCCGTTGGCCCCCTCACTCCCCTCCCCCCCAAACCCTGCAGACCCAGGTTGCCCTGCCCCCCCCCGACCCGCCAGTTGCAGCATCATCCCCCTCCCCAGCCCAGAACCCATGACTCAGACGCCCCCAAATCATGAGATCTTTACAGCTCATTTGTAACGGTAGGTCAGGGGTTGGATTCCCCACCCCATTTCCAGGTGAGACCCAGACTCGGACTGTGGCAGACTCCAGCCACAAACTGACTCGCTGCCCACTGGCCTCAGCAAGGGCCTCTTAGCACAGCCACCCAACCCCCCCAGCCCCGAGAGCTGCAGGGGCAGGCGCCCCCCAGCCCAGCGCAGGCCATGCCCGGGGGGGGGGGGGGCAGTTCCAGCCTCCTGCAGAAGCGGCTCATTCTGCTGCTAGAGTGCAGCAGCACCATGGCTGGCGAGCAGGCGAGGTCAGGATCATTAGTGGTCTGAACCGAGCTCAGGGCCCCGTGTGCTCACACACAAAGTAGTTCCTGCCCCAAAGACTTGACAAGAGCTGGGGGCAAACTGAGGCCGGGGAGGGAAGCGACTGGCCTGTGGTCTCCCAGCAGGTCAGCGGCTGAGCCGGGACTAGAACCAGGGGTCTTGAGGTCCAGCCCTGTGCTCCATCCGCTGGGCTTCCCCACCTCCCAACAAAGCCCCCTTCTGTCTGCGGCTGCTGGCACGGTGCTGGGGGCTGGGCCACGCCCAGGTGGTTAGAAGGAGGAGGCCAGTCCTGCCCTGGTTTTAAAGCAGCAGGACCCATGATTGCCCTGTTGAGCAGGGCTCCACCCCCACACAGGGCATTACTCATCCAATATCACGCGGCACCGGGCCGTACACAGCTATAAATGTCCCAGACACCAGAGAGCTCTGTGCCTCAATACCTGGACATGCCATTCCCAAATATGGGTGGAGTGGGGGCTTCGAGTGAGCTCCAAAGAGCAGCCCCCTCACCCTCCGGGTCCTCCAGGCCTTGGGGAGATGGAGCCCATCTATGCAGAGCTCTTCATGCGTGGGCAGGGGGCTGCATTCCCAGTGCGGGAGGCCGCAGGTTCCAGCCCCATCTTCCCAGCCTGGCGGCCAGCCTGTTCCGAGAGAGTCCTGCCTGGCCCAGCCATGCCACACCCACCCCGCTTTGGCTGGCGGGCGCCTCCTACTCCTCTAGCACCACCGTTGTCTGTCCGCCATCGCCATGGCACCTCAGGGCACATGGGCACCCGGCCCCCCCCAGCTGAGCTGAAATGGGGGGGCGTGATGTGCAGGGGCTGCAATGCTCCATGCGGCTGAGGCTGGGCTGGCACTGTCTAAAGGGTGGTCTCTAGCGCGGCTGCTGGACTCCCGCAGACCCTGGGGCCCCTTGTCCCCGGTGTCATCACAGGGGGTCCCTCTATCCTGCCCTGGCTGCACCACAGCCAGGGCCCGGCCCAGCCTGGTAGCACCCGGCTGGTGCCCTGGAGCGGGGCGGGGGTGCAGGCCGTGGAAAAGCCAGATGCAGCAGTTAAAAGGAGGACAGGCGCAATGATCCTGCAAATTGCCACATCTGTATAATCTGCCTTTTATTTTCTGCTTCATGAACTTTTATTTCCTATTATTTATTCACCTCCCCGCCCCCCCCCAACTTCTCGTTAGGATTCACCGCGTTGCGCTCCGCTCCGCAGCCCCCCGCACCTGCAGCCGCCGACGGCTCAGGGCCCCCGTGATAAACAGCCCCCCGCGGGGAGAGGGGAAAACAGAGCGTGAAAACAAACCACACAAGGAGGGAGGCGCTGGGCCAGGGAGGGGGAGTTTGCAGGGATGGAGGGTTTGGGGGAGTTGGGGGAAGGAGGGTTTGGGGGTACAGGTGTTTGCAGGGCTGGGGAGTTGGGGGATGGAGAGTTTGGGGGTACAGGTGTTTGGGGGACTGGAGGGTTTGGGGGAGTTGGGGGCTGGAGGGTTTGGGGGTACAGGTGTTTGCAGGGCTGGAGGGTTTGGGGGAGTTGGGGGCTGGAGGGTTTGGGGGTACAGGTGTTTGGGGGATGGAGGGTTTGGGGGTACAGAGGGCTGGGGGGCAGGAGAGTTGAAGAGGATGCCCCACTCCAGAGGGAAATATATGCAGACAGACCCAATTGTGGAGAGTCTGTGAGGTTCCCCCCACCTCCAGCCCTGGGGACCCCAGAGAGGCAGCTGGCTGGTCCGTTCCCCCCCCACACACACAAAACCCCCCGTTGCATGGAGTGTGAGAGTGATGGGGGGGGGCTGTGTGTGTGTGTGTGTGTGTGTGTCCCTGCCGCTCCCTGCAGGAGGGGATGAGCCCTGGGACTGGGCAGGGGCAGGGGGCTGGACCCATGGTACGGCTGATCTCTCTGCCCTTCCAGGACCCCAAACTCTGGGACCCCAGATAAAATAGGACCAGCTCTTGCCCCAAGGGGCCTGTGCCCCCCCCCCATGTCCCCTATCCTCCCCAGCCCGCCCCCATACCCCCTCCTGCTCTCCAGCCCCTTGTACCCCTCAGCTGCCCTTCTGTTCTCCGTTCTAGCTTCCCCCAACTCTGTCTCCAGCGATTGCTCAAGTGGCGCCACCAGGTGGCAGACACAAGGACAAGGCTCCCCCCACCCCAAGAGCGATGGGAAAGGAGTTGAGGGGGGACCTGATCCCCACCCCCAACCCTCCAGCATGTGGCATCTGGGCTGCAACACTGAGCCCATGAGCCTGAGCACGGGTGGGAGCCATCTGGGAACCTGCCCCTGGGGGGGGGCTAACTGGGGTGGGACAGAGCAAAGGGGTTAAGGCCCTCAGAGCTCACAAGCCCTGCCCGGTTGAGGCCCCCACACTGGCAGAGAACAACACCCCTCTTCGCAGCGTGGACAGCACTAGGACAGGGCTCCCCCACCCCTGCTGTTCTGCCCACGGAGCCCCCTTGGGGGGACACACGAGCTGACCAGCGCTGCCCGCCCCTAGCACAGGAACTCCGGCCTGGGCCAGCTGCGAGCGGGCAGTGATGCCTAGAGGCCCCCAGGCAGGGGCTGGTGCCCAGGTTGACTGATGAGGTGACACCAGATGCCACAGACACAATCCCTCTCTTCCCCTGGGCACTGAAGCCTTTCACTTCCACAGCCTGGTTCAAATCCAGTTGCAGGATTGGGGTTGGATTGGTGCAAAGTGTGTTTCTAAACCTCACTCCTGTTGTACGCTGCAGCTGACATGCCAAAGCCGTTCTGCGAGTGTTTCGCCAAAACCCTTAGCCGCCCACTAAGTGGGCTAGTTCTGGGCTGGAATTTTGGTTTTAATTCAGTAAATACATTTTGAATCAAGTTATTTTCCTTAGGACTTGGAATTTGCCAAAAGTTTTTCAAGCATTTTATCGCTAGTGCAGCACAGCAAAGTCATTGCTGACTTAGCCATATTTCTCATGGTGGTTATGGGACGGGGGAAAAGAGCGCGGATTCACAGGGGGCGGAGGGGTATTTAGAATGAGTAAAAACAAAAGCTCTTTCAAGGCTGCAAAGGAAGTGACCATGCAGCTGCCTCTGGGGTGAGGCACAGGGATCCCTCTCCTGGTGCTGAGATGCAGCTGCCTCTGGGGAGGAGTGTGGCAGCTGTTTATGTTTCTTGTGGTTAAGGCCGCTGAAGATCTGGGTTTAATTCCTAGCTCTACCACTGACTCCCTGTATGAGTGCTTTAACTCAAGGAAGGCCCAGGTCTGGGTTAAACAGGTCAGACTAGATGATCACAGTGGGCCCCCTCTAACCTTAGAATCTATGACTCTTTGACTCTGGGCCAGTCACTGACCCGTCCCGGGCCTCAGTTTACCAAGATGTAAAATGGGGCTAATAACCTTTCCTTTCTTCTCCTGTCTGGTTAGCCTGTGCTCCCAACACATGCTCAGTTGGGGCCTGTAGGTCCTACCATAAATACAAGTGACAATAACTTTCCTTCTTGCACACACATCGCGCCCTTTCCATCCATTGCTCTCAAAGCTCTTCACCAGGGAGGGCAGTGTCATGAGGCCCATTTGACTGATGGGGAAACCGAGGCACAGGAAGGGGATGTGACTTGCCCAAGGTCACCCAACAGGCCAACGGGACTAGAACCCAGGTCTCCTGAGGCCCGGCTTAGCCTTTTCCCATTCTCTGGAAAAGCCTATTTTACCAATGGGTCATTCTCCTCACTCACTACAACACCCCGCCCCCCCCCCCCCCAAACTTTTCCATCACTCTCAGCAGCAGGATAAATCTCTCTCCTTCCCTGCTGGTGGGGCGCCGTCAGTTTTCACAGCGCGACGGCTAAATCTGCGCTGAAGGTAACGGGCTAGGAGAGAGAACTGTAATAGTTTATAGCTGATGAGCATAAACCAATAACAGCCAGGAGGCATTCACCCTGCCCAGCTGTTCGGTGGCTTCGCTCCCATCCAGGGCGCGTTCCAAGGAAAGGCACCTGGACGTGCTCCAAACCCAGAGAGAGTCACAGCAAACTGCTTCCTTGGGCTGCAGCTGATAATGGGCCTTCTGCAGAGGAAGGACGGGCTCATGGTTAGCGATTCCAGGCCAGACGGGCCCATTGTGATCATCTGCATAGCACAGGCCAGAGACCTGCCCCACAATCATTCCTTGGCACAGAACAGCCCTACTTGATGGAGATGCCACCATGGCCCTGGGTAAGTTGCCCCCATGGTTAATTCCCCTCCCTGGTAAACATTTACATCTTAGTTCCCGTCTGACTTTGTCTCATTTCAACTCCCAGCCGTTGGCTTGTGGGACATGACTGAAGGGCCCCTTATGAAATCCCTGTGTAGGCGACAGTCTGATCAAGTTCCCCCTTAACCGTCTCTTTGTTCGGTTCCCGGCTCTGCCATTGACACCCCGTGTGATCCTGGCCCAGCCAAACTTTCACTGAGTTCACTGGCTGGTGGCTAAATTTCTGGGAGGCTCTGGACCTTGGTCTGTCTAGGCCTCAGTTTCCCATCTGTACAATGGGGATAGTATTCTTGCCTTTGCCTTGCCTATTTCAGTCGTTTGCACTTAGGGGAAGGGACTGTCTCTTGCCCCGTGGAGTTTCCTCAATTCTGGCAATTTTATCTCCCGTCTCACGCCACTTGGGGTTTGCCTCACATGTGATTTCAAATCACGGCGGTATGTAAGTTTCTCGCCCTGGTGGTCACCCCAAAAAAGCTTGAAAATGTGACATACACACACACCCCAGGCTCCAGCCCCACATTTATTATTGTTTTTAAATCCTGTAATTTTTAAGCCAATCTCCTGATTTTTTTTTTTTTTTTGATTTTTTTTTGAGCGCCTGACATGATTTTTGAACGCTGGTGTATGTTTGTACAGCACCTGACACCCCAGCACCCTGATCTCAACCAGGGCGCGCCCAGGGCAGCTGTAGCAATACATGGGCTTTTAAAGGGACAGTGTCAACAACAAAAAATCACTCTCCTGGTGGCATATTTTTGGCCTCTTCTTGTTAATATGAACATCTACATCAGACAGCCTTGAAATTCTCAGTCCAGACTGAGGGCAGAGCCAGTGCGCTGTGTGCCATCCCTGGGCGCATTGCCAGCATCAGCAGGGCCTGGCGCCTGCGCTGCCCGGATGGGTTCCCCGCTGCTCAGACCAGGCGGCTGCTCCTCGCCTTCCATTGTTGCATAAATCTGGAGCTGGCCGAAAGTGCAGCATTGTTTGATCCCTGGACACCGAAGCCTCTCTCCACAGAATAGGTGTGGGGTGAGTCCCCCGCACTGCCCCCAACCGTCACTCCCTGTGCCCCAGCCGTGCACTCTTGGGATTCCCCCCTAACTGGGGAGCTGCATCCATCGAGAGGGCTCCACCTGGGCCCATGGCTTTGCCTTGTGGCCACAGGCTGTGACCTGTGGGCAGGACCAGCATCTGCTCGGTGCTGCCCTGGGCTGGACCGAACCCGGCGGACTGGAGCCCAGCAGCTGGGCAAGCCTGCGGGCTGGAGTCTGCGGGGGAGGGGTCCATTAAACCCTGGGTTTGGACGAAGGCCAGAATCAAACCACTAACAAAATGTTAAATTGGAGTCGAGCGCTTGGGAAAAAGCTGCCCTGGCGTCTCCGCAGACTGGAGCCCGGAATCCCTGCCCTACCTCTGCACAATGGGGCTGCCTCGCCCGCTGCTGGAGCTGCTGACCATGGCCACCACGTGTCTCTCGCTGCCTGCGTGGGGTCAGGGGCTGGATGGAGCTGGGGGACCTGGGAGCCCAGCCCCAGCTCAGCAGGGGTGGCGGTTTCAGTGCTGGACCCTAGTGAAGCAAAGGGGGGGGGCGTTCTCTGTCAAGGCTGCTGGGCTCAGACCCTGGAGTTCCTTTGGGCTCCCCAGGTCCCAGCCCTCGGGGGCTCTCTCTGGCCTGGACCGTGGGCGTCTCTGCAGCTGGCCATGGCAGACTTCCTGGCCCCTGGCAGCGCTGGCCTCAGGCACTAAATGGTTAATATTGTCCTGCACTGGGTGTGTGTGAGCACCACTGCCCTCTGCAGGATGGGCCCAGAACTGCACACCTGTGTGTCACTGGCCCTGTCCTGCTGATGGTGGAGGGGGATTCTCTGTTACCTCAGGGCCTCAATCCCTGGGTTTCTGAAGCAGGAGGCAGATCTGGGCTCTTTCCTGCTGCCGTGTGGCTCTGAGAGGTTTCAGGGCACAGCTTAGTGACCCTGGGACAGCCGGGGTGACTGCGGATCCTTCTCCTATGCAGAGTACGCACAACCATAGCTCAATCGAAAGCCCTGGTTTATGATCACTGGCTGGGGGTGAGGCTCCCAGCTACTCCAGTCCCAGCATCTCCCAGCAGGGGGTGCTGCGGGGAGCGGGGCAGGGGGGGCAAAGCGGGGGAGGCAGGGCAGGACTGGCTAGGGCTTTACAGTGTGGGGTTCGTACATGCCTGGCAAAATGGGGCCCAACGCGGTTTGGCCGCTAGGCATGGTCACACTCTGTACGTAACCCGTCACCCTGGGGAGCCCAGCCCTCAGGCCGAGCTTTAGGCAACTCTTTTCTCCTCTAGGTTCTTTGCTTTCCGGTGCTACCGGCGGAGCTCTCGCTGCAGCCGCACGGAGTCGGGGCGGGCGCAGATGGGGGAGGGTCACTCCCACTGGTGTAATGCAGGAGCTGGAGCCCACAGTGCGAATCCAGCTTGAGCAGAGAGTTCCTCTGCTGCAGTTCAGCCAGGCAGCGTGCGGATCCCATCCTGTCCCTGCACCTGCCCTTCCTCCTGGGGTACCGTACCAAGCGCCCTCCCCAGGCACCGCCCCACACAGCCCCCTGCAAGGGCTGGACAGGGAGGACACCCACACACACCGCTGCTGGCTCACGCTGGCATGCCTGGCACGCCAGGACAATGGGTTTATTGAACCTTTAATAAAAAGCAGGAGCATCCAAAGGGGAGAGAGCGAAAGAGGAGAACTGAGGGGGCTGCCCCATGCCCCGCCAGGGGAGGGGGTGATGTACAGTCTATACACAAGCAAGGTGAGACTGGGATGGAGACCGAGCAACGGGCGTGGTCCCAAGGGGGGCTGGAATGCCTGTCATGCAGCGCCATGGGGGCAGCTGGCACTGCCCATGGAGGAGGGGCCAGGCTGGCAGGAGGGAGCTGGGCTGCCCCTGGGTGCACTGCCCTTCCCCAGCCGCTGGCAAACACCGGCCCAGTAGGGTGAGCCTCAGCAAACAGAGCTTTCCAGGGTCTGCATCCCAATGGGGCCCAGCCGGGCGTCGAAGTCCTGCGCCCAGCCCAGCGTGGCTGGATGGCCAGCGAGAGGGGAGGAGAGAAGAAAGCCCGTGGTGGGGACGGGGCTGGTGAGAAACACAGGAGAGCAGCTCAGCAGGGTCCCAGAGCCAGTCCTCAGGTCATGGGGCTGTTGGGGAGAGTGATCGCCAGATAGATAGAGGGGGTGGATGGAGATAGATAGATAGATAGATAGATAGACAGACGAGGAGTGTATGGGGACAGACAGACGGGGCATTCGGGGACAGATAGATCCATAGAGGGGTATATGGGGACAGACGGCTGAGAGGTGTGGGGACAGATAGATCGAGCTGATCTGGGTCTCTAGAAGCCATGTGATGATCAAAAGTCCCTGTCCAGCCCCTTTTGTCTGGGGGGTCTCTGGCCAAGGGGCAGGATGGGCACAGAGGTGCTATCCATTGTTGGGTATCCTGGGCCCCCGCATTGTTCTGCCCCCAGTGGAGCTGCGTCACCCAGATGCCTCTGCCCCATGTCCCCACAAAGCAGTTGTGCCGGTGCCGAGGGTGGCCGTGTCACCCCGTCCCTGCAGGCATCGGGGCTGGCTGCGCTCTCTCGCCGGGTAATAAATAACAATGCCTTTGGCTGGCTGCGCCGGGCCCGTCCGGGGGTCCTGTGCTGCGGCTCCCATGGCAGCTACAGGTGGTCGTAGGCAGCGGCGGGGGGCGCGGGGGCCCTCGAGGCAGAGCTGTAATAATATGGGGAACCTGGGCAAGACCAACAGTGCCCGTTAGAGGGGAGTGCCAGCCTGTTCCCACCTAACCCCCCGCCAGAATTAACCATTCACACTGAGCATCACAGGTTAACCCACACCAGGAGCTCCGCCCCCACGCCCCGCTCAGTTCCCACCCCCTCCCAGCTCCCAGGCCTTGTGGCTACGAAGAGCAGGAAGCAGCCAATAGCCGGTGCCCCCACAGCAAAGCCGTGGGGCCCAATGGGAAGGGCACTGGGAGAGGATGCTGGGGACCTGGGTTCTAGTCCTGCCTCTACCACTGGGGGACCTTAGGAGCTCTGAGCAGGAACTGTCCCTTGTGGTGTTGTGTGTGTGTGTGGCACCAGCACGACGAGGTCCTGATCTCGCCTGGGGTCTGGGCAGGCCCCTTCCCTCCACCCCCACCCCCATGCAGTGGAGTCACCTCATCCCTATCCCATGCCAGGCACTCACTCAGCAGGCTGGAGTTGGGGAAGCGCCAGGCCTCACCGTAGGTGGAGTAGGGGGAATGGCTGTAGGCGTTCGCAGAGTAGTCACTGCCTGCTGGGGACAGAAAGAGGAGTTAGTGCCCAGAGAGCGGGCTAGGGCATGGTGTCACGGAGTATTGGGGAACTCAGGGCCCTGCACCCCCGGCTTCCTGCGATTCACCATGACTCTCAGCCAGCCAGTAAAGCAGAAGGTTTATTTGGATGACAGGAACACAGTCCAAGACAGGTCTTGCAGGCACAGACAACAGGGCCCTCCTCAGTTAGGTCCAGCTTGGGGTCCCAGGGCATGCCAGCCCACCCCCCTTGGGGGGTCAGAGCCATCTCTGCCTCCCAGCCATCTCTCCAGCCTCCTTCCAGCCTGCTTCCAGCACTCTGCCTTCAGCGACCCCTCCCACAGCCTTTGTTCAGTTTCCCGGGCCCCGGAGTCATCTGACCTCCAACCCCCTCCTGGGTTCTCATGTTACAAGCTCAGGTATGTTCCCTTGGGCCGGCTCCCATCCCCCGATGCAGACCATCTTAGTCACACTCCCCTGTCAGCATTCACACACCCCAGCAAGAACAGTCCCAGTTCGTCACATCTCTCCCCCCTTCGAGACCGAACTGAGCAGGGTCACTTTAGCCAGTGACCCGGGGAAGTTCGAACCTACCCCCGTTCCCATGGATGCCCCCGCATCCCTCCAGTTCCTTGGTGAGAATTACACCAGGCCCCTTCCGTTCCACGCCCCCCCTTAGGTCGGGGGTGCTTGATGGCACTCGCAGTTCGCATGTGGGAAGGTTTATGCGGCCTGTGCCCTTTTCCCACCCCCATACCTCTGGGGTTCCAACTGGGCTGTGGTCTTCTCCCAGCGCTCCAGTCTGGAGGTCTGTGCTTTGGGCTCTCTTGGTTTAGAGACGCCCTTTTAACCTTGGCCACCCTCTGGAAAGGATCCTTTATGCTGGGCAAGGGTCCTAAAGCTCTTTTCCCCTTGTCCCAGGCCTTCCTCCCCCTCTGACAGGGGTCACAGGATCCGCAGTACTGTCGGACAGTAACAAAGACCCCAGGCCAGTAAAAGCTCCGTAGCAGCCTCTGCTGGGTACGCCAGGTTCCCTGGTGCCCTGAGAGGGGAATGTCATGGGCCCGGCACAGCAGCTGGCGGCGATACTTCTGGGGTACCACCAGCTGCCTCCTGATCCCCCCTGACTCCATTTTCCCTGGGGGAGCCCATTCTCGGTACAGGAACCCCTTCTCCCACAGGAACCTTTTCCGGCCACCTCGTTCCATGGTCTGTACCGCATTGAGGTCGGCCAGGTCCCTTATCTTCCGCAAGGAGGGGTCTCTCTGTAACTCGGCCTGGAACTCAGCAGCTGGGACAGGGATGGCCACCTGCTCTTTCTCGCCCGCTGGGTCCGAAGCTGCAGCCTCCCTGAGCCGCGTCCCTGGGCGTTCCCTCCCCACCAGGTTAGGGTCCTGCGCCTCAGGCAAGGCACCCCCCCCAAGGCCAGGGCGCAGGGCCCCTCGCCGGCTCTGACTGCGGGTCACAACCAGTGCCTTTTGGGGGTTGCTTGGCCAGTTCTCCAGGTCCCCCCCCATCAATACCTCAGTGGGCAGATACGGGTGTACCCCCACATCCTTGGGGCCCTCCTTGGCCCCCCACTTCAGGTGTACCCTTGCCACGGGCACTTTGACTGGTGTTCCGCCCACCCCCGTCAGGGTCAGGTAGGAGTTGGGCACCACCTGATCTGGGGCCACCACCTCGGGCCGGGCCAGCGTCACCTCTGCGCCCGTATCCCAGTATCCATTGACCTTCCTCCCATCCACCTCCAGGGGAACAAGGTACTCTCTCCGGAGGGACAGCCCCGCGCCCACCGTATAAACCAAAAACCCTGAGTCTGGGGCATCCAGCCCCCTAGAGGAGCTGGCCTGGGGCCCTTCTCTCTCTTGAGCAGTTGCTAAGCTGCCAGCCCCTCTTGCGTGAGAAGCCTGCCCCTCGTCCGTCTGGGCCTCTACCAAGTTAACCCTATGCGGGTTCGGTCTGCTCAGTCTGTCCTTGAGCTTGGGGCACTGGGCCCGAACGTGGCCTCTTCGGCCGCAGTAATAGCAGCTCATGTCCTGTGGGTCCCCTCGAGCCGGTCGGTTGTCCCTGACGCTGGGCATTCCCCGTGGGAGGGGATTCCCCATATTCCCTCTTTGGGAGGTCCCAGGGTGACTCTCTCTCTGCATCACGGCGGGCCTGTTCCTTTGGGGCTCCTCCCTGCCACCCCCTGACCGGCTCTTTACAAACTCATCAGCCAGCTGCCCGGCGTGTCGCGGGTTCTCTGGCTTTCTGTCCACCAACCACAGCCTCAGGTCGGATGGGCACCGCTCATACAGTTGCTCCAGTACCAGCAGTTTAATCAGGTCCTCCTTCGTCTGGGCCCCACCAGCCCACTTGCTGGCGTATCTTTCCATGCGGACGGCTAGTTGCAGATATGAGATCTCAGGGGTTTTATCTTGACTCCGGAACCTTCCCCGGTACATCTCAGGAGTCAGCCCAAACTCACGTAGCAGGGCCTTTTTGAATAGTTCGTAGTCCCCTTTCTCTGCCTCTCCCAGTTGGCGGTACAATGCCACAGATTTGGGGTCCAGTAAGGGGGTAAGGACCCGGAGTCTGTCCGCGGGATCAACCCGGTGCAGCTCGCAGGCCGTCTCAAAGGCCTCCAGGAAGTCATCCATGTCCTCCCCCTCCTTGTATGGGGCCATGATGCACTTATCAAAGCTCCGTGCAGTCCTGGGTCCCCCCTCACTCACCGCAGCCGGGGGTTCGCTGCCCCTCAGTCTCGCCAGTTCCAGTTCATGCTGACGCTGTCTCTCATTCTCCTGTCTCTGTCTCTCTTTCTCCTCCCGTTCACGCTGATGCTGTCTCTCTTTCTCCTCCCGTTCATGCTGTCTCTGTTGTTCACGATCCTCCAGCTCCCTCAGTTTTAGCTCTTTCTCCCATTCCAGCCAATTCCGCTCCCCGGATGCCGAACGTCGCCGGGAGGCTCCTCTGCTGGCCGGCGGGCTTCGCCGGGGGGACCCCCTGCTGGCCGGGGGGATCACGGCGCCTTCGGTATTTGCTGGGCTCCTCCCCACCCTTCCCCTAGGCATAGGAAGGAGGGGTCTCGGGAAGCCCTCAGCAGCCGGCTGACCACTCCCAGCTGGGACAGACACTGGTGCCTGCGCTGCATTTGCCAGGCTGCTTCCCTGAGACACAGGGATCAGTTCATTCGCGCGATCTTCCGCCTCCAGCTGGGCGATGAGCTGTTCTTTGGTGAGCCTCCCAATGCGCAGCCGCCTCTGCTTGCACAGCTCCACCAGGTCGCTCTTAAGCCGCTTGGCATACATCTTCCTGCTGGCCACTCACCGGCCTGTGTGCTCACAGCTCCCCACAGTTCGCAGGGGGCCCCCTAGTGTGCCAGCCCTTCTCGAGGTCACCACCTCTCTGCCAGGGTCGAGCTGCAGACTCCTCCGCCCCTGGGACCACTCGCTGTGATCCCACGGGGGACCCTGTTACTGCAAAAGTCCTTCTCGCTGGTCACACACTCCCAGGGGTAATAACCGTCTCTCTCCCACTCTTCAGCAGGCCTGGTCCCCGTCAATCCCCCTTCGTTTTACTGCTCCCCAGTCACTTACTGCAGGAAGCGCCGTCCACGGGGTGCAGTAGATCCCACCGCTGCCACCAGTTGTCACGGAGTATTGGGGAACTCAGGGCCCTGCACCCCCGGCTTCCTGCGATTCACCATGACTCTCAGCCAGCCAGTAAAGCAGAAGGTTTATTTGGATGACAGGAACACAGTCCAAGACAGGTCTTGCAGGCACAGACAACAGGGCCCTCCTCAGTTAGGTCCAGCTTGGGGTCCCAGGGCATGCCAGCCCACCCCCCTTGGGGGGTCAGAGCCATCTCTGCCTCCCAGCCATCTCTCCAGCCTCCTTCCAGCCTGCTTCCAGCACTCTGCCTTCAGCGACCCCTCCCACAGCCTTTGTTCAGTTTCCCGGGCCCCGGAGTCATCTGACCTCCAACCCCCTCCTGGGTTCTCATGTTACAAGCTCAGGTATGTTCCCTTGGGCCGGCTCCCATCCCCCGATGCAGACCATCTTAGTCACACTCCCCTGTCAGCATTCACACACCCCAGCAAGAACAGTCCCAGTTCGTCACACATGGCATACCCAGGGCGGGTACCATCACCCCTGGGCAGCCGCTTCTGGTGTTGGGCAGCCCACGAGGACAAGGGAGCCCCTTCACGGGCCATTCCAGGACAGACAGAGGGTGGGAGTGAGCACCAGTGCACAGGGCACGAAGTCTGGGGGGCACCTGGGGAGGATGCAGCTAAGCCATGAGTGCTGCAGATAGTGCAGCTACCATGGTGAGGGGCCAATGACAGATATATAGATAGATAGGAGTATGGGGATAGATAGATTATTCCCCTCTATTCGGCACTGGTGAGGCCACACCTGGAGTACTGTGTCCAGTTTTGGTCCCCCCACTACAGAAGGGATGTGGAAAAATTGAAGAGAATCCAGCAGAGGGCAACAAAAATGAGTAGGGGGCTGAAGTACATGACTTATGAGGAGAGGCTGAGGGAACTGGGATTATTTAGTCTGAAGAAGAGAAGAGTGAAGGGGACGTGATAGCAGCCTTCAACTACCTGAAGGGGGGTTCCAAAGAGGATGGAGCTCGACTGTTCTCAGTGGTGGCAGATGACAGAACAAGGAGCAATGGTCTCAAGTTGCAGTGGGGGAGGTCTAGGTTGGATATTAGGAAACACTATTTCACTAGGAGGGTGGTGAAGCATTGGAATGGGTTACCTAGGGAGGTGGTGGAATCTCCATCCTTAGAGGTTTTTAAGGCCGGGCTTGACAAAGCCCTGGCTGGGATGATTTAGTTGGTGTCGGTCCTGCTTTGAGCAGGGGATTGGACTAGATGACCTCCTGAGGTCCCTTCTAACCCTGATAGTCTATGATTCTAAGATAGATAGATAGATAGATATGGAGGTGGATGTAGATAGATAGATAGATAGATAGATACAGAGGTGGATGTAGATAGATAGATAGATAGATAGATGTGGTGTATGAGGACGGCGGGGGGTGTCTGAGGACAGCTAGATGGGGGGTGGTAGATGGGGATAGATTGATAGATGTGGATGGACATAAAGATCGGTCCTGCCAATCGCTGTGACCAGTCGATCCATGCCCAGCGTTTCCCTGGCATGCAGGCCCAGCTGGCACCGGCTGGGGATGGAGGTAGCAGCGAGCGAGGCGGTTGGGTTTCTTGCCTTGCTCAGCAGGCCGGGGGCCGGGAGGGCTGTGGGCGGTTGGCGGAGTCCCCAGCACACACTGTCTAACCCAGTCCCGAGTCCCCCCGCCCTGCGCTCTCCAATCTCATTTCACGCTCGAGGAGAAGGGCTGGGGCGGCCCGGGTGCAGCGCTGGATTCTCAACGCTGCATTAAGCACATCTCCAGGGTAACGCGGCAACAAGCCAGTTCAGCATGTTCCCGGCCCAGGGGAGCCGTGCAGCTACCTGGGGCACGGCCCACGGCCCACAGAGATTAACCCTTCGCAGGGAACAGCCAGCTGCAGCACCAGGAGGGGCAGGGGGATTAGGGTGCGGTTGGTTCCCAGCACCTGTCTCCCTCACCCCATTTCTTAGCATCAGGTGCCCTCCACCAGCTCTGCACACACAGACAGCCCCCCCCACCGCCCCCCGCCACAACTCCTCCCGGGTCCCTGGAGCCAAAACTCACAGCTAGATCTGATGGGGGGCAAGGGGATCCTGAGTTTTGGTTCAGCCCATTACAGACACGGTCAGCTGCAAAACTGACCTGGAGAAAGAATCCAGGCGTCCAGGATCCCAGCCCCCTGCTCTAACCACTAGACCCCAATCCCCTCCTCTCCCCTCCAAGAGCTGGGGACAAAACCCAGGACTTCTGCCTTCTAATCACCCCACCTGTTCTAATCACCCCATACACTGTATCCCTGAGACCAGGCTCTCCCACCCCCAGCTCTGCTCCTCAATCCCGACCCGCAGGCCTGCCCTCCCCCTGGGAGCTAAATGGCACCTGAGGGGCCCCCTGCTAACTACCCCAGGGCTTCCCCTAGCGCAGCTGCCCTGCGGCACAGTGCCCGCTGCACCCTCCCCCTGCTGCCCCGGTCCTGCAGGACCCCCTAGCCCACTGCGGCCCTACCTGCCACCATGCCAGCGATGGCGGAGGAGGCGTAGCTGCCCTGCCCGCCGGTAGGGATGTGCGGGGGGTAGCCGGGCAGGGTGGAGCCGACCATCTCGCGCCCTGCAAGGGAGAAGGGATAGTAGGTGAAAGGCTGGACACGCGAGGGGGGCAAGAGGCAGCCCCAAAATGAGCCCCCAGCCCAGCTGGACCCCAGCCCGGGGGACTGAGCCTGGGGTCAGCCTGCCAGGGAGCCAGGCAGAATGCAGCTACCTAGCTGGGGATCTGCCTAGGGATCTGCAGGTGTGATCCTTCTACCTACAGGAGGGCTCTCCCAATGGGATCTCCCTACCTAACTGGGGGACTGCTATATCTGGGGCTCTACCAACTGCAGGATCTCCCTGAAGGATCTGCCTGGGGATCTAGCATCTTACTGACCTAGGGATCTCCCTGAGGGATCTAATACCTTACTAACCTGGGGGAATGTCCCTGGGGATCTAGCACCTTACTGGCCTGAGGGATCTCCCTGAGGGATCTAGTACTGTAGTGACCTGGTGATCTCCCCAGGCCGATCTAGGACCTTACTGACCTGGGGGGAATCTCCCTGGGGGATCTAGGACCTTACTGACCTGGGAATCACCCCCTCTCTGTCTCCTCTCAATTTCCTGCAGCCCTGGATCCCGTGGTAACCGTGGGCCATCCCGGTCCCCTCCCTGGGGGGTCTCTAGGGTCCAGGGTACTGTTCTCCAGCCCCAGGAGCTGCTGGTCTGATCTCTGGCCAGACCCCCTGGCCCGGCTCCCCACGCCTCTTGCCCCTCCCTTACGGATCCAGGCAGCTTTGTCTGCCCTAGAGAGACGGGAGGGCTTCGCTGGAGCTCATCGAGCAGGTGTCAGCCCTGGTGAATCCCAGAACATTCCCCAGGACAGACAGAAGCTAAGGGTTTAACTGGACAGCGCTAACTCCCCCATCCCAGGTGACCCTCCCTTGTCTTTCTAACCCTCTTCTACTCTGGCGCTGGCAGGGGCCTAAATCCCTGTCTGAGCCCCCAGCCCCCCCAGCCCTGCGCTCTGGGGATGAACCCACCAGCCTGAGCGTCGGTGAAGAATGCATGGGAAACATGGAGTGCACGGTGACCTGCAGCAGCAGAAGGCGGCTGGGATAGGCGCAGACACAAGGGGTTAATGAGCACGGCCAAAATGCTCCGGGCCCAGAGCTCAAGGGACAAGGTTTTACGCCATGATTTGTATTATGGTAGCACCTGGAAGCCTCAACCGAGATCAGACCTTGTCGTGCCAGGCGCTGCCCAGACCTTGACCGACATCAGGGCCCGTTGCACCGGGCCCCACTCTAACCTGGTGCTAGAGCCAACAGTTTAACCAAACTTACAGAGGATGATTATCCTCCTTCTACAGCTGGGGAAACTGAGGCACAGAGCGTGGCAGGGATTTAGCCAAGGTCCCCCAGGGAGTCAGTGGCAGAGCTGGGCCTTGACCCCAGATATCCTGTGGCCAAGCTCAGTGCCCTAAGCACCAGGCTGAGGTGAGTGCCTGTAGGGCTCTGGGCAGCGCTGCCCAGCTGTGTTGGTCAGGCGCTCTCTGTGTCCATGCCCACCTCACGAGCTGCCTGTCCTACCAGTGCAGAGGGCCTAAGGGTTTGGATGCCCAACCTGCCCCAGCCTCCACCAGCCCGTGGCCCCACTGGCAATAGTGTTGCTGCCCTCTGGGACCAGGCTGCCGAGGGGGCGGGGCGGTCGAGGCAGGAGGACGCCGGCTCTGAGATGGCGACATAGCTGCCATGGGAAGGCCAGGGGATCCAGTCCTCAGTGTGTAGCTCTGTCGCTAGCCAAGGCCCGTAACCCTCCCTCCACCCCAATTCCTGGATCCCTGGGGTGCCCCCCTGCCCGTAATGCCCCTCCCCTGGTATCAGCACAGCTGGCAGGTGGCCTCCTTTCGTCACCCTCCAGCGAGCCGAGACCCAGCAATTTCCTCTCCCGTGGCCAAGGGGGGAGGCCTCCTGGGCTGGAGCCGGCTCTGCAGGTCCCCCTGCTCTCCAGAGGCCTGCGCCAACCCTCCCCTGTGCCCCGAGGACTGGATCAGAACCCCAGAACCAAGCCCCCACGGTGGGGAGGGGGAGAAGCGGGGTATCACAACCCCGTCCATAGCCTGAAAGCTGCATGTGGCAAATGCAATTAGCCTGTGGAACTCCTTGCCACTGGGGAGCACTGGGGCCAGGAGGGTTCCAAAGCAGAGGAGACACTGATGGATAAATGGGCACAGGCCCACCTTCATTAGCTGGGCTATAACCCCTCCTACCCCAGGGCAGTGTCAAGGAGAAACATCACCGTCAGGTGATTCCTGAACAGCCCACTTTGGGGGGCGCTCTGGCACCTTCCTCTGGAGCAGCTGGGACTGGCCTCATGCAAGACAAAGCCCCAGGAGGGTGGGTCCGGTTCTGCTCTGGTGCCACAGCCCCTGCTCCCAGCTAATGGCCCAAGCTGCCCCAAATCTTGGGAGGCCTCAGAGCCTGGCGTTCTAACCCTGGAGCCAGGCGGCTGCCCCTCTGCTGGGACATTCAAATTCCTGTCGCTGGAGAATCCCCATTCTTCAGGAGCAGTGCAGGGCCGGGGACACACAGCTGAGCTGCGAGCCCTGTTAGCCAGCGGGGGCTCAGAAGGCAAGCTGTGGGAGTACAGATTGGGGGGGGATGTCTGAGAGCCCGGGCAGGGTTTCCCCAGGGTCTGGCTGGGGAGGGCATGGCTGCAGTGTTTGAACTCCAGCCCAGCTGGCCCCCAGCCAGAGCCCGCAGCCCAACAAAAGGACAATTGAGGAGGGTGGGGAGGGGAAATGCGCCTTTGATCTCAAACCAAGGTGGACGGGGGAAGGGCCCGCTCATGTTCAGATCTGGGTTAGCCCAGCTAAGGGGGGGCTAACCCAGATCTGCCTTAGCCCAGCTAAGGGGTTCCTGGGCTGTGAACAGGACGCCCATGGGCTGGGCTAAGGCAGAACCTCAATGGTTCTGTGGGAGACACCGGTCCAGAACTGCTGCCCAGCTCCTGCAGGGAGTCCAGAACCTGGTCATCCCTGGGTCCAGACCCCAGCGCGAACCAGACTCCAGAACCTGCGCCTGCCTGGGCTCTCAAGGGAACCCAGAACACACTGGCCTGCTGGGTTCTGGAGGGAGGCTAGAACCCGGCATCGCATAAATTCTGCCCAGGTCTACAACACTCCAGAACCCACAATTGAGCTGCCTTCTCCAAGGGGAGCCCACAGACCCAAACTCCCACTTGACCCCCAAGTGAGTCTAGAACCTGTGCCCACAGACAGCTGCAAGGAGGAGCCTGGAACCCAAATCTCCAACCAGCAGCTGGAAGGAAATGTCCTCCTATAAACTGGGGTCTGGAGGGGGGTTCCAGAACCTGATTTGCCAGCTGGGCTCTAGAGTGAGTCTTGAACATGGTCTTGCAGCTCAGGTCAGAGGGAGGGCTGTCAGTCTAGAACCCCAGGGATTGCCCCTGCATTGCAAGAAGCCAGCCACTGCCAACAGCCCCCGCTGCACTGGAGCCGTACCTGGGACGAGGCCCTGGCCGGGGAACTGGCCGTAGATGACGGAGCAGTGGGGGAAGGCTCTGAAGGGCGGCCCGGGCTGCAGGTCCGAAAAGGCGGCGCTAGATAAAGAGGAAGGGGTGGCGCTCGGGCTGGAGGCCTCGGGGGTCTCCTGCTTTACAAGGAAGGGGGAGTGCGGGTCTGGGGGGGGATGGTGGAAAAAAAAAGAGACAGGAGATGAAATGAAAATGGGCTGAAATGATCACAGGGTCGGTGCTGACGCCCAGTCGGGGGATCTGGAGCCAGGGGGTGGGATCACAAAGGGGGCACTGGATCCCCTGCCCTTCCCCACACTCCCCACCCAACCCTGGCCCACTGGTGGGGCAGGGGCAGCTGGCAGCACGGGGGCAGGGCAGGAGGGGTTGGGCAGCAGAGGGCTGGCTAAAGGGAGTGGAGGCGAAGGGGAAGTGGGGCTGGCAGTGCTGCACAATGGGAGGGCCAGGGCCATGTACTGGTGCTGGGGCAGCTGTACCAGGGGTGGGGCAGGAGGAGGTGTCAGTGCTATGTAGTGGCGGGTGGGTGCACAGGGCCGTGCAGTGGGGGGAGGGCTGTGCAGTGGGGGTCAATGTATTTGTGTGCAGTGGGGGCAGGACTGTGCAGTGTGGGGACAGGCTGTGCAGTGGGGGTCACTGTGTGTGTGCAGTGGGGGTCACTGTGCATGTGCAGTGGGGCAGGCTGTGCAGTGTGGGGCAGGGCTGTGCAGTGGGGGTCATTGTGTGTGTAGTGGGGGCAGGGCTGTGCAGTGTGGGGACAGGCTGTGCAGTGGGGGCAGGAGTAGGGTCCCAACAGAAATTCCATCTCCCTATTTGTCTTCCCCAGAGGTTCATTTCCCTGGCGGGTGCTGGGCGGGGGGCTGGGTCTGTAGGGAGGGGCTGAGTTGGGAGAATCTCCTGCAGGCTCCCCCAGACAGCAGGGTCCCGGCGGGTGCTGGCCTTGTGGCCCCTGGCCCTGACCCTCTGGCATCTCCCCACGCCAGCCCCAGCCTGCCCTAGACTCCCCCGGCTGTGGGGAGCAAGCCTTGAGTGTCAGCCCTTACCCGTCACGGCCGCGTATGGCTGGGGAGCGGCCAGGCCGCGGCTGAGTGACGTGTTGGAGGCGGTCAGCGCAGCTTTGCCGTCATCCAGTGCACTGCTCAGCAGGGGCAGCGGGTAGAGACCCTGGGCGAGGGGGCAACAGAAAGGTCAGTGACCCCTGGTAAGGCTCAGCCCCCCCGAGTTCTCCTAAGACCCTCATACTGCTCACCCCCCAGGGGACTCCCCAATACTGGTCATCCCCCCTGCTGGGACCCCCAGTACTGCTCAGCCCCTCTGAGAACCCCCAATACTTCTCACCGCCCCACTGGGACCCCCAGTACTGTTCAGCCCCCTGCTGGGAAACCCCTCCAATACTGCTCACCCACCACTGGGACCCCCAGTTCTACTCACCCCCTGAGGGGACCCCCCAGTACTGCTCACCCCTGCTGGGATCCCCAGTACTGCTGACCCCAGGAGGCCCCCAATACTGATCACCCCCCTGCTGAAACCCCCTGTACTGCTCCCCCCCACTGGGAAACCCCCCAATACTTCTCACTTCCCCCCCACTGGGATCCCCAATATGGTCTCCCCCAATGGGAAAGCCCCCACCCCCAATACTGCTCACCTCCCACTGGGATCCCCAATACTGCTCATTCCCCCACTGGGACCCCCAGTACTGCTTCCCCCCCACTGGGAAACCCACAGTACTGCTCCCTAGGGACCCGCCCCAATATTGCTCACCACCCCGCTGGGACCTCCCAATACTGCTCATCCCCCAGAGCGGTGGGCACAGCCCAGACCTGCTCGCCCTTGGCATGGCTGGGGGAGGCGTAGGCCTCGGGGTAGTGCTGCCGCTCGAAGGGGCACTCCAGTGGCTCCAGGGGGGGCTGGCCGAAGGCTTCGGAGCGCAGGTGCTTGCGGGCGGCGCTGGCGCTGCTCTGGGTGTCCATCCTGAGCCGGCAGCTCTCTGGGTCGCCTGCTGGGCAGAGCAGCCATGAGACCCCCATCCAAGGCATGGGCATGGCCCGATCCCACAACCAGCCACGGGCATGGCCCAATCCCCAACCGGTCCCCCCACAACCAGCCACGGGCATGGCCCGATCCCGGACTGGCCTCCTAGCCACTGGCGCGGCCCGATCCCCGACCGACCCCCCAGCCACGGGCATGGCCTGATCTCCGACCGGTCCCCCCAAAACCAGCCACGAGCATGGTCCGATCCCCGACCGACCCCCCAGCCACGGGCATGGCCCGATCCCACAACCAGCCACGGGCACGGCCCGATCCCCAACCGGTCCCCCCACAACCAGCCACGGGCACGGCCTGATCCCCAACCGGTCCCCCCACAACCAGCCACGGGCACGGCCCAATCCCGGACTGGCCTCCTAGCCACTGGCGCGGCCCGATCCCCGACCGACCCCCCAGCCACGGGCATGGCCTGATCTCCGACCGGTCCCCCCAAAACCAGCCACGAGCATGGCCCGATCCCCGACCGACCCCCCAGCCACGGGCATGGCCCGATCCCACAACCAGCCACGGGCACGGCCCGATCCCCGACCAGCCTCCTGGCCACTGGCACGGCCCAATCCCCGACCGGCCCTTCACTGCCAGCCCATAGATCCTCCAGGCCTGGCCCAGCTGCCCCAGGTATGCCCGGGCACCACACGGCAGCATGATGGCACCGCAGAGGGCATTGCTGCCTGCTGGGCCCCTGGACCAGGCACGGGACACTGACACCAGCCTCCATGGGACTGAGGCAGCCACTCTGGAGCCACATGGGAGCCGCCCTGGGCCCAGCCAGTCTCAGCGTCGTCTCCCCTTGGGGGGCTGGTAGGAGCAGCCCTGGCTAGGTCTCTATTGCCATCATGGGGCATTCGCACCCACCCCCCTGGCATCAGAGGCCGGACCCCTCTGTCCCCATCTGCTGCCAGCCCGGCCCCAGAGAACCCTTTCACCTGGCACTGTCCCACCCCCACTCACTGTCGTCCATCTTCCTCTTGTCGCTGCTGGCCTGGGCGATGCCCAGGAGTCCGCTGATGGAGTAGGTGGAGCCCAGTGAGTCCGACTGGGGTGACTCCGGGGGGGTCACGGCTGAGCTGGGGACTGAAAAGACGCCCCCCCGGGTCAATAAGCCTTGGCGCGAGTGCCAGGAGATACGAGATAGGGCTGGCACGACGCCGGGGCACCTCACCCCATGGTGCTGGGTCGTGCAACCTGCCCCGAGGACGGGGCAAGGCTGGGTGTCCCAGGCGACCCAGAGGAATCATCCCTTGCGGATGTCCCTGGCGCACCGGGGACTCTGGGAGCTCCAAGCCTGATGCCAGCTGGCTGTGTGACCCATCCCTTCTCTGTGCCTAGGCGTTTCCCTGCCTGGGGGCAATGGCATAGGGTGGTCAGAAATGGAGTGCGTTTTCCACAGAAATTTTCAATTTTTTGGGCGGAAATTTAAATACTGAAAAATTTCAGGAAAAAACAGAAAAAAAATTATTTGGCAATGCCGCTGCAGTGCCTTCTGGGAGTTGTAGTTTGGATGCCTTGTGTCACACCACACATAGGCCAGGATCCCTAGTGAGACTACATCTCCCATGATACACCACGGAAGCGTGGCAGTTGGGAGTCCCTGGCTCTGGTGCATAATGGAAGATGTCCCCAGCCAGGGAGCCCAGTCCATAGAGGAGAACAGTGATATGGGGCAACGAACTACAATTCCCATGAGGCACAATGGCGACATTTCTGAATTGAAACATTTCAGTTTGGGAGCATTTGGGGTTTTTTATGGAAAAAAAATCAAGATTTTTCTGCAGGAAACTAACACTTTTCATGAAAAATTCCGTTTTGTTGAAAAACTCAAGTTTCCATTGTTTAGGTGGAAAATTTCCCACCAGGCCTGGGCACGAGGGCTAGTTCCATATTTCTGTAGCCCACCCAGCACAGCCGACTGTGCCAATCTAGGGACTGGGCCACACAGAGCACATGATTAGAGCTGGGAGAAATATTTTGGACAACACTTTTTTTGGGGGGGGGGGGGGAGGGGAGGGAACAAATGTGGATTCCGGGCCACCGAAACATTTCGCCATTGAAATGGTTGTTGGAGGGGGGGCAGTAACAAGATTCAGGGGGGGAGCCGTTTTGGGGGGAGGCGGGGGTTGAACTGACATTTTGCTTCAAAATGGCTCAAAACCAAAACGTTCTGTTTAACCCCAGACAGGTTCTTTGAACTTTTCCAAATGGCCAGAGATTTTTGACAAACTCCACTCTTTGCCCAGCTCTGCTACTGCCTGGAAGCCAACAGAGGGGCCGACTGAGCGGCGGGTGCTTTTGAGATCTGTGGGCTCCGTCCCCGCCCCGCGGGAGTGAGGGACAATGCTCTAGAGACAGACCTTGTGCGGCCCTGGGAATCAGCCACTATAACACGCAGCCCCCGTACGAGACCCTGCCCCAGAACTCACTCAGGCTGTGCCCAGGGCTCAGAGCTTTGGAGGCCACGCAGTTGTCCATCGGGAGGTTGAATGGCTGCTGGACTTTGGTCCGGATGATTCTGACGGGAAGAAAGGGCATCAGAGAAATTAAATGGCAGGCCCTGGGCATGGGTGTGTCCAGTGTGAGAATCGGGGCTGCTCCGGCACAGACGGGCTGGACCGACACCTGTCCGGGAGGAAGCTGGAGGCAGGTCCCCTGGACTTCGGTGTGTGGTTTCTAGCACAGATTGAGGGGAGATTCATCCCTGGGCAAAGTCCTAGGTACCACTTCAGACCCACTTTGCCTGAGGGGCATCACAACGAACTTTAGCCCCATGTTCCAGATGGGGAAACTGAGGCACAGAGAGGGGAAAGGGAGTCCCCCAAATCTCACAGGAAGCAGGACTGAAATGGTGTCCAGGCCTTGTGGGATTTAAGTGGTACCAAGGCCTAATAACCCCACCAGGCCCATGTCGGGCACCTCCCTGCCCTTCCCAAAGGATGGGGGTCCCAGCTAAATGAGAGTGGGGGAGCCCCGATGGATAGGAGGGGTTCCTGGGAGATGGGAGGGGACAGGACTGGCTACATCTAGGGGAGATGGGGTCCCCCGGCTCTGACCTGTTAATGGAGCTGACGCTGGGCACGGTGTCATTGTCGCAGACGCCCTCAGCCAGCAGGCGGTCACGGATCTCCCACGCGAACATGGTGGGGTTCTGCCGCTTGTAGTCCCCAATCTTCTCCACCACCTTGGGGGTGGCCACCTTGGGCTTGGAGCCTCCAATCACACCGGGCCGGATGCTGCCGGTCTCGTAGTACCTACTCCAATAGAGAAAGCAAGAGGGTTACCGGGTAAACCGAGGGAAGGGGATGGCGGGTACAGCTGGGGTATGAGTGCTTGGGGGGCTATGCTGTGATACCCTCCCTATGGCGTGAGCCAGGGGCTCGTCTTTCAGTACAGCACCGCGATCGCTCGGAGTGAAATAAACAGCTGGTTCCTCCCAGGTCACTGAGTTGCCTGTGGGGCATCGCAAAGTACTTTAGCCCCAGATGGGGAAACCGAGGCTCAGAGAGGGAACAGGGCATCACCCCACTCTCAGATGGAGTCTTTGTAAATAGTCAGGGGGAACTATATCAAGCTGTTACCTGGTCAGGCATGTCCCGCTTCCTCCAGCCATCCGTTCCTACTGGGCCCATCACAGTGGTGTCTGGTGCTACTCTGGGACCCTGGGCTGGTCAAATTACTTATTGCAGATAAATGGCCCTCCCCATACAGCCCCTCCCCAGCCCTGCAGGACTGTGCCCAGCCTAGGGCATGCTGCACAGTAACTCACGTGCACTTCAGAGACTAACCAGTGGCAGGGGATGCACTGAATATTGGAGTGAAGAACCCATACTACCAAACTCCTGGCACCATCCACCCAGAGCCCACCACTGGCAGCAGGAACTGCTAGCTCCCGTGTGGGGTGAGCGTTTCCCAGCCACTCTGCACCAGCCAACTAGCCTTGCTGGGAGCCAGGCACGGGGATGGCACCGAGCCGCCAGGGACTGTAGTTTCTGCAGCTATTTGAGCAGAGTCCTGTCCCGCCATGCCGAGAGCTGCCTGCCCGAGAGGACCCCAGCCAAGCGCAGGCCCCGAGATCATTGTCTTCATTAACAGATGGGAAACTGAGGCATGCAGAAATACAGGGAGAGGCCCAAGGTCACAGAGGATCCGGGGCAGAGCCAGGAATTGAACCCCAGGTTCTTGAGTGCCAGACAGTGCCCTAGCCACTAGACCAGCCTTTGCGTCCCCTTAGCTCTGCCCAGATAGGCCCTAATTACCCTGGCCGGGGTCTCTGCAGCGGGACCGTTCTCAGGCTGGATGGCAAGCTGTGCCAGCCTGTAACAGCTCCTGGCCTGGCTCCTCCCATGGAGGGCAAGCTGGGGGAACTCTGCTGGGGTCTGCTGGGAAGGCAGGTGTGGCTGGCCGGGAGACTGTGCGGCCCCGTCCCGGCTCCACCGCCAGCCAGAAAAGGGCTCCCGCTTCTGCGCTTACCTGCCCAGGATTTTGCTGACGCAGCCGTGGCTGACTCGCAGCTGGCGGGAGATGTCGCAGGGCCGCACGCCCTGGTGGGCCAGGTCCACAATGCGCTGCCTGACCACTTCCGGCAGCGGGCGGCCGTTCACGAAGGCCCCGCCTAGCTGGTTCAACCCGCCGTGCCCTGCCGAGAGACAAAGCCAGCCCCGGGCAGGCCAGGGGAGGCCTGGTATTACTTAGGGGCCATGTACCACAGCTGGTTACACGCACTGGCTCAGCCCTGAGAGATCGGGCTGTGTGCAGGACCCCCGGGGGATGTTCTCTAGCCGGGGTCCTGCAGGCACCAGACGCATCGCACCATCTCCTGGCCTTAGACTCCAGGGATCAATGAGATTTTAACAAACTTTGGGCTGCTAACAAGTGAGATTCCTGGAGCCCAAACTAGGGTCACCGACGCCTGTGATTCCATCACGGGGCTCACGATATTGGCTGTTTTCCTACAAGCCCCAGCTCCCAGAGTTGCGGGATGACAAGAGGATCTCTGCTGGCATTTTATTAAAAAGTAAGTAAGTTTCTGTCTCTCGTGGTTGGGGAGATAATGTGACCCCCAACATGACCCCAATGGCTCAAACCCCAGAAAGCAAATAAAAAAACTCTCATGATTTGTTTAGCCTGGCTCGGGATTTGTGCTCCCTTGGTATTGGCGGCACTGCTAACAGCCTCTGTCCCCAGGGATGGCACAGGCACTGGATTTCCCCGCACCAGCCTCACCCAAAGATATATTCTGGTAGCACCTAGGAGCCCTGGTCCGAGATTAGGTGCTGCACAGGCAAATAAAACAAACATAGATTATATCTGAGATTGTTGAACAGAGCAGATCTAAGGGATAAGGGTTTGTGTAAAATGGGTGACGTGTAGGAATTCCCACTGGAGCTTTTTTAGGTGGAACAAGCAGCGACACCTGTTATTAAGGTGGTCTAATACTTCCCATTATGAACCCCTGTTTTCAGTTATGTATAACTTTGCAAACTTAAACTTTCAGGGATGAAATTTTCCAGGCCAGGGTCTGCCACAAGCTGAAGTGATTTGGAAAGTTTTGGGAAAATGGTTCCGCTGTTTCCAAGACCGAGGCTGGGGGGAAATACATGGCTTTGCACGTGTTAAAAATATCTTGTAGCCCTTTTGTTGAGAAGCTCTAACACCTCCATGCTTTGGAGGAAGAACTTGAAATTTGGCAGGTGGGAGGTTGCTCTGGGATCAGTGAGGTGCCTTTTGCCATCCCCATGAAAGTTCACCTAAAGTTGGCCATTTGATGAGCCCCTAAAATCTCAGTTTGCACATGCTCAAAGGAGACTTGTTAGAGTTTGGCAGCTAAATTCTCCAAAGATTCCATCTGCACTGAGCGCGCTCCATCCCCTCACATGTGACCAGATGTTGCTTGCTCCATCCCCACAGTGCGAATGAGCATGCTCCATCCCAGGGCTGCAGGGGCTGAGCAGGACTCCTAGAGGCTGGGGCTGCTGTGGTGCTGGGATCAGGGAGACTGTCGGTCCCATGCATTCAGCAATTCCCGCTGCAGGCCACAATGCCGAGGGGGAGGAATGGGGGAGGGTGAACAGGAGATGTAGGATGGGGCAGGACAGCAGCGGAAGAGGACAGGGAGAGGTTAGAGCTGGATGGGAGCAGAAGAGTCTGTCCCCACTAGAGACACTCCCCAGCAGAGCCTGGAATGGAATCCAGGAGTCCTGAGTCTCCCCATTCCTCTGCTATCTAGGAAATAGCCATGAAGCCCCCCGTCAAAGTGTGTGTGTCTTATCCCTCTCTAGTGGCAGGCCTGCATAGAAGATAACAGCCTACTACTCCTGCCAGTTACTCAGTTAGCTCAGGTGGCAGAAGTCTGTAGACATAATGACCACAGACCCGCTGGTGGCCCATGTAGGGAGACAATATAGTTCCACAGGATGAACTGCTGGGTTTTGCTACAGTTTTAAAAACCATCAGAAATTACCCTGTCGACATCTAACATTAACAGAATGTTCAGGCTGCAAAGTCAAAACACTCAAGGGTTAGGAGATGCCAGCTTGAAGGCTGCCCATGCAACCTGCATTCAGCTCTCCTGACTTATGAGCCAGTCTTTGAAAAACCTGTTTCACTTGGGTGCCTTAGTCCACAGCCAGTGATGAATAGGTGGACCAGGACTCCAGGAAGCCAGGTGATTTCATGGACTGTATTACAGTTCTTTCTATGGATCTAGCATCCTTCATCTGCAGCTCTCTAAGCCAGGGTTCCTACACCTGGAGTCATCAAGCTGCCCGATAACCCGTGCGCCTGCTTGGGTTTCCATAACACAATGCGGACGAGGTATTAGGGAGACAAGTGGGGGAGGTAACGGCGTTAAAAGCTCTGACCTCACCCACCTTCTCTCTAATATCCTGGGACCGACACAGCTACATCACTGCGCACTACAGTGTGTTAAACATGCAGGCGAGCTCAGCGTGAGCCGCGCGCACAACCAGAATGAGAGTCCGCACTCAGCTGTAGCAGCCCACTGGCCTCACTAATTCATTATCCAGGCAGGTGCAAGGGAGAGCACGAGTTGCAACAATGTTGAATGCTGTAAGAAAGAAACAACGCTGGTGCTAACAGGAGCGACAGCTCAGCCAGAGTGCATAAAGCGGGATATAAATAACCCTTTGGGGACTAATCTCAGGGGATTTTTAACGCCGTAGCACAAGCCTCGTGAGCCCGAGTCTGAGACTCGCTGCCACCGGTGTATTTTTGCAGTGTAGACGTCCCCATAGAGGCCAGGAAGAGACCTGCCTGGGGGCAGCTACCCCCAGCTGCTACTGCCGGGGATTTCGACCTTTCTCTGAAGTGCCTGGCGCTGCCGCTCTCCCAGCGAATCCTCGTTTGCCTTCCCCGTATTCCGGGAGTTTGTGTCTGACGCAGCCGACCATGCTCGCTCAGCCCGCACGGAGGTCTGGGCTTTGGGACAGAGCATCCCTCTGGGCCTGTCTCCCCTGCAGCTGGGAGCAAGGCTCAAGCACAAGTAGACAGACCAGCAGAGCCCAGACCAGTGCGCTAAAAATAGCAATGGGGAAGCCCGCCTGACCTCCCCAGCATGAGGGACTGAGAGCCAGGCTGTCCTAAGCCTGACGCAGGAGGTTTAATCTCCCTCCAGTGTTTGTTACAGCGTTGGAATGCTCCAGAACACCATTCTGGCACTTTTTTAGGAGCTGGAGGGCGTTTCGGTACCTCTGCAGGGCCTGGGCCAGGAAGATCCTTCCCCCCACCCACAGCTACAGAGCATCCTCTGGGCCAGCAGGCACCGGTGGCTGGCCCAGGCAGGGCACTCAGTGGTGGGTCAATGCGGACGGACCCGGGGACACTGCAGCCGGGCAGAGTGGGAAAAATTGATGGGGTGGGGGGCAGAAATCAGATTTTTTTATTTAAATACATTTTTGGATTTTATTGAAATGACAATAAGTTTTTCTTTTTAAAGTTTTTCTTTTTACACCTGTTTCAAAGGCAATCTAAATGTCATACGAAATATGTTCAGGGCTAACGCTCATTATAATCTCTTCAAACATTTCAATACAAATAAATTGGCTGAATCCATGCGCCTCCAGCAAAACCTTGCGACAACAGCTGCTTGTCTCTAGAAAAAAAGAATCAGGGGCAAGACACCTAAGTTTGGAGGCCAGGCTTTGTAAATAAGGCACACTAGATCCTGTGCAGTATTAAGGTGACCTGGGACTGTGCAAGTGGGTGCAAGAGACTGGCAAAGTCATCACAGGTGTTGAGACCTGGCCTCTGACTCCAGCAGACACCATCAGGTGTCATTGGGATCATCCTTTGAGCCTACCTGGGCGAACTCCTGGTTTATAGCTTCTGGTCGGACTAGCTCCGTTCTCACATTATGACAACCATGGAAACGCACTCTCCAGCTCATGGAAAAACACGGACCTGCCGGTAACTTCCAGCTCTGCTTCTGGGTGGATCTGGGCCCTTTGCGTAAATAGCCTTGCTCCGTCTCCTTGTGAGCGTACATGGACAGAGATACAAACACACCAAAATCCATTCATTTCCGTGCCAGCCTCCCTCTCTGACTCCAGATACTGCAGCGCCACTGGCATGTGGGTCACATCAGCAGGAGTCTTGGAGTCACGTTCGTTCTTTTGCGTTTCTGGGGGCAGAGGTGGGGGGGGGGGCGGGCGGGAGGGGTTAGATAGCAAGGGAGAAGAAGCAGGACGTGCAAGGCTGCTGTCAAGGAAGGGTCGATTTCAGCACCTGGGAGCTGGAGAAAAAAACCTGCAGTGGCGGCAGGTTGTCAAAGAGATCCTGTTTGGGGATATTTTCAAGAAAACCCTGTAAAAAGGGAACACGCAACAAATGTGAACAGTGCCACAAAGAGATGCAAGGCCTGCTTGGCAGAATGAACCACCGTGAAAAATGCTCCTCAGAAGGGAACAACTTTGTGAACATGTCTGATTTGGCTCTGGTCTGGATCAATTGGTTAGTAAACTTATTTTTGCACCGTTCTCAAAGACTAGCTACCATGCCCTACTGTGCTTGCAAGGGACACCTTGGATTATTGTCAGACAGCTGTGTTTTGAGGGCATTACTTACATAGGAATTTCAAAATGTTGGTGTTCAGAATAGAACTGGCATGTTAGTTTGTTGTGAGAGGATTTATCAATTACTGCAGGACTTCTGAGGTTTATTTTTTTTATACCTCAATATAATCAAACATCCTGGGTGACAATTTCCCGTTTAAAAGTAAAGGTTTATTTGGCATCTAGGAATGTTAACATTTTTTTCCAAGCTGTTTGGTGTGTTGCTAGAGATAAGGGTTTAAATAGATTGAGATATTCCTTATGATTTATTATTTTCCCTATAAAACTGGATTTAGAATAAATATCATTTAAACAGTGGTACAAACAGCTGCAGTAGGAGGAATCTATCATACAATCTCATTTTTTATAAAGAAGTGCAAGGTGCAATACTCCGTGATCGAGAGTGACTTTTTTATTGCTTTGTTTCAGGGTCCAGCATAGACATACATGGTTATGAACGTCCATCATCTGCAATGTCTACAACTTTAGAGTTATCTGCTGATGCCACCAGCAGTGCTACAAGTAAACGTACGTCAGGCAGCAAATTACTTGGATTAAAAAAATCAACAAACCAAACTTTCCTTCATTGTCCAGTAAAGCTATGGATGAGTTTGTAATCAGGAGCAGCAAATTCCACCAAGACTCCATAGATGCAAAGATTGCTCAGTTCATTTGTGCAACAAATTCTCCCTTTCGTCTTGTTCAGGACAAACATTTGATTGACATGGTTCAATCATCTGAGCAGGCTGAACTCCACCCGGCAGAATAGCCGCTGCTGGACAGTTGCTGGCTACAGCGCATGAGAAGGGAATTCAACAGTTCGCAAAAATCATTGACGGGAAATTTGTTAATCTGAGTCTTGATGGGTGAAGCAATGTACACAATCATCCAATAATAGGTATTGTGTGACATCAGAAGATGGAGTTGGCTGTCTTATAGAAACAACTGATACATCAGGAAATGCCCATACAGCAAAGTACTTAAAAGAAGTAGCAGGAAGAGTGATAACAAACCACGAACAAAAAATCAAGTGTCAGGTGTGTAGCTTTGTCCCAGACAATGCTGCCAATGTAGCAAAGATGAGAAGAAATCTAGAAGAAGGTAATGAAGGGAACCTGACACTTATAACCTGTGGATGCAGGGCTCACGTGATGCATCTTTTAGCCAAAGACTTAAGTTCAACTCCAGGAATCAAGGAAAATGTTGTTGAAATTGCACAATATTTCCAGAACAACCACTCTGCTTCAGCGTCACTGAAGAGAGCAGGAGGATCCAAACGAAGTCTCCCCCTAGGTGTACAATGGGCTTTCAGCAGCTGACTGTTTGAAGCTGTTTATTAAGAACTGGCCCGTTCTGATGGCCATTTGTGAGGAAAATTGTGACACAATAGCTGGAGCTCTCCCAGCCAAAGTAGCCAACCAACAACAAGAGAAATGGAGAAGAGATGCTGGATATCCTGAAACCTGCCTCCGACAAACTGCAGCAGGATGCTGCTGTATTGCTGCTGGTGTGGAAATATGGAAAGAACTTCAAGAGACGCTGAAGAAAGAAATAGCCACCAACAGAGGTAAATTGCAGACAGGAAAGAAGCGGTTGGATCAAGCACTTACTCCGATTCATGCTCTTGCCGATATTCTCAACCAACGCACCCGGGGAGATGAGTAAGTGCAGAAGAAGATGCTGCTCTGACACGGCGCCTAAGAATCACCCATCAATCATGCCAACCGTCATAAAATTCCGGGCTGGAGGTGAACCCTGCAAGCAGCACGTATTGGCTGCTGGTGTTTTAAAGGAAAGTCCCACCACTGAACGGGTGGAAGTCACTGGTGAAGCACCTGGAACCAGTGTGGTGAAGTGCTAGCCCAGTTTTTGCAGCAGTCGCCTCTTCATGTTCTTCATTCGGACCAATTCATTCATGGTTGAGAAGTTGACTGGGAGTTGAAAAAGCCGGAGCATGTGTCGTGAGGAGGGAAAGATGAGATCTCCTAGTTTGAAGGACAGCCGTAAGCCACTTAGGAGGCTGTCGTCTCATTTCAAGAGACAAGCGTCACGGAGTTCCAGCATCTAGTTTCTGCCCAGCCTGTCCCCAGTCTTCTGGGAATGACCCCTTCGCTGAACTGAGGCCCAAGGACCTGCACAGTTCCACCAGGGCAGGCCCGTGGCCTCCACCGCTCCAACACCCCCTGCAGTGAATCCAGCCAAGCTGACTGAGCCCCTCAGGGCGCGATGTTCTCAGGGAATATTCACAGCGACACAGGCAGCCTTTACCAAACAAGGTCACCATTGATTAGTCACCTGGCTACAGAATCTGGACATCCTTCGGTCAGCACAGAGGGGCAGGGTTCCGCCATAGTCCGTCCCGGTCCAACTAGTGCCGTGATGAGCCAGCCAAGCAGTGATGGACTCCACCTCTGGCTCCCTCTCTTGGATCCCCCAGTCCAGGCTCCTGCGCCCCTCCAAAAGGCCCCTTCTTCCAGCCGTCTGACCCCTTGTTCTCCAGCTCCCTTCCACGTCCGGAGTTGTTCTGTCCTTGAGGCATCTCTTTAATTGCCCCCGACAGCAAAGTGACAACCCCCACCCTGCTCCTGTGCTACTCCAGTGTTAACCCTTATGTATCCACTGGGTAGCAATGCAACATGCAAAGGGAAACTGAGGCACACCAAGGCTGCATAAAAATATTATCGAAAATTCCCATTTTGTCACGTTAAGCGAGTAGGAACTTATGCTCCAGTCACTTTCACTTAGGTAGACTTGAAATTTTTCCCAGGCTGACCTGAAATAATCTGATTAATTCACTAACTACAGTTAATCCCTCTGTTCCTTTAACAAATCATTTAGCTGGAACTGTGAAATACGGTTTGATAAGCGAAGGTGATGTATCCAAAACATCTAAGGTTGTTTTCTTTAATAAAAATAAATTGTAGATGCTGTTTTGGGTGTTTATTTAAATTCCCAGTTACCATCCTAATGCTGCTTGACACAAACCATGAACAAAAAGTTAATTATCTAGGAAATAAGCAACAGATCAGTCACCATTTTCAAACAGACTAAAAATGTACAATTGATAAGAACATATTACAAGATATAATTGCGTAAATAAATGTATGTAGTTAGTGGGGACCCTGCCAAGTGCCAAACCTAGTGTCAAGGCTCCATGTGACGGTAAAGCCTGTGTTTTAATGGTTATAGTGCCAATGAGAACAAACAGAAAAGCAGATTAAAATCGATGGTTTGCAGGATCCCCGCTCTCCGCCCAGTGGTTTGAATCACTGCAGCCCGGACTGGCCTGGGGCGCCAGAGCCGGGAGATGTCAGGAGCTAAGCAGCAAGGACACCCCAACATTGGAGCCCCCTATGGGGAGCACAAGCAGAAGGGAAGCAGAGATGGGATGGGCTCTGTGTGGAATCACCCCTGCTCCCCCTCCTCTAGCTCCCCCACTGCCCTAATTTCCTCCCACTCCCCACACACACCCCTAATTTCCCTTTCCCCGCTCTGCTCCCTCCTGGCCTCCCACTGCCCTGCGTTCCAGCACTTCCTTCATCAGAACTCCGGCGCGGATTTGTTATCCATAGAATTCTGTATCTGCTTGGTAGACATGTCCAGTCTCTCTTCGAATCTTGCTTAGTCCGTGGCCTCAACAATTACCAGTAGCCGTCAGTTCCACCGGCTAATCCCGCCAGGAGTGACAGTGGGCCTTGCTCTCCCATGGCGACGCCAGGGCAGTCCGTAGGGTTACCCCACGTGACCAAGTGGAGGTGGGAGGACAATCAGCACCGCTAACGTTCGATCCTGTCCACGCGATGGGCCAGCTCCACCGCTGGTGTAGACGGGGAAAGCTCCAGCAAGTACAGTGGAGATAGCGGAGCTGCGGCCCTGCACACCAGCTGGGGATCTGGTCAGCACAAACTCCAGGCCAGGCTCTTCCAATCCCACGGTGGTGCCAGTCCCCTGCCCTCTTCTTTCCACATGCCTTGGCCAGAGGACACTTGTGCTCTCCCGGGCGCTGGCGATGCTGCATTCTGAGCGTGGGTCAGCTAGCCTGGGTTAACACGGCAGTGAAAACACGGCAACCTGGCTTCCCACTCGAGTCAGGGTTCATTGACGCAGCAAAACCCCCGCGGCAGCAAGTCCAGGGCCTGAACAACTTACTGAGGATCGCGGGGATCGTGCTAGGCATGGGCCGTGGGTATAAGAGGCCAGGGGAGGCTAAGCCCCGCTGCCGGACACCTGGGCCATGGTGGCTCCGCCTCTTCCCCTCCCTGCTCTGCCCCTTCCCCGAGACCCCCACTGCTGCTTGGTGAGCCTGTCCCTCCTTTCCTCCACCCCGTCCCCTGCGAGACCCCCCTGCAGTGGGGGTGGAGGAGAGGAGGGACATGGCCAGCGGTAGCAGGGGGGCAGAGTGGGCAGGGGGCGGGGCCTGGGGCGGAGCAGGGGTGGTGTGTGGGCGGGGCCACGGACGGAAGAGGTGGGACAGGGAGCTAGCCTCCCCCAGAGGAAGCTTCATCTGCCCCCATGGAGCCAGGGGCTAAAAATAGCCGTGTAGATGCACCCACTTGGGCTGGAACCTGGAGCCCGAGGGCCTCTACCTCACCGGGTCTCAGAGCCAGGAACCAGCCCGAGCCCAGATGTCTCCACTGCAGTTTTTAGCTGCACTGGGAGAGCCCCATGAGCCCAGTCAGTTGACCTGGGCTCGGAGACTCGCTGCCGTGGGGTTGTTTTTGCTATGTAGACGTACCCTTAAAACCTCCAAGGGAGCCTCTTCCCACCTGTCCTGTATCCTTCTGCAGCCAGTTTCCCGCTTGGCGCCATGCAGGGGGAGCCTGTTGGAAGGTGTTGATTTGAACCCCCCAGCTGAGCGCTGCAGGTCCGTAAGCACACGGCTGCCCAGGCTCGCTGCCTGTGTTTTCCTCACGTTCTTTGTACTCAGCAGTGCCCCTTCAGCTACATACCGGCTCCTCGGTGCTGCCTGGCAGCTTGGGCTCACCGCAGCATTAACTGAGCTGCCGCTGTGGCTTTGGCCCTGCCTGTCCACACACAGAACCCCGTCCCTGGAGCATGGTGGTGCTTTTAACTCCCATCCCCCGCTGCCCACACAGCCTGCTCTGTCTCTGTCACCTGAGCTAGGCTAGCTCCAGAGGAGGTGGCTCTGTCATGAGGACGTAACGTCTGCGGGTCTTTGGGCTTGGGCCTCTCTTTGTTCCTGCCATCTGGTGCCAGCGATTGGCCAGCTGCTTGGAGCGGGAGGGAGGTGGAGGAGCTGGCACGTGTGACGCCCTGCGTGATAGGGAAGCCATCACAGCTTGGACCAGGCTGCCCCCAGGCCAGACTGGGCTGTAGCCAACCTCACATGCAGTTAACAGTGACACGGAGCCTAGCAAGGAAAGCGTCAGTTGCTCGTTTCCATGCCAAATACATTACACGCCCATATGGAGCGGAGTGGAACAATTCTGCAGTCCATGCTCCTTCGGCAGCATGTGTCTGTGCAGACTCAAATCTCCTCTAGGTCAGTTTTACACCAGTGAAGTCACCGGGGCTACCCTGGGTTCGCAGGAACGTGAGATAAATCAGAATCAGGCTGTTCATTTGGAAAGAACTTTATGCTCTGGGTCGGCCTCGTGCACTAGGCGAAGGGTGGGGCTGTGGTTAATGCATGGGACTAACAGCCAGGAGCCCTGGGTACAAATACCAGCTCTGCCGCTGACTCACTGGGCAACCTGAGGCAAGTCCCTTCCTATCCCTGGACCTCAGTTTCTCCATCTGAAACCTGCAGGGTTGTTGTGGGGTAAATTCCTTAAGAGCTTTGAGGTGCCCAGATACCACTCTGGTTTGGAGAGGAAAATGTGAGTACCTAGCCAGGATGATAAGTCTGACGATTGCCATTTTGCAAATGGGGAAACTGAGGCACAGAGAGGGGGCGGGACTTGTGCAACTTCATGCAGCAAATCAAGGGTAGAGCTGGGAGGAGCTCAGCAATTCCTGGTTCCCAGCTCCGTGCTCTGACCCTGGGCTGTGACTGTTTGTGTACAATGTGGCAGCATTCTCCCTGAGTGAGTGACCCCCAGACCTACATGCACATGCCAGGATCTACACACATGCACACGGATCTGCACACAGAGCAACACACATGAACTGACTGACACACATGCACACAGCTCTACATGCATGCAGGCCTGCATGCATACACAGATCTACATGCACACAGATCTATGTGCAGGCACACAGACCTGCATGTATGCACCCGAATCTACATGCGTGCCCACCCCTACATTCACAGCAGGGAGCAACACACTCGTATCTCTGCATCCCCCAACACAGACACCCAGCCCTACACGCACACACCTGGCCCCCCAGCCGTTGTCCCTCACAGCCCCTATACACTCCGATAGTTGCCAGCAGTGCTCCCTGCCTGCTCCCACCATGTGCCCACTCCCTTCTCTCCAGGACTGTCAGGCTTGCCTTGGCCAGTTTAATATGTTAAAGGCAAATGGGCGTAATTATCATCTGACGCCCAGGCAGTGGACGGGAAGGCCCATATTTGGCTTGGCGTCGTTACAGGCCAATGTACGGGCAGCTATTGGGTGCAGCGCAGGTTTGCATGTCTAGGCAGAGAAGTGTAGTAACCCTGGCCCCAGCACCAGTTGCACTTTCAACCGAGAGGGTAAGGCTAGGGCGGGCAGCTGTGATGCGGCAGCATAGAATGTGGCCCTGGGAGAGGAAGCTGCCCGCAAGGAGCCAGGTGGTGAGGAGTACAGAGCGTACGACGGGTGAGGTTGACCACTGGGACCCTGACAGAGGGGTACAGTTCGGACGACTGGGGACCCGGCGTGGCCATCCGGAGGAGGAGCTGTTGGAAAGGGGTGTGGAAGCAAAGGAGCGACGCACGCCAGAGAGAGGTGAGGCGAAGCCGGACTTCGCAGCCAGGGAGAGGGTGGATTCCCTCTTGGGGCAACGGGTTGCGGTGCTGACAAACGTCTTGTACTGCGATGAGACAAGGTGGGTGGAGAAAGATCTTTTATTGGCCCAACTCCTGGCGGGGAGTGAGTCCAGCTTTCGAGCCACGCAGAGTAAATTTACAGTTTATTTTCCTAACCTAGCATTCGATGGCACTAGATGTTATTTATTTTCTGTTCTTGTTCCACCAAATTTCTGGGTTTTTCCTTTATACGGTTTAAAACTGGAAGTACGCTCCATTGTCCTGGTTTACCAGAAGCTGGGAATGGGCTACAGGTGATCATTTGATGATTCCCTGTTCTGTTCATTCCCTTGGGGCACCTGGCCCTGGTCACTGTTTGCAGACAGAACACTGGGCTAGATGGACGTTTGGTCTGGCTGCTCTTACATTCTTATGTTCCTCTCCTCCCATAGGCATCGCCGGACTGAGGCCTGAGTCGCTGCATAAGCACCAGCGTAAGGTTTGAAGATCATTGCAAGGATTTTGTCAGACTCCTGCGGGAAGCCCGGCCACGGTGCAGCATTGGTAGACAGATTTCTGTGATGCATACACACACGGGGTGGGGGGGGATCCATGTGGTAGGGACACAAGAACTCAGCCCCAAGTAGCCAGTGGCTGGTTGTTCCAATGACCTCAGCACCTTGGGCATGGAGCATTGGAAAAGCTGCGGGTGCTGCTTTAGAGCTGGTCACAACTGTTCTGCCTACATTCCCCACACACACAACACACACATCTGAAAATGGCCTTCTGACCCGGGAAAAGGGTGATCTGCCCAAATAATCCCATTTGGGGCAAAAAAATTCATTGTTCATTCAGCAAACCCCAAAAGTCAACCAAAGGCCAGTGTTTTTGGGGATTGAACGAAATGGTTTAAATGCAGATGGTTTGGTTTAAACAACAACAAACAGGGGATTTGAAGAAAAAAATCAAATGACCCTGCCCAAAAAAACCAGGAAAAGTCAAAGAAAAGGTTTTTCAGTGAAATTTTTCATGGGGGGGGGAATCATTTCCTGAGCAGCTGCCATGTTGAGCAGGGAAAATCTAAGTCTCCCTGGAACCCAAAAGACAAGAGCCATGCCCAGTGTGATGGGGCCGGCGGGGGGAGGGGAGGAAATCATCAATGAACAGTTATGTTTTGAGGGGGGTCCCACGGGGATAGGTTGATGGCTCTCCACATAATTTGTTTGCCGTTGACGTAGAAGACAACATAAAACGCTCACTCAGAAAGTTTGCAGATGACGCCAAGCTTGGGGGAGTGGGAGATACTGACGAGGAGGGGTCACTGATACAGAGCGAGCTGGGGTGCTGGTAAGCTGGACACAAGCAAACACTACAACTAAATGCCAGGTGGTACATCCAGGAACAAAGATTGCGGGTCATACTGACAGGCTGGGGGGCTCTATCCTGGAAGCAGGGACTCTGAAACAAATCTGGGTGTCATGGTGGAGAATCTGCTGAACACAAGCTCCCTGGGCGATGCTGAGGCCAAAAGGACTGATGTGACCATGGGATGGGTAAACAAGGGAATCTCAAGTAGGAGCAGAGCGGTAATTTCACCTCTGGGTTTGGCACTGGTGCGACCGCTGCTGGGATCCGGTGCCCAGTTCTGGTGCCCACAATTTAAGCAGGATGTTAATAATGGGGGAGAGTTTTCAGCAGAGCCAGAAGAATGGTTAAAAGCCTGGACAACCTGCCATCAACCCCAGGAGCTCCATCTATTGAGCTTCTCAAAGAGACTGTCAAGGGGGACCTGGATCCCAATCTGTCAGCATCTACAGAAATTGGTACCAGAGGGGTCTTCAGTCTAAGGCCTGACACGATCCGCTGGCTGCAGGTCAAAGCTCGACACACTGAGACTAGAAATAAAGTGCAAATTGTGACCAGTGAGGGTCACTAGCCATTGGAACGACTTCCCAAGGGCCTGGGCGTGTTCTTCAGCACACCCCTTTGCTAACAGCTCTGCGCCAGTTCAAAGAGGGATCAATTCGGGGATCGGGCAGTTGGACTGGCTGGTTCCATAGCTCTGTCTGGCCTAACAATCTCTGACTCGATGTACCACTCCCAGCCCCGCTCCCAGGAACATAAGGTCAGCTGGGTGGGAGTAGGGAGCTGGAGGCACCAGTAACGCTTAGAGGTGTTCAGTGAGGGATGTGAAAGGGGGTGACATACAGGGGCTGGGGAGGTCGGGGTACAGTGCTTGGGAAGGGAGGTGGGGAAGGGGGTTGGGGAGAGGAAGTGGAATTGGGAGAGCCTGGGGGGTTCTGGGAAGGTGTCCAGGGGTGGGGAGCAGGGGGTGGAATACAGGGAATGGGGGACACAGGGGTGGGGAATGGGAGCTGGAGTACCAGCGATGGAAGGGGTGGTACAGAGAAGTGCCATTAACTCTCCAGAGCAGAGTTTTTTCCATCTGGCCTGCCCCTAGTGGTCAAACCCATGAACCAGGCTCCCCAAAATGAAAAACCACAAGGGTTTTTGCAATGCCAAAGGTGGGGTCCTTTTGTCTTTGCTTTTGGGGGGGGGGGGGCTGGGGCCTTCTGCTGGAGCAGAGACTCCCCTGGCTCCAGGAGCTGAGGCTTTACAAAACACCCCAAAGAGAGGGGGGGTAAACCCCCAGAGGCTGCTGGGCTTGTGCAGGATGAGCCTGGCTGGGTCAGGGAGGGCTCCCCATGGTGTTGGGGGGGGTCAGGCTGTAGGGTAGGCCCCTGGTGGGTGGGGGAGCTGGGATCTCAGCACTCGTGGGGGCACCTGGGAGGATGTGGCCTGTTTCTGGGGGTCCCGTGTGGCGTGAGAGCCAACACATGGGGGGCTCTGAGCAGGGGCCTGTTCCTCTGCGAAGCCAGACTGTTTTCCCACCCCACCAGCCCCAGGGCAGCCAGGAGTTAATTTAAAGGGGACTCAGTTTGGGATGGGTGGGGGTGGGCGAATGGCAAGAGGAAACCAGATTAATAGAGAAACTGGGGGGGGCATTAGAGAGACAAAGAGGAAATCAGGCCGGAGCAATAGAGAAGCAAAATCTAATATCAACGAGGGAGAAATAAATGGAGATTAGGGCGAGCAAATTAGCTGTAATGGGCTCGGCGCTAATACAAGAATAACAGGCGAGGGGAGAATGCCTCAGAGGGGCGCCAGGCTGCGGAGCTGGAGCACTCATGCGGGCAAGAACGATTATGCAGGGGAGGCGAGATGCAGAGCTGGGCGGGGAAGAGAAAGAGGGGGGCAGCTGGCAGCCAGGCAGTGGGTGTGCATGGAGAGGAGGGCACCACGCAATGGCGTAGGGCTGGGGTGCACTGCCCGGCTGGCTGGTTGATCTGTGCAGGGCGCAGGGCTGGGGCGCACTGCCCGGCTAGCTGGTGGCTCTGTGCAGGGCGCAGGGCTGGGGTGCACTGCCCGGCTAGCTGGTGGCTCTGTGCGGGGCGCAGGGCTGGGGTTCACTGCCTGGCTGGCTGGCGGCTCTGTGCGGGGCGCAGGGCTGGGGCGCACTGCCCGGCTGGCTGCTGCACTGCACTGCACTATATTTTAGCTGAGCCCACACCTTCCAATGGTTCCCCACCCAACTCCTGGGCTGGCCCAGAGACCCCCCAGTCCCGCCACAGGCCATACGGGGTGGCCCCAAAGCAGGGGGCACTCCACAGCACTGTGGGCATAAGGCAAAAAGTCCTTTCAGAATCTGTCCCCAAAGGGGGCTCTGTTAGGGCCTGATCCTGTGAGGTGCCAGCTCCCCTCACTCACTGGAAGGGGGTGCTGCACCCCACAAGGCCGGGACCAGCAACGGGGACCCTCATTGCTCCCCCTGGTGATCACACCATCAGGGCTATCTACCCATCTGTCCAGCCATCATCATAATAGAATCATAGAAGATTAGGGTTGGAAGAGACCTCAGAAGGTCATCTAGTCCAATCGCCTGCTCAAAACTGGACCCACCCCAACTAAATCATCCCAGCCAGGGCTTTGCCAAGCCGGGCCTTAAAAACCTCTAAGGATGGAGATCCCACCATCTCCCTAGGTAACCCATTCCAGTGCTTCACCACCCTCCTAGTGAAATAACTTTTCCTAATATCCAACCAAGACCTCCCCCACTGCAACTTGAGACCATTGCTCCTTGTTCTGTCATCTGCCACCACTGAGAACAGCTGAGCTCCATCCTCTTTGGAACCCCCCTTCAGGTAGTTGAAGGCTGCTATCAAATTCCCCCTCACTCTTCTCTTCTGCAGACTAAATAAACCCAGTTCCCTCAGCCTCTCCTCATAAGTCATGTGCCCCAGCCCCCTGATCATTTTCGTTGCCCTCTGCTGGACTCTCTCCAATTTGTCCACATCCTTGATCTGCTGGCCTCTGCTGGACTCTCTCCAATTTGTCCACATCCTCGATCTGCTGGCAATGCTCCTACTAATGCACCCCAATGTGCCACTAGCCTTCTTGGCAACAAGGGCACACTGCTGACTCATATCCAGCTTCTCATCCACTGTAATCCCCAGGTTCTTTTCTGCAGAACTACTGCTTAGCCAGTCGGTCCCCAACCAGTAGTGGTGCAAGGGATTCTTCCATGCTAAGTGCAGAACTCTGCACTTGTCCTTGTTGAACCTCATCAGATTTCTTTTGGCCCAATCCTCCAATTTGTCTAGGTCACTCTGGACCCTATCCCTACCCTCCAATGTTTCTATCTCCCCCTCAGCTTAGTGTCATCTGCGTGCTTGCTGAGGGTGCAATCCATCCCATCATCCAGATCATTAATGAAGATGTTTAACAAAAACGGCCCCAGGACCAACCCTTGGGGCACTCCGCTTGCTACCGGCTGCCAACTAGACATGGAGCCCTTGATCACTACCCATTGAACCCGACAATCTAGCCAGCTTTCTATCCACCTTATAGTCCATCCCTCCAGCCCATACTTCTTTATCTTGCTGGCAAGAATACTGTGGGAGACCGTATCAAAAGCTTTGCTAAAGTCAAGATATATAACGTCCACTGCTTTCCCCTCATCCACAGACCCAGTTGTCTCATCATAGAAGGCAATCAGGTTGGTCAGGCATGACTTGCCCTTGGTGAATCCATACTGACTGTTCCTGATCACTTTCCTCTCCTCTAAGTGCTTCATAATTGATTCCTTGAGGACCTGCTCCATGATTTTTCCAGGGACTGAGGTGAGGCTGAGCGGTCTGTAGTTCCCCGGATCCTCCTTCTTCCCTTTTACAGTTTGGTCTGAACATGTATCAGTCAGCCACTTATCAAGCCGTTTAATCTGAGCGCCCTTGATTTTATATTGTTCTAGATTCTTGATCAAAATGTCAGCACAAGGTCACATGTCTTAGAGGAGTATAAGTATATTACAACACCACTATTCACTTTACCATTCGACCTTGTATTTTCATTTTTAAAATATACAAAGTGAATTTGACAGGATCTGTTTTCCATAAACCCACATTGATTGGCATTAATTACATTACCTTCCTTTAATCTTTATTAAAGGAGTACCAGATTGGCCACAACGCTATTTTGCTGATGTCTGGCTGACAGGCCTGTAACTCCCTAGGTTGTCCCCTTTTTAAATATTGGCACAACATAAGCTTTCTTCCAGCCTTCTGGAACTTCCCCAGTGCTCCATGACTTAGCAACAAAAATCAGCACCAATTGGCCAGGAGGTGCCTTGGCCAGCTCTTTTGAAACTCTTGGGTGCAAGTCCTCTGCTCCTGCTGATTTAAAGAGGTTTGACTTTAGTAGTTGCTGTTTGACATCCTCCTGAGCCACTGTTGGAGAGGAGAGTATTTCATCATCTTATGATATGAATACTTCATCCGGCTCTTTTCCAAATACAGAACAAAAATATTTATTGAAAAGTCTGCTGCAGGGACACACAGAAAGAGAACACCCCTCCCCCTCAGCCCTCCAGCTCAGACAACAGACACTGCAAAAGGCTGATTTTCAGAGGACAGGGCTCGGGGATTCCCGGACATCCTTCCAGGCCGTCAGCCATCTTGGCTGTAGAGTGCAGTCTGTCAGATGGGTCCGGCTATCTCGTCACATCAGCCTCTGAGACGCCAAGAGCTCTGTCCCAGCTTTGCTCCAACCAAACCCTCCACGGCACTTTGCTTCCATGACACTAAGTGACCCCATTCAAACGGGGCGTGGAGGTTGCTGGCGGGTGGGTTCATTCGCAGTCTATGTTGGGGGCCAGTCGGGGTCAGGGATAGCCCTGGGGGGAAGGAGGGGCAGAGGTCAAGCTACAGGGGACAATTCAGGGCTCTTGCTTTCTGCCCTGCAGGACCTGATCCAAGCCCATGGACTGCAAGTCCATCCACAGCTCAGTGGGCTGTGGATCAGGCACTGCGGAGGTGATACATGGACCTCCAGCCCTGCTTCCACTGTTGCCTCAGCGAATGCTGTTCTGGCTGATGCAGTAGCATGGCTGGTGCAGCCGTTGGTAAGGTCTAGTGCTGTCCAAACGTCAGAGCAGCCAAGCCATCCGGGCCCAGAGCGGAGCTGGGTCAGAGCCAGCAGCTGCCAGAGGTAAGGATGTGCTGCTAGCCAGGAGCCAGCTGTGACAAGAGTGGCACAGAACCTCTGCGTGGCGGCGTTGGGGGCAGGCCACAGCAGGCTGGCGTGGCCAGGGGGACGTGGCCTTAGCAGGGGGCATGGACCTCCACTGAGGTTCCCACTGGGCCAGGTGCCGCCCAGACACACAGTGAGAGGCTACTTCAAAGAGCTCACAGTCTGAACTGACGAGGGCTGGGAGGGGAAACTGAGGCATGGGAGAGGGACTGGGGCTTGCCCAAGGTCACCCGGCAGGGCCTATCCCTGCTAGAGAGGCCTCCATACTACAGGGAGCAGCTGGGGGGTCCACTCTGGGGCGGATGGAGAGAGGCATGTGGCCCCCTTCCCAGTGGGAAGGCAAGACGTCATGCGCGATTCAAATGCCTTTAACATGAAAAGCTGAACCTTTCCTCCAGCCCTATAGCTGAACTTCCCAGACCCCGCTGCGATGCCTGGCTCCCCCCGTCAGCAGCCAGCGGCCACCCCAACCTCACGCTCAGCCCCACCACCCCAAATACTGACCCCAGCCCCGGCATCCACCAGCCTCCACCATTCCCAGCGACAACCTCCAGCACTGGCCAAGCTGCCCCACTCGCCCCAGACCCAGCTCCAGTGCCTGACAGGGAGCTCCTTCGCCTTCCTCCAGCCGTACACCTGGCCCTCAGAGTGGAGCTCCCCTGGGCAGGGAGCAGAGGCCTGGGGGGCACAGCTCCAGCTGGGGGAGCAGGGAGCTTTGCCCCTAAGAATCCGATCTGGAAACTCCAGTTGGACTTGGCTGAATAAGGAGAGCAGGATCAAGGCCAAAACTTGTATCCCACTCCCAGCTCTGTCACAGACCAGCTGGGTCAGGCCCCGCCCTGTGTCTCAGTTTCCCCCACCTGTACAATGGGGGATGGGCAGGGTGGGGGGAGTTTCCATTGGGTCCCAGCAGAGATCTGGGCTGTTTTGAACAAACCCTGTCGCCCCTACCCGAGACAGCAGCTGCCCCGCGACCCCAGGCAAAGCCCTGGCAATGCCCTGGTGCAAATCAGGCGAAGCCCCATAGAAATCAGTGCTGTCCCTAGAGGCAGAATCTGGCCTGCGACTCCACAGCCTGGAGCGATGAGCGTTGCGCTGCACAGCCCCGTTCGACGCTCGGCCGGCGCGCATCGGCCCCAGCGGGTCTCCGGGGACCATTAACGCTGATGAGCTCAGCTCTCGGGCCCAGCAGCCGTGAAGGAGCCTGGCTTTTCCCTTCCCAGAGAACATTTAACACCAGCCAAAGGGACCCAGGAACAACCCCCGAGAGCCCTGTGGTACATCGCCCAATGCCCCCTGGCCATGGGCTCCCTAGGCCGCCCCTAGAGCAGTGGTTCACGACCTTTTTTCATTTGCGGACCCCTAACAAATTCTGAAGGGAGGCGCAGACCCCTTTGGAAATCTCTGGTCTGCAGCTGTCGTTAGAGTCTGTTCAGTGAGTTTTCAGCCTAAGCCCTCAGGGGTCCGCAGAGCCCAGACTGAGAACCCCAGCCCTAGACATCGCCCCGGCGCACGACCCCGCTTGGCTCCATTTCACTGCGTGGATCCAGAGCTGCCCCTAGCCTCGCCAAGCACCTATGTGAGGTGGTTCCTTGGTCAGTTGCTCTTGGTCCCGGGGGTTTCCGTGCCACATAATTATGGCCCCATGGTGCAGCGTGATCCCGTCCCGGGACAGCACGTGGCAGCGTGTCGCTGCATGGGCCACGTGTCATCTCAGCATCACCTTGGGCCACGTCCTAGTTTGAGGCCTAATGATGTTGCGGGTCTGTGCCAGAGCCTGCGTACACGTGGTCCCCACCACAGGGAAGCCCCAGCCCCAGGGCCGAGCCTTCTGACACTTGTGCATGGGAGGGACTCTGCTCCATCCCCTGATGCCAGTAGGATCACCCTGGGCAGGATCGGGCCCTTGCTGCAATGAGTGGAGTCTTGCTGAATCACACCAACTCCTCAGCTCCTTGCCCGATCCTTACTCGGGGGAGTAAGGGCTGCAGGGTTCACTCCTCTACTCTGCTTTCAGATGGAGATCACCTCACAGCATCCCAGGGGCACCCCCTTCTGGCAGAAGGCTGCCCCAGCCTAGCCCAGCCGCTCCCTACAGGGCGCTGGCTCCAGAGGCTGCAGATCACCCAGGGGTGGGTGTTTCAGGGGTGGCCCAGGTATCTCCATTCCCCTCTTCCCTTTGAACGTGGCGGGGAGGAGGAGGGGGGGATTTGTGTGGCGTTGTGATTAGAGGGCCAGATCTTTACTTGGTGTAAATCAGCAACTCTCCCTGACTGCACCCGGGATTTCAATGAAATAGGGGGGTGATTTTCAAAAAGCACAAGGGTGGGGTGAGATGCACAGAGCCCTTTGGTTTCCCCCAGGCCTGTGCTCCTCTCTGAAAATCTGCCCCATATTCAGCGCTATTATTACAGCCAGATAATAAGTGACAATACATTACAGCCACCCAATTGCTCCATCACTGCCTGGTGAGGTGATGCACCAGTAACGAAAAGCCCTGTCTGTCTGTTTTGTACGATACCGGCTGCACCACAAGGTGATTTACGCAGATGTATTTCTCCCTTGATTCGTTCCGATTCCTGCCTTGTCTCAGAGAAAACATGTTACAGCGACGTTCCAGAGACCAGGGCCGGATCCTCAGCTGGTGTCAGTCACTGGGCATCTGCTGGAGCCAGCGGTGCGCAAGTTTGCACCAGCTGGGCGTCTCGCCCCCTCACATTGTTCCAGCTGGCAAAAATACGTGCAGCATTTTTCAAATATATTTTCGGCTCTGAAACCTATTTATTACCATGCTGTGTGTCCGTTCTCTCTCCCCAGAGGGGTGGGGAGTATAGGGACATCTATACATTTGGGTGTGTTCATGTATGTTGGCTGTGTTTGTGTATGTTAGACTGTGTGTATGTTGTGAGTTGGTGCATATCTGTATATTTGACTGTGTGTGTTTGTATAGACACACTGGGGATGGGAAGGTGTTCATACAGAATTATGGGGGTCTGTGGATGCTGCAGCTGTCTGTATGTTGGCTGTGCACATAGTGGGTTGTGGATGCTGTGTCGGTTTGTACATGTCTGTCTGTCTGGATGGTGGGTGTAGGTTGGCGGTGTGTGTCTATGGTTGTGTGTCTGTCTGTTCCAGTCTATGTATGTGTCTATACGATTGCATTCTTTGGTGTGGGGATCCGTGACTGTTGGTGTGTTGACAAGTGTATCCTGTACACTGGTGTGATGATGCATGTCAGTATCCTGGAGTGAGTGTGTGTGTGTGTGGATGTGTTGGCCTGTTGACACAGTGGTGCATGCATGGTGCGTGGGGTGGGCAGCTGGGGGCCTGCAGTGGGGAAGTGGTGGGGTGCCGGGGCGGGAGTGGTGCATGGAGGTGGCTGGGTGGTGGGTGCAATGGGGGTGGCTGGGTGGGGGGGGGGCACAGTGGTGGGGGTCACAGTGGTGCATGGGGTGGCTGGGTGGGGATGGAGTGGTGAGGGTGTGGGGGGCACAGGGATGCATGGGGGTGGCTGGGGTGGGGGGGTGCAGTGGTACATGGGGTTGGCTGGGTGGGGGTGCACTGGTGAGGGTGGGGGTGCAATGGGGAGTGCAGTGGGGGGTGGAGATCACAGTGGTGCATGGGAGTGGCTGGGGGTGCAGTGTTTCATGTGTGACACATGGGTTGGGGGAACACAGTGGGGGTGCTCTTACCTTCCCTGGTTGGGCCCCATGGCTCCCCGCTCCCCTGGGCTCAGACTGGGTTTTTAAAGCTTTTTATGCCGTTTAAAAAACAACTCTCTCATTTCTCCACACCTGACCCCCAGCTCTGGGCCGTGAATGATTAAACCCTGGGCCTGGGCTTACGCTCCCCCTGCACCTGCATACCAGCACCCATTAATAATTACAGCAAGGCGGGGGCGGGCTGCTGAGTCCTGCTCCCATGGCACCAGAACCAAACCTGCGCTCACTGCAGCCACCACAGGATCGGGCCCATGGTTAAGGGGCCTGGTTCTTGTCCCTGCTCCCCAGTTCCTTCAAAGGCAGGGGGGCTCCTTGGGTTGATGTAAATTACAAGGGAGAGAAGGATCAGTCCCTGGGGCATGCACTAGGGTGACCAGAGAGCAAGTGTGAAAAATCAGGACACTTTTTTTTTTGCGGGGGGGGTGGGGGTGTTATAGTTGCATATAGAAGACAAAGCCCCTAATATTGGGACATCTGCTAGCCTGCCCCCTCCTGGAGCTGAGCAGGGCCGGGTTACTGGGACTACTCTCGTCGAGTGCTATAATTACCCCCCCCCCCCAGCCCATCAGCCTTCTCAGCTCCTGTGCTGAACTGCTCCTGCTTCCGGACAGAGCAAAACGTTCCAAAGAGCCTCAAAGCGACTTGGGACATGAAACCCACTTGGACTCCGGCCCTGAGATCACTCGCCAGACGCCCCTGCCTCACGGATCCGGGCTCCCGGCGCCCGAGCCACTTTACAAATGGCATCTACAGGTTCCAAGTTTTGCCAGCCTGGCTCTGGGGATGGGGGGAGGGGTGCCCACAGGGGCATTGGAACAATTTGTACAGTGTGGGGGCTGAGAGCCACTGAATCAAACTAAACCCTGCACCCCGAGTTCCAGCACCCCTGCCTCAGAGCTGTACCGGCAACAGCCTCAGCTGGTGATACTGGTCGCGCTTGTTTGCCTTGAGGATCTGTCCCAGCCCCAGGACAGGATTGGCTGCCATAGCCAGGTCGGTACAGCTCTGCTGGCTACGCTCCTCCTGCAGACAAGGCCTGGAGTTGCTTGGGACGGGATTCACATGCGAGTCGTGCGGCGTGGTTCACATGTGTGCGATTGAGACCCGGGATGGAGATACGAGAGTGAGCAGCTACCTCCTGGCTATGCCCATGTCACAGAGCTGGGTGAGCGTTCTGCAATCTATGGTTTGTGGCTACATGATCTATCTGGGTGTCCTTCCTTATTCTTGCTCAGATGTAGGCCCTTGTAGGCCCTTGTGTGCGGTACACACCCACTGCTAGACTGCAGCTTGCTACACAGCTCCATATAAAATGTACACAGTTACAAACACAGGAGAACACAATGCAGCTTGCAATACACAGACACACCCCCCACAGATACACAGGAGAATCCGAGCACATTTACACCTGTCTATATAGCATAGATACTGGTAGGCCTCTAGACATAAAACGTACACAGCAGAGCTCTAATGTAGACACACTAATACACATCTACCTTGCGATCTAGGCAGGTGTGCATATGTTTGTATCTAGATAGAGAAATACCCAGTGATAAGAAATCACAGCTATGCAGCACCCAGGTCATTTCTTTTATGTATTTACTTGTTTGTCTGATGTCGCTGTCCCTGGGCCCAGACATGAAGGATCCACCGCGCTCCGTCCTGTGATCACAGAATGTCTTTTCATATTTAACCCCTTCCCTCAGCAATCACACACATTCCTTTGGATACATTTGCAGCCTCTTTGCCCCATTGTCCCAGGCCATATTTAAAAAAAAAATAAAATCAGAAGGACGAGTGGCAAGATGACCCTTTAAAATTAATTAACCTTCCCCCTCCTTTCCCCCCGGAATGTAACCGTAGATTTATGACAAGATAATGAAAAACCCTGGGTAAACTAAGAAAACAGAATAAATTCCTGAATGTGACTTCAAAAAAAGTGTCAGTCAAAAACAATTACTCTCCATCCATCACTGGGACAATTAAAGTGCAAAGCCTGAAAAGATACTTATCTTGAAACTAATTCAGGAGGTAGCTAAATTATCTCCTAATTAACTTTCATTGAGGACTTTTTCTTGCGGGGCTGGGAGTGGGGGCGGAAGCGGACAAGAACCGTCTAAAAATAAATAAAAATAAAAATATAAGGCCGGGTCTTAGAACCCCCTCCTCCCCACACATACACACAGGTCTCTGGATAGCCGGGGATTGGGCCTCTGGGGGCCTCGGATTACACTGGTGTCTTTTCAGTCTAACACCAACCCCAAAATTCTCCGTGCCTCCCCACTGAACTAATCCTGGGACCGGGGGAAGCCCCGTGTATTGTAGTTTAGATTTCTTTTCCTTTCCTTTTTAATATTCTTGCGCCCTATTTTTGGCCCTGCATGAAACACGAACCTGCCTGGAAAATGGCCCTTCGTGCCTTTGAAAATGGCTTTTGGTGACAATGTTCATTGTTTAGTTGGGATTTTCATTTTTCCCTGTCCCAGCAGAGTCAGCCGAAAAAGAAGGACCAGCCGCTCGGGGAATTCCAGATCCGAGCATAGTCCGATGTCTGAAGCGGGGCCGGGGGCGATCAAACTACCCCCCAAATCCGCTAGCCGGGGAGTGACCGAGCTGGCGAGAGAGAAAATACACTGACCAAAACCCCGGAACCACAGACAACTTGACTTGTGTGTTTGTGCCGGAGACGCTGGGAGCAGAATCGCCTGGAATCAATTTTTCTTTTTAAAAAAAATGACACTTCCTACAATCCGGCCGCGCTTTGTAGGGTCCCGGTGTTTGCTGTCGCTTGGGTTGGAATAATGCTGGGGATGGAAACAGACCTGGAGGTGGCAGAGGACAGCGCAGCTGGGTCGTTAAGGGGCTTCGTTGTTTTAAAAACGTGTCTGGCTTTTCTCCCCGGCGCAAGCCAGGCCAGCGGACATTGCATTGTAGTGACCTGTGGAGAGATTCGTTTCTCCTTAAACAAGGAAACTGCAGAAGTAGAAACGAATCCTAGAATATCAGGGTTGGAAGGGACCTCAGGAGGTATCTAGTCCAACCCCCTGCTCAAAGCAGGACTGATCCCCAGACAGATTTTTGCCCCAGAACCCTAAATGGCCCCTGCAAAGATTGAACTCACAACTCTCGGTTTAGCAGACCAATGCTCAAACCACCGGGCTATTCCTCCCCCAATCGACTACTTGGAGTTTACCGACCGATTTCGCGTGGGAGAAATAGATTTATTTCCTCTCCGATTTTCTTTGTTACATGGTAAAGTCCCTGGATCAGTCTGATTTGTTTAAACTCAATTCGGCCCGGTGAGTCCGAATTCAGGCTCCACACTGCAGCCCCCAGTATGTACCGGTTTACACAGGGCCGGCGGGAGGGCAGGCGAAGGAAAAGGGACGCGAGATCGCGAAGAGAAATGTGGGATTTGATGTGCAGGGGGAAGAAACACGTTCGGTGCATTTATTTTTAACGCAAAGAAAATAACCTGGACTCCCCCCCCCCCCATCCCCAGCCAGGGGCTGCTGGCAGAAAAAGCGGGACCCGACCCGCGATCAGCACAAAGCCGGGCTCAGGTCTGATGTGCCAAGGGGCAGCGCAGATCCGAGTCCCTTCGCTACTGAAACCACACAACTAAAACATGCCCCGATCCGGATCAACGAGCCCCCGCTCCATGGAAACACACTGCTCGGGGCCGGCAGCTCAGCCACTGACATTCTCACCAGTTACCTGGACCCGCTGGGTTTACACAAGAACCGGAGGGACACTGGGGTGTGTTACACAACAACCTGAATAGAGAGATACATCGATACCTCAGTGCCCTGCTCCGACCCCGCGTTATTACATCTCACGCGTCCTTTACGGGGCTGGACTTTATCTTCGCCCGGAATTAATGTGAACTATCGATTGTGTCTCCGGGATCAATAGACGCGAAGCGCTCTCTGTAAATCCCCGTTTGTCTCCCTGCCTGCCCCGCACACACCCCGGGTTAGTAGCTTCGGACAGACACAGGAGCTTGTGGGGCAAATAGCCACTTGGATCCCCTCCCCCGCCCCGGAAAAGGTGTCAAGCCGAAACCCCCTGGCCCCGCCGCGTGTCCCCAAAGCAGCCACGTCTCACCAGCAATAATAATGTGCAGCCGGCTTCCATCCCGTTCCCACAGTCTCCTCCGTGGGCCAGCAGGACCCGAAGCGGAGCCGGCCGAAGCGAAGGAAAAGTTCTGCAAACTCCCCGCTTCCCCAACTCAGGTCCCCCTGTCCGCCCACCTGCCTTGTCCCCGGCCCGGTCACCAGAGCCCGGCGTGGCTTTTAGCAGCCCGCGCGGGGTTTGGTTTTGTTTGTCAAGGGCTTTTCTCCATCCGTGCCAGCCCCTGCCCAGAGCCCCCTGCTTCCCGCGGGCGGCTCGTGTTTATTCCCACACCGGGCGAGGGAGCGGTGATTTCCCGGCACACTCGGATCCCCGCTGCCCCAACCCCCCATGTATTCGCCCCGCCAACTGCCCGGTCAATATTCATCCCGGGCCGCTTCCTGCAGCTCAAGTGCTCAAGTGAAACTCACACATCGCAGGATCTACGCCCGTGTTTTCCCTGCTTTCGGGGCGCCCGGCTGGGATCATTTCTATATTTTAATGAGGAGGGTTTAATTACATAATTACCCCGGGATTAACTGCGGGGTATTTAAATCTGGGAGAGTTTTTTCTCCTTCTTTGGGGAAAAAAATCCCACAATTCTCTCCCGTTAAAATAAACTGTACTAGGCCCCGCAAAAGCAGCCTCCGTCCTGCTAACGGGGGTCGCTCGGGATGGAGGCTGGGTTCAATCCGGACCCTTGGTGAAGTGACTGGAAACTCAGCACTCAGAACGGGGCAAATTTGACTTTAAACTTTATTCCAATTTGACTTGAAACTGAAAATGCCCGTTCCCGCCTGGCCGCCCGAAGGGGAGATTTCCTTCTGTTCCGGGGTCTCGCTCCCTTTTGGGAGATTTCCCAAAGCGAGGGGCCCGCGATCAACCAGCCATAGAAGGTACCAGGGAGTGTCACCGCAAAGCAAACGTGCCCGTGGGGAGAGACCCACAGACACACCCAGTATCGGGCTGGCCCGGCTCTCGGGCAGGGGAAGAAATGGCCCATCCACAGGAGACCGGAGGTGAACTGCTGGAGGGGCTCATCTCGGGCGGAATCCCCCCCCCCTGGAGCCAGCATTTCTCACACACCCCGAGCCCCAAGTCTTCCATCGCCAAGTGGGTTCGCAGCGCAGGCTCCGATCCAGCCCAGCGCGGGGATCGGATGGAGGACGGAGGAGGCCCAGGCTGGGCAGATCTTACCTGATCGGATGGTGTTATGGGGCATGGCTGGTTAGGGGGCGGGGGAGATCGCCCCTCAGAAGGAAGGCGGGCAGCTGCTCCTGGCGGCAGATCTCTTCTTCCCAAGCAGGCGCTGGGCGCTGCAGGGGAGGGGGGGGGTCACCTTTGGATCTCAAGCCCCCCACACAAATGTCTTGCAGGCCTGGAAAGGGGAGAAGGGGAAAATGAGATGCTGGAAATGGCCAAGAAACCCAGGCAGCCCCCTTCTGCAGCCAGGAGGGACCCGGGAGTCCGAGGCAGCCTCAGCTGTGGGATGCTTAGGGGTGAAAATCCAATCAGTTCTGGGAGATGGGGGGTCACAGCCCAAGCCCCCTCCGCTAAGAGTCGCCCCCTTCACGTGGAAGAGCGATTTTACAAACCCCCCCCCGAAATCAGGGCTCCCCCCGCCCCTGGGGAGCAGAGATCCGAGCACTCATGGGGGGGGGGGGGGTATTGCTGTTACCTGTTCGGCTGCAGCACCCGCCTCCAGCTGCCTGTCTCCGAGTACCCGCTCGGCGGGGGGAGGGGCGGGGGCAGCACCACCAGAAATCTCCGTTTGACTTTTGATTGCTTGGGAAGTTTTTTCCAATCAGAGTCATTTCCAGCCGGTTTTATCCCACGGGGTCCCCCCGAGAGCGGCCCGGCAGAGCGGAGAGGCGCGGGATTGGCTGGCTGGGGTTTTGGAGGGGGAGGGGGGTCATGGCTGAGTGGCTTGAAGAGTTAAAAAGAAAGACACAGGAGCCGGGGTTTGTAGACTAGGGAGGACGGGGGGGGGAGCCCCTCACACTGTCCCCCCCTCGCCTGGGCCAGGGCTTAGGGCCACGGGTCTGGGCAGATCTGGAGCCAGCACATCCTTCCCTCAAGCCCACGGACCTGTTCCCCTTGCAGGCTCCTGACCCGGCAAAGGTTCCGAGCCCAGAATCACGTCCACGCAGCGCCAGGTGCCAGTCCCTGCAGGTGGGGCCCGAGTAGAGCCCACAGGAGGGTGCAAGCGGCTGGCAGGCCTGGCCCCAGCGAGCAAAGGCCAAGACCAGCCCTGGGTGAGCAGGTGTGTGCGGGATTGGGCCCTCCTGTCACGCCAGCAGTGTTCAGGTGCCACGCAACGGTGGTGGGAAAGCGACAGCCTCCGGGCAACGCAGGCTGCTTTCCAAACTGCCAGCTATGCCTGACCAAGGGGTGAGGAATCAGGATCAAACCGCTCGACCTTGCATCACTTGCCCTGAGACATCTGTGAGTGTGTGTATGTGTGTGTGTGCGCACACATGCATGATGAGTGTGTGGGCGTGCACATGTATGATGAATGTGTGGAAATGCACATGTATGGATGAGTGTGGGAGCACGCACACATGTATGGTGAGAGTAGGATGCATGGAGGTGATGATCTAGAAAAGGGCACAGTGTCGTTATTGATAACATTTCACCATTCTTTCCACATGCTCCTTGCCCTGCCTGTGTCCGCTCTGTGTCATGTTCCTGGCACACACCCCAGAGAGCAGCTTTATAAAATAGAAATCCTCTCAATGCCACATAACTTTGTCGCTTACAATCAAGCACACACAAGAACCATAAAACACAGAGAGACAAAACAGGCTGCTCCCGAAGGCAGCGAGACGCAACACACCCCACTTTGATCTAGCAAGCTGGCTCTCTGCAGATTGACTCTGATCTCACCTGGCCCTGCAGAGCCCCCTGCCTGCAAGAAGGACCAGGAAAACACCTGAGAATTTAAAGTGAGACATCACAACATTAATACTGTTTTCAATACAACTATAGTTGCTGGGAAGTCGACGCTCACAGAGCAGGGAAGGGACTTGCCCAAAGTCACCCACTCAGCCAGGGCCACAGCCGGGCACAGAACAGTTCCAATTCCCAGCCTGGCACTCTGCCCACCAGGACACACTGTCTCCAGTCAGAGACATGGTTCAGTTTCCCTCCTGGCTTTTGTCTTGGTGTTTACACAACATTAGCCGTTCTGGGTGGGATTCTCCACTGCAGCTTATGTGGGCCAGTTCTGCTCCCCTTGATGCCTGCCATAACATTCCCCAGGGCTCAGCAGGGCCAGGCCCGTCAGTATACATCATAGCAATGTGGGTAGCTGTGGGACTCCCAGCTGAAGACAGGGTCCGTGGTGCTAGGTGCTGTACGATCACAACACAGAGAGAGGGGTTCCTGCCTTGTGCTGCCCCTCACCCTTGGAGAGCAGCACAGATGCTAGGCCCAGCTCTGCCACTGGCCTGCTGGGTGACCTGGGGCAAGTCAGTGCCCTCTGCCTCAGTTTCCCCATCTGTAGAATGGGGATAATGACAAAGCCCTCATTTATTTTTCTGTGGAGCATGGCCCTGCATTGACTATAATAGGCTGCCCACTCAGGCCCAGGATCAGAGCCACAGACAAGCCAAAGTCCCTGCCCCAAGTGCCTTTCAATCTGTCCTGGAAACTGGTGAGAGACGGGGGGAATCAAGGCCCTGGCAGCAAAGCCTGGCACTCTGGGAACGGGGGGCAGGATGGACAGGGCACTCAACATAGGGGGAAGTGTGGTAGAGTCCTTGGTCTCGGAGGAGAGGGGTAGAGACTGGGTAGTGAATGGGGTAGGACCAGGCCAAGGGCTCGTAGGGTCTTGCAGGCATCACACCTGCCCTTTGGTGTCATTGCAGGGCACTGGTGTTACTGTCCCTTCCAAACTAAGTGGGGTGGGGAGAGAGAGCAGCATGTGCCACAGCCCCCGGTGCAGGAGGAGGGATTGTTGCATTCTGGGGGGCTTTGATAGCACCATCCCAGGACATGTCCTGGCGCACAGGTGGCTGCCTGCCATGCTGGATGCCAGAGGGCCAGCTGGAGTCCAGTACTTGCATGAGGCAGGGTCACATGCAGGGCAAACCGTGGGGCACTGCAGAGCACATACCCTGTGCTGCATGACCATCCACACACTGCAAGTGTGCTGGACCCATGGCCCGTCACAGCTGGGGTTGGGTGTCTTAGCTGTGGGTGGTGCTGGGAACCCAGGTAAGTGTTGTGCTGCGTCCCATGGCACATCATGCCAGGCCACGTACTCGGGGGCCCACCAGGATATCCCGACATCACAAAGAGGGTGCTGGCTCAGTTCTGGCTCTGCCCCCAGCTCCCTGCGGGACGCTGGACAAGTCACTTAATCTACCTTGGGCTGCATTACCACCTGTACAATGGGGAAACTAGCGCTGCACTGCCACACAGGGTGCGTGAGACTAATGCCACTAATAACTGTGAGGTGCCCAGACATCACGGTGATGGGGGCTGGATAATTAGATGGATAGATATAGGCGGGTGGGTGGGGATGGAAAGGTAGATAGAGGGACTGTATACAGGGTTAGATAGACAGACTGGGAGTATGGGGATGGATAGATAGATAGAGGGGCTGTATGGGCCTGGATGGATAGAGGTGTGTGTATGGGGAGGGAAGGATAGATAGAGAGGTGTGTATGGGGTTGGATAGACAGAAGGAGGTTATGGGGATGGATAGAGAGATAAAGCGGGTGTTTGGGGCTGGATAGATGGATGGAGTGTCTGGGGATGGATGGATAGATAGAAGGAGTATCTGGGGATGGAGGGAGGGAGAGAGGTTGTGTCTGGAGATGGATGGATGGATACAAGGAGTGTCTGCGGATGGATGGATGGATGGATGGATGGATGGATGGATGGAAGGAGTGTCTGGGGATGGATGGATGAAGGGAGGGAGGTTGTGTCTGGGGATGGATGGATGGATGGATGGATGGAAGGAGTGTCTGGGGACGGATGGATGGAGGGAGGGAGGTTGTGTCTGGGGATGGATGGATGGATGGATGGATGGATGGATGGATGGATGGATAGAAGGAGTGTCTGGGGATGGAGGGAGGGAGGGAGGTTGGGAGGTTGTGTCTGGGGATGGATGGAGGGAGGGAGGGAGGGAGGTTGTGTCTGGGGATGGATGGATGGATGGAAGGAGTGTCTGGGGATGGATAGAAGGAGTGTCTGGGGATGGAGGTAGGTAGGTAGGTAGGTAGGTTGTGTCTGGGGATGGCTGGAGGGAGGAGAGAAAGGACATGATAAAAGGGAGAGACATTTGCCATGCTCTCTTTCTCTCTTCCACCTACATATACAGACACCACCCCCAAATGACTGAAGCGCTAATCAAAAGGGAGAGCCTAGCTGAAGAGAAACTAGCCAGCCTGTGGTGAGAAGCATCTAAGTTTGTAAGAGCAATGAGGAGTCCGGTTGCACTTTAAAGACTAACCGGTTTATTTGAGCATAAGCTTTCATGGGTAAAAAAACCATTTCTTCAGATGCATGGAGTGAAAATTACAGATACAGGCATAGACATACTGGCACATGAAGAGGAGGGAGTTACCTCACAAGTGGAGAACCAGTGATAACAAGGCCAGTGCAGCCAGGGTGGATGTGGTCCACTCCCAATAATTGATGAGGACATGTCAATAACAAGAGAGGGAAAATTGCTTTTGTAGTGAGCCAGCCACTCCCAGTCCCTATTCAAATCCAAATTAATGGTGTTAAGTTTGCAAATGAATTGTAGCTCTGCAGTTTCTCTTTGAAGTCTGTTTTTGAAGTTTTTGTTGTTGAAGGATGGCTACTTTTAAATCTGTTATAGAATGTCCAGGGAGATTGAAGTGTTCTCCGATTGGCTTTTGTATGTTACAATTCCTGATGTCCGATTTGTGTCCATTTATTCTTTTACATAGAGACTGTCCGGTTTGGCCAATGTACATGGCAGAGGGGCTGGCACTGATGGCATATATCACATTAGTAGATGTGCAGGTGAATGAGCCCTGGATGGTGTGGCTGATGTGGTTGGGTTCTATGATGGTGTCGCTAGAGTAGATATGAGGACAGAGTAGGCAACGGAGTTTGTTACACGGATTGGTTCCTGGGTTAGTGTTTCTGTGGTGTGGTGTGTAGTTGCTGGTGAGTATTTGCTTCAGGTTGGGGGACTGTCTGTAAGTGAGGACTAGCCTGCCTCCCAAGGTCCGTAAGAATGAGGGATTGTTTTCCAGGATAGGTTGTAGATCATTGATGATGTGCTGGAGAGGTTTTAGCTGAGGGTTGCATGTAATAGCCAGTGGTGTTCTGTTTTTTTCCTTGTTGGGCCTGTCCTGTAGTAGGTGACGCCTGAGTACCCATCTCACTCTGTCAATCTGTTTCCTCACTTCCCCGGATGGTATTGTAGTTTTAAGAATGCTTGATAAAGATCTTGTAGGTGTTTGTCTCTGAGTTTTTTACACACGAAAGCTTATGCCCAAATCTGTTAGTCTTTAAGGTGCCACCAGACTCCTCATTGTTCTTGTGGATAAAGACTAACACAACTACTCCTCTGATACTTACATTTGTAAGGGCATTGAAAGTGTTCAGATCAGCTTAGAATGTGTTTTGTTTTCATTTCATTTGATCAAATCTGACTTGTTATGCTCTGACTAATAATCACTTAAAATCTATCTTTATAGCTAATAAATGTGTTTGTTTATTCTACCTGAAGCAGTGCGTTTGGTTTGAAGAATCTCAGAGACTCCCCTTGGGATAACAAGCCTGGTACAGATCAATTTCTTTGTTAAATTGATGAACTCATATAAGCTTGTATCATTTGGTTGCACATTCAGTCAGTCATAGTGGCTAGTGTCATGCGGTTGCAAGTAGCTCGGAGTGGCTTACATGCCAGAGGCTGTGTGTGAACAGCCCAGCAGTGGATAACACCGGAGCGGAATGTCACACATTCCTTCTATCCATCCCCAGACACTCCTTCCATCCTTCCATCCATCCATCCATCCCCAGACACTCCTTCCGTCCATCCATCCATCCATCCATCCATCCCCAGACACTCCTTCCATCCATCCACCCATCCATCCCCAGACACAACCTCCCTCCCCTGATACCTTACAAGGCATGCTTTATATGTAAGATCACGATTATATGAAAATGAGGAATATGGGGGTTACAATACGCTCCTCCAAGGTACAGAGCATTACATTTCCCCAGTTAGTTTACTGCAAGAGGGTTAGTCACTGACTAGCTCGAAGACAGTTTGTGTTATAGTTCTCTTGGTACCCAGCCATCAAGGCCATGAGGCAGCATGCCTCAGTTTCCCCATTCATACACAGCAAACCAGGTTTTTTATGGTTTCTCTGCTGTGTTAACCAGATATTAATTGAAAAGTAGCATTATCATAAGGTTTAACATCCGTGTCAAAATTCTTATCCCCAAAATTTAACATTAATACCAAAATTGTTATCACAGATGGGTGTTTACAAGTATCTTTATGATACCATGCGCTCTGTTCAGATAGTCTGGTTCGAGGTTAGTTTGTTCATTACCCAGGGTGTCCTTTGACTCTCTCCCATGTAATCAGTGACTGGCTTTTCCTTCCTTCCAGGGTTCCCCTCTGCCTGGGCTCTTAATTTAATAATGTTTCTGGAATTTTGGTGCCTCAGTGTCTGGCAAGATGGGTGTTCAGGGGGATCCTGCACATTGGCTGGCCCCTTGGGGAGCGGTCTCCCAACCCCAAGACTGTACATGTGCAGAAAATCCACCTCCCCTTTGGGGTTACCCGGTGTTTCCCCCTCCCAGCACTGAGTCCTTCCCTGCCCCCTAAAGGGCTGTGATCTGTGCTCTGTGGGCGAGGTGTGTTTACCCTTTGATCAGATTCACCTTTTCCCAGCAGCTTTCCCATAACTGCTCTCTGTGTCTCACCAGCCTGGGGGAAAACACGCCCCCCCCCCCCCCCCATCAGTTGGGTCATTTGTATTCTGGCAGACTACCACCTGGCAATTTCCTGGTCCCAACTCCTCTGATTATCACAGGCATTGGAGCTGCATCTTGATGTAAAGAGACACCGTTACTTTCCAAAAACCTATCAGAAATAGCATCCTGAAAAATTGGGACCTGGATTGGGGTACCTCCGCCACCCCTTTGTCTGTCCCCGAGAAGTCAGCTGTGTGACTGCTCCCCTCCAGGAGGTCAGTTACACAGTTCCTTCTCAAAACCTGGGTCACAGGCTGAGTGTCCTGGGCATCCTGCCCCAAGTGACTAGTGAAGACACATTCCTGTACCCCCACTATTCCTTCCCCAGTTTCCTCCTCTGGGCCCCCCTCTAAGACACATTCCTCTGTGCTCCCTAAGAAGAGCTCTGTCTCTTGTTCATCTGCAGAACTCTGCCAGCTAACAACTGGGGCAGTTTCCTTAATCACTGAGAACCCCTCTCCTGCCCCTGTGCCTGAGGGCATGTTGCCTTCTGCTGGAAAGGAGCTAGTCTTAGCCCCTCCCCTACTTGGAAGCACCCTGCTTCTGTGTTACAGAGTCACAGGAACCCACACCCACCTCAGTGGTTTCCGAGATTCCCTGTCCCTTCTCTGGGCTCTCCTCTGGGACACATTTCTCTCTGCTCCCTAGAGCCAGGTTTGCCTCTGGTTCAGCCGCAACCTGCCGGCAGCTAACAACCTGGACAGTTCTCTCCCTGGCCAGCATCACACCCCCATCCCTTCCCAATGTGGTGTTGCCTCCAGCTGCAGTGCAGGAGTTGGTCTCAAACACCCTCCCACCTGTAAGCATGTGGCTTCCCCCAGCTGCAGAAGAATCAAGGAGACTCTCTCCCATTCTCTCAGCAGTTCCTGAGACCGTACCCTTTCCCTCGGGGATCCCAGCATAACACTCCCTCCTGCTGCAGACAAATACTTTAACCTGAGCTACACGGAAAAAATCATTACTCAGGAGCAGGTCAACTAGGAGGTGTTCCATCACCCCCACAGTCAAAACACTTTCCAAACCTTCCCACACCACATGGATTTCAGCTAGTGGTACAAGGAATCTGCTTTGCCCACCTCCACATTCTCTGCCATTTGGCCAGGTAACATACTGGCCTTCGGAATCACACTCTGCTTAACCAGAGAGATCTGGGCCCCTGTATCCCTCTGCCCCAAGCATTCCCTGCCTTTAATTTGGACAGCCGAAACATGCTCCACATTTGGTTCTGCAGAGGCTACGTCACAGAACCAATATGATAGGTTTCAATTGCCTGGGGGGTTTCTGTGGTGAGGATGGCACAACTAACATGAGCTATTGGTTGCCTGCTTCCTCCTAGCACAGGGCATCTATTCCTCAGGTGATTAGTGGAATTACACCAATAACACCTGGGCTCTTCTGCTTTTACAGGAGATTTGGGATGAGAGTTACCAGTAGAGGAATGTTTTTGGAGTAAGAGTGTGTTTTGGTTCCCAAGCCCCTTCTCTCTTCCCAGGGGCAAAATGGGATCCTCCCTTTCCACTAGTTTTAAACCCCTCTTTCTGTGGCCTGCCCTCAATAGACGCCTGATTCTGTTCGAAGGCATCAGCTAAAAAAGCCATCTCATCCACAGATTACATCTTTGTCCCATAGACACTGCTTTACATCCGCCTTACACATGCCTAGGAAATGCTCTCGAGCCACAAGATCCAACATTCCCTCAAAACTTGCCGCCTCCTGACCCTGCACCCATTTCCCCAACAAATCGATCATTTGGTTACATATTCCCCAATAGCCCTCTTCAGATTCCTAAATGTAACTCGATGTGTTTCAGGGAAAACTTCACAAAACAGTATTTTTAAATTTACGATAGACTAAAGCATCTTCAAGAGGCATTCCACTGACTACATTTCGAGCTTTACCACAGTTAATTTCGCAATCAGGGTAGGAACTCTCTTATCATCAGGGATTTCATGTATTACACACAGCCTTTCAAAGGTACTCAGATATTCAGCAATATCATCGTCCTCACTGTACGCAGGACATAAGAGTTCCCACTTGTGGATTTTTGGAGTGATGGGAGTCGTTGGGGTCGGGGTGTTCTGGTTCTGGTTCTGCTTCTCTAGGAGGTCCAGTTGGTGTTTGCGCTCTCTCTCTCTCTCTCTCTCTCTCTCTCTCTCTCTTTCTTCCCATTCTTTTTCTTCCATGGCCCTTCTGTGTGCAGCCTCCTCCCTGGCTGCCTCTGCCGCCATAGTTTCCCTGGCCGCAGCTGCTTCTTTGAGCCTCATTTCTGCCTCCCACATCTGAAACTCATGGTCCTTTGCCTTCTCTGCCGCTTCCAGTCTGGCCAGCTCTAGTTTTGTAGCTGCCTCACAGCTAGTCATTTTCCTGCTTTCTTGTGCTTATTTCCCTCACTCGAAATAAACAAACAGAAAATAACAAACCTATGACCTCCTCCTGACTGTTCTTAGCCACTGCACTTAAGACTCACTTAAAATCACAAATATCAGTGCTTAAAGTGTGAACTTCACTTGGAGTAACAAGCCGCGCATACCCCCTGCTCGCTGCGCCACTGCAACGTTCCCCTGGTGTTGTCTGGACCGGTGATCTGCTAGGTCACCCCAATCCTCGACTCTGGGAGCCAGTCTTACCCTGCTCTGCTGTGAGAACCCCACTCCTGGGCTGTTCACACACAGCCTCTGGCATGTAAGCTGCTCCCAGCTACTTGCAACCAAATGACACTAGCCAATATCTCCGGTCCCCGACAAAACCCTAGGAACCTCCATCTTGCAGTGCCCAGTTATGCCCGCTGGACGCTGCAAGCTTATATGAGTTCGTCAATTTAACAAAGAAATTTATCTGTACCAGGCTTGTTATCCCAAGGGGAGTCTCTGACACACTGCAAACCAAACGCACTGCTTCCGGTAGAATAAACAAACAGATTTATTAACTACAGAGATAGATTTTAAGTGCTTACAAGTCAGAGCATAACAAGTCAGATTTGGTCAAATGAAATAAAAGCAAAACACATTCTAAGCTGATCTTAACACTTCCAGTACCCTTACAAACTTAGACACTTCTCACCACAGCCTGGCTAGTTGCCCTTCAGCCAGGCTCTCCCCTTTGATCAGTGCTTCAGTCGCTTGATGGTGGTGTCTGTAGATGTATATGGACGAGAGAGGAAGAGCATGGCAAGCATCTCTCCCTTTTATGATGTTCTTTCTTCCCTCTTGGCTTTGCCCCCCCCCCCCCCCCAGAGTCAGGTGAGCATTACCTCATCACAGTCCCAAACTGACCAAAGGAAGGGGGGTGGGTCACTTGAACAGATCCTTTTGTTGCTGCCTAGGCCAGCATCTTTTGTTCCTGTGTGGCTGGGCTGAGTTTGTCTCATACCTGCGCTGACGAGGTGTGAACTGCCCCTCTGATCTTGGAGAGTTTTTGTCTGGGCTTATTTTAAATGATGAGGATACATTTTCAGCCTCATAACTATATACATGAAATTATAACCTATAACATTACCATAGCAACAATGCTCAATGCATCATGAGCCTTCCGAAGACACCCAACATGACAAACTTTGCACTGATACCACACAATCATTTTACAAGGATGAACATGGCGGTGCTGGGTGTTCCCCTGAGGTACAGAGCATCACAGAGTGTCTGGGGAGGGAGGGAGGGAGGTTGTGTCTGGATGGATGGATGGATGGATGGATGGATGGATGGATGGATGGATGGAAGGAGTGTCTGGGGATGGATGGATGGATGGATGGATGGATGGGAGAAGGAGTGTCTGGGGATGGATGGATGGATGGATGGATGGATGGATGGATGGGAGAAGGAGTGTCTGGGGATGGATGGATGGATGGATGGATGGATGGATGGATGGATGGATGGATGGATGGATGGATGGATAGAAGGAGTGTCTGGGAATGGCTGGAGCAATAGTAACGGTGCCTGCTGTCTCCTTCACACTCTGAAATCCAGTCTGCACATCTTGCCATGTATTTCCCAGCAGGCTGGAGGAGTTGGTTCCCCGAGGATTCCACCTCTCTCGGCCAGTTGGGACCCTGATCTCTGGTGTCCCATGGGCCCTCAGCCAGTGAGGGATTGGGAAGCTCCAGTCTCTCTGATGCTGGCCTTGTCTCTGAAGTCCACTTTCCCATCAGCTATGGGCGGGTTTGGCTCAGGGCCGGGACAGGTTGCCTGGAAATACCTACAGCGATGATCTGCCAGCGAGGGTCCAAAGCAGAGCTGCTCTGACGACCCAGCAGTGACTCTGCCAACCAAAGGGACATGCTCATTCCCTCGTGCTCCAGGCAATCGTGATCTTTGCTGTGCACATGGATTTGCATGGCTGCTGGGGATTCATGTCCACGCTCACTGACCCGTGTTTCACCAACATTCGCACGAGTCCAAAAACTCACACTGCAAAGTGCGCTTTAAATGTTCTCCCCGCCATCCAATCAGGGAGCTGACATGCCTCCACATGACTTCAATGGCTGGCCATGCATCATGAACCATGGAAGGCAACTAGCCAGTGGGATCAGTTTGCTAAAAAGACTCCATTGGCCAAAGCACCTCTCGCCAGTGTATGGGCGGGCTTGGAGCAGGCGGACCAATGAGAGGGGTTTGTGTTTGCAGCAAATGTTCCTTGTAATGAAACTTCCTGCTGCTCTGCTGTGATGCCTCTCGGGCAGGAGCAGAGCCCAGAGCAGGGGCAAGGGAAGCGTCTGAGCTGCCAAAGGATCATGCTCCCATCCGCCCTCTCTTCAAGGCAGAATCCAGCCTCAGCCCACGTGCCGGGTCCCCAGGTCACAATGGCACCAAGACCACGGCTGAGAAAGCCAAAGGGCCGTCATGTGGCTACCTGGGCATCGTCTCCATCAGAGCTATGAGCCCACAGGGTCCTTGTCTCTCCAGCAGTGCTCTTCACCTAGCAGTCACAATGCAGGGGGCATGTTAGCCTGGGGGAAACTGAGGCATAGAGAGGGGAAGCATACCATGTGTCATTAACTCCTGTGCTGGAGTAGCCCTTGCTTTGTGGCTATGGGCTCCGGAAGCACAGCTGCCGCCCAGCGCCCATGTGGCAGGGAGGGGAGAGCAGGGAAACCAGGCTGAGCCATTCTCCCAACTTGCTGAGTCAGCACAGCAGGCCCTCGTTACCCATTGCCAGCCTAGCTGTGCACTGGGGCTGAAACAGGGCAAAGGCGACGTGCTCCCACTGGAAGTACAAAGGTTTCCCTCCAGCCACGTCTCCGAGGAGCTCGTCCCAGGAGAGCAAAACAGAGCTGACAGCCCTAGAGACCACTGGCCTCCATCCATGGGTCATGGGCAGCAGCAGGGCAAGGGTAACATGCTAAGTGGGTGTATCACAGCCCCCTCTGCTAGCTGAACCACGCATAGGATAACAACCTACTCTTGCCAGCAACTCAAGGAGTTGCTACTTTAGCTCAAGCGGCTGCTTGCAGCTGAGCTAAGACCTAACAAAGTTGGATGTCTTAGATTCGTTGATTCCAAAGCCAGAAGAGACCAGTGTGATTATCTTGTCTGATCCTCTGCATAGCACCGGCCAGAGACCTGCCCTAAAATAATGTCTAGCGCTGATCTGTTCGAAAAAGAGCCAGTCTTGATTTAAGAATGGCCGGTGATGGAGAATCCACCACGGCCCTGGGCAAATTGTTCCCATAGGTAATTACTGTCACTGGTACAAATGTCTGCCTCGTTTCCAGTCAGGATTTGTCTAGCTTCAACTTCCAGCCCTTGGATCATGTTAGACCTTCCTCTGCTAGATCGAAGACCCAGGTTTAGCTTGGATATGAGGAAACACTATTTCACTAGGAGGGTGGTGAAGCACTGGAATGGGTTCCCTAGGGAGGTGGTGGAATTTCCTTCCTTAGAGGTTTTTAAGGTCGGGCTTGACAAAGCCCTGGCTGGGATGATTTAGTTGGGGATTGGTCCTGCTTTGAGCAGGGGGTTGGACTAGATACCTCCTGAGGTCCCTTCCAACCCTGATGTTCTATGATTCTATTAAATATTCGTTTCCCATGTAGGTATTGACAGACTGGGATCAAGTCACCTCTTCACCTTCTCCTTGTTAAGCTAAATAGATGGAGCTCCTTGAGTCTCTAACCATAAGGCAGGTTTCTAATCCTTTAATCATTCGCGTGGCTCTTCTCTGCCCCCCCTCCAATTTATCAACATCCTTCTTGAATTGTGGGCACCAGAACTGGGCGCCAGATCCCAACAGCGCTCGCACCAAGGCCAAACACAGGGGTAAAATAACCTCTCTGCTCCTACCTGAGATACCCCTGTTCAGGCACCCAGGGTCTCTTTACCCCTTTTGGTCCCAGCATCACACAGGGAGCTCGTGTTCAGCTGATTCTCCACCATGCCCCCCAAATCTGTTTCATAGTCTCTGCTTCCCAGGGTCCAATCATCCTGTCAGTACGGCCTGCGTGCTTTGTTCCCAGCTGTGCACATTACCTGTCCTCTTCGTTATCTCCCACTCCCCCAGACTTTGGATCACCCGCAAGCTTCATCAGTTTCATCAGTTCATTAGTGATGATTTTATTTCCTCTGCCAGGTGATTAATAAAGATGTTAACTAGCCCAGGGTCAAGAACTGATCCCCGCAGGACCCACTGGAAACACGCCTGCTTGATGACCATGCCCCATTCACAGCTGCATTTTGAGACCTCTCCGTTGGTCGGTTTTAATCCATTTCACGTGGGCCATGTTCATTTTATACAGGAATCCCCTATTATTGTGGCAGCTGAGGTCAGGGCTCACAGTCTGAACAGACACAGGAGAAACGGAGGCAGGGCCGCCCAGAGGATTCAGGGGCCTGGGGTCTCCGGCAGCAGGGGGCCCCCGCTGCCGAATTGCCGCTGAAGACCCGGCACTTCGGCGGCGGGTCCCAGGGCGGAAGGCCCCCCCCCGCCGCGGATCTTTGGGGCACTTCGGCCGCGGGTCCCGGAGTGGAAAGACCCTCCGCCGCCGAATTGCCGCCGAAGACCCGGAGCGGAAGAAGCCTGGTGGCCTGGGCCCCGTGAGAGTTTTCCGGGGCCCCTGGAGCGAGTTAAGGACCCCGCTCCAGGGGCCCCGAAAAACTCTCGTGGGGGTCCCTGTGGGGCCTGGGGCAAATTGTCCCACTCACCACCCCCCCCCCCGGGCGGCTCTGAACGGAGGCACCGACAGGGGAGTGATTTGTCTGGGCCAGTAGCGGGGCCAGGACTAGAATCCAGCTCTCCTAACTCCTGATCCAGCTCCTCCTCTCCCCGGTGAGATGCTTGCTGATGTTTGGTCTCCACAGCAGAGCTGGCAACCCCCAAACATCGGCTCTTCCCCGTCCCCAGTTTGTATCTAGGCTGGGGTCTGCCCAGGCAACTATAGTAACACTCCCATCTCGGGATCCACACTCAGGATCATCGCCCCCATTTCACAGATGGGGAAACTGAGGCATGGAGCGGCAGCAGATCCTGCCCAGCAGCCTCACACGCAGAGTCACTAGGGGGCTATGTGACTCGACGGCCGATTTACTCCAGCTCAGCGAACCCCTTTCAAAGACTGCTGTGTGGGCCCCTATCAGGACTCGCCGGATTTTAATCACAAAGGGTTGGAGCCCGGGACAAGCAGGAGGGGCGAGTCCACACCTGCTGGTGCACAGGTGCTCACTCCCTGCAGTTAAGTGGCGAGCAATTCACTCTAGGCAAAGGCCCCCACCAGGGCCTAGGAGGGTTGTGGGTAGAACTCAGGGGTTTAGGCACTTCTACAACCTCACTAGGCACCTCTTCAGGTGCCTTTGCACCTCCTGGCCCAGATCTCCTGCCAGCCCTTTCTTTGGCTGACCCATGAGAGTGGGTCCTTCATCCCCCCACCCCCTTTTTGTCCTAATGATCCTGCCCCTCGGGACCTTGGCACCAGCGTGCCACTACGGGGCTGCTTCAGAAGTAGGTGCAAGAAATGTCCCTTGGACTAGCCCGCCCATAGGGCACTGTCCTTCTTGAGCCTGTTTGCCGGCCACTTTCAGCAGTGCCCAAATGTGTGCCCACTCCAGAGCATCCCCCATCAGTCCCTGGCACAAGCGATTCCTTCGCCGCCGTCCCCGACTGCCGGTGCATTGTGCGGATTCCTCAACACCGGGGCTGGCTTCCAGGTGCCTTTTTTAATTATAATTAATTAACAACCCTCATTTGCATGGGGCTCATTTCCTTGGTGCTGTATAATTACAAGCTGCAGTAGGTTAGCGAAGCGTTCTGTGTAGAGACACTAACTCCCCTTTCCAGAGCTCCTTGTCAAGCCCACGACGGGGATAACTGGCAAGGAGGTGGGCTCCGGGCGTCTAGCCACCCGCAATGGAGATGGGAGGGGATCATCTAGGAAACAGGAGGGGGTGGGGAGGGCAGGGCAGCGCTTCCTCTGATCACCGAGCACCTAGAGCAGTGCTCTCAGAGATTCCAAAGGGGATCATGGGGATTGTCTCGTCTGACCCCCTGTATAGCACCAGCCAGAGACCTGCCCCAGTCATTCCTAGCACTGAGCTGTTAGAAAAACGTCCCACCATGATTTAAAAATTGTCAGTGATGGAGATTCCACAACGACTCTGGATAAATTGTTCCTGTGGCTAATTACTGACATTGGTAAAAATTTACACCGTATTTCCAGTCTGAATGTGTTGAGCTTCAACTTCCAGCCAGTGGATCGTGTGAGACCTTCTTCTGCGAGGCTGAAGAGCCCAGTATGAAATCTTTGTTCCCCTGTAGGTACGGCTAGGCTGGGCTCAAGTCAATTGACCTTCTCTTTGTAAGCTAAATAGACTGAGCTCCCCGAGTCATGTTTTCCAATCCTTTAATCATTCTCGTGGCTCTTCCCTGCCCCCTCTCCAATTTATCAACATCCTCCTTGAATTGTGGGCACCAGAACTGGACACAGGATCCCAGGCAGCAGCACTTGCACCAGTGGCAAAGAGAGAGGGAAAATCACCTCTCTGCTACTCGAGATTCCTCTGCTTGTGCGTCCCAGGCTCTCATTAGCCCATTTGGCCAAAGCGCTGCAATGGGAGCTCGTGTTCAGCTGATTCTCCACCACGCCCCCCAAATCGGTTTCCAGGGTCCAGTCCCCCAGCCTGTCAGTACTGCCTGCATGTTTTGTTCCCAGAGGTGCATATTTACATTTAGTCATATTAAAGTGCATACTGTTTGCTTGTGCCCAGCTTACCAAGTGATGCAGCTCGTTCTATATCCGTGACTGGTCCTCTTTGTTATTTCCCACTCCCCCCCGTTCTTGTGTCATCTGCAAACTTTATCAGGGAGGATTTTAGGTTTTTTTCTAGGTCATTATTATCAAAATGTTCAATAGCGGGAGGCCAAGAACAGATCCCCATGGGACCATGCTGGAAACATGCCCACTCTAAGATGATTCCCCATTTACAATTACTTTTGAGACTTTTCAGTTAGCCAGTTTTTAAGCCATTGAATGTGCGCCGTGTTCATTTTATATCTGTCTAGTTTTTTAATCAAAATGTCATGCGGTACCAAGTGACATGCCTTGCACAAGTCTAAGTATATTATATCACCATATTACCTTAATCAATCAAACTTGTAATCTCCTCAAAAGAAAATATATCAAGTTTGTTTGATGGGATCTATTGTCCATAAACCCCTGCTGATTGGCATTAATTATATGGCCTTCCTTTAATTCCAATCAAGTCCCATATCAGCTGCTCCATTATCTTGCCAGGATCGATGTCAGAATCACAGGCCTATAGTCGCTTGGGTCATCCCGTTTACTCTTTCATAGTATTGGCATGACATCAGCTTTCTTCCAGTCTTCTGGAACTTCCCCAGGGCTCCAAGACTTATCGAAAATCAATATTAGCATTTCCACTTGCTCCTCAGTCAGCTCTTTTAAAACTCTTGGATGCAAGTTCTCTGGAGCTATTCATTTTAAAAGGTGCAACTTTAGTTACTGCTGTTAACATCCTCATGAAATACTAGTGCAATGGAAAGAGTGTTATCATAGGATGTGACTACATCACATTTTTCCCCAAATACAGAACAGAAATATTTATTGAACTCTTCTGCTTTTTCTGCATTATTATTGATAGCTCTACCATTGCTATCTAGTAATATACTTTTAAGAAATCCTTATTCCTGTCCTTAACTCTGCAGCCCACAGCTCTCGCTTTGCTTCATTGGGCTGGCTGCTGTACAGACAAGTCAGTGACAGAGCCAGGAATAGAACCCAGGAGTCCTGTCCTAACCAGCAAAGCACATTTCCCTCCCAAGCTCCAGGCAGAAGCCAGGAGTCCTGATTCCTATCTTCCCTCACAAGACCCCCCTCCTGAACCCAGGAGTCCTGACACATTATCAATCACTAGCTCCTTGTCCCTAAGGGCTCACAGTGTGAATAAACAAGGGGTGGGGGGAGAGAAGGCAAGTGGTAGAGCTGGGACTAGAACTCAGGTTCTTGGTGCCCCAGGCCAGAGCGCTACATAGAGACCAGGGAATCTCTCAGAGATACTAGCCAGCAGGGGGGAGAAGAGGTGCCCTTTCCCCATCTGCACTTCTGTTTGAAGCGCTGACCTCTCACTGGCACCCTCTGGGGGATGAATCTGTAACAGCAGCCATCACCGCTGGCTCAATGAGACCCCCTTGCTGCAGCCCAGGATGGGGACCTGGGGCAGGGACATGCACACACCCACCCCCTGCCCAGCAGGTGCTCTTGAGGCTCTACCGTGGTGGCAGGAATATAATGACTCTCATGAAACAGGGACCTGGGCCCGCAGCGCTGGCCTCGTGGCCCACGCGGCCACACCTGGTGCATTGTGGGTACTGGACGTCTCTCTCTGGTTATATTTTAGCAGCTCCTTTGCCCTGCACTGACATTCTCGGAAGGAGATTGGCTCAGAAAAGGCTGTTTGGCCACAGAGCCGTTGGCACGGCAGGAATAATCAGAGGACAGGACAGAGAGGCCCAAACCCCCAGCGGGGACAATAGCTGACTTATTCAGGGCTGGCTTGTCCTGTACACAACTCATTATGGCGGGGGGGGGAGGGGGAGAGGGCGAGGGGGAGTCAGTGTAGGTGAGTCAGAGGCTGCTGAGTTTAAGGAAGCGCTGAGAAATTCCCAGCAGAAGGCAGGTAGGTCATTAATGTGCTGGAGCTGTATCGGCACAGGAGAAGGTCGGGGGGTGGGGGGAGGTGACAGAAAAAAGAAAGATCTCGCAAGGCCAAATCCTGCTGCGATGCATCTGTATCAGAGGCTGCGGGTTTGCACCCGGGGGAGTTGATGCCGACCAGGGTTAAATCTCTTCACTGGAATATTCGTGTTCTAGTCATTTCAAGGGCGTTAAGGGAGCATAGCAGCCTTGCAGTTCATTGGTCCATCCAGTCCAGTCTCCCGCCAATAGTTTATGCTTCAGAAGAAAGTGGGAAGTTCCCCACTCGAGCAATGGTTGGTGACGTTCCTGCCTGACCCCACTCAGCGGTGATGAGCTGATGCCCTGGAGCATGAGATCTGATTATCCTCCTCAGGCTGAGCAACTACCAGTGCTATTATTGGACATGGTCTGCTGCAGGAGTGAGTTCCACAAGTTGGTCTCCTGCTATTCCCTGGCAATGCACCTGCCAGTCATGTCATCATGTGGCCCCTTCTTGTAAGCCGATGAGATGCTGGGTTGGAATTGATCCAATGGACACTAAGGCACAACTAATAATAATTCTTTGCCTTTCCTTATTGAAGGACTCTGAGTATTTCACAGATGTGATGGGTGCAAATTCTCAGCACCTGGGGTTGAGAGGAGTGAGGCAGGAAGGTGAAGTGACTTGTCCCAGATCACTAGTAAGCAGAGACGGGAGCAGAACGCAGGAGTCCTTCTCTAATCAGTAGATCCTGCCACCCTCCCAGAGCCAGGAATAGAACCAGGCCAGTAGACCCCACTTCTCCCGTCCCCCCTGCTTTTACCTCTAGGTCACACTCTCCTCACAGAGGTGGGACTAAAACCCAGGAGTCCTGACACCCTGGCCCCTGCTCTCCTGTTAGCAGCCACGTTACAATGCTGCTGGGCAGTTCTGGGGTGCTCCATGGCTGTCAGCAGCAGCCCCCACACAGAGACTTGAGCTGCTCTCTATCCTAGGCCAGGCCGCGTGGGCGTGAAATGCCGCCTGTCCGCATTCCATGTGGGCAGAGACCCCGTGAGTCTCACTCGCCTGGGCCCGCCGCACTGAACTGCTGTCATTTCCCGCTGCATGGGGCATTTCCCCTGCCCACGTCCTACCCTGCAGGGGCTTTGGTAGCTGAGACCGAGTGAGCCGGGGCAATGGGGCAGCAGCTGGGAGCAGCTCTTAGGGAGCGAGGAGTGCTGGTCCGAGATGGGGGGTGGAAGCGGGGCAGGGTGCCTGGTTTTGCTTTTCACGTGCCCACACGCAGAGAAGATCTGAGTACTGGTCCCCAGAAACAGGGAATAGGAGAGCAGGCCAGGGAGGTAGAAAGGGGAGATTGGGACCTTCTGTTCTCCCGACCTCCTGACACCAGCGCAATGAGACTGAATGGTGGGAAATTCACAGCCAATGCGAGGAAACACACTGGGAGCTTGGCCTGTGGAACTCTCTGCCACAGGGAGCCACAGAGGCCAGGAGCTTCACAAGAGCTGAGCAGGAACTGGACAGCTTGACTCTCTGGAGTGATCGGTATGAATGATGACATCCTGCTTCAGCGCACGAGCCCTGTTAGGGCTCAGGGGGAGACCTCATGTAAGGGGGCAGGGTCCATGGGCCACTGGACTGACTGGGCCTCGAGTCGGATCCAGTTAGCAACACTGCCTGCTGGAAGCGATGCCCGCAGCTCAGGGGGAGCTGGCCAAAGCCGCAGGTGTGTGGAAGCCCCAGGTTGGATGGCCCAGCGCTGCCCAGCCCAATGACCCTCTGGCACGCTCAACTCCACAGCGTCTCCAGACTCAGGATCAGGGCATAGGGCACAGGGCAGCGAATGCCCTTGGGATGACAAGAGTCCCTCCGAAAGAAGGGGAAATAGGGGCAAGGTGGGGGAAGCTACCGGAGGACAGGTTAACAGCATCAGCACTCACTGCGGCATGTCCTGGGAGCAGGCAGGTCGTGGGGTGGGGGAGTGGGCAGCAGCAGGGAAAGTGGGAGAACATGGGGTGAAGGGCAGAGAGACACGGTCCCCTCGTGTATGTGTCTGTGGTGTATACGGCTGCAGGGGAGAGAGAGTGTGTGTGCATGAGCCTGCAGTTCTTTGTGTGTGTGTGCACGTGTACTGTATGTGTGTGTACTCTGTGTATGTGTGTGCTGTGTGTGTACTCTGGGTGTATTCTGTGTTTGTGTACTCTGTGTGTGTCTGTGTGCTGTGTGTGTGCATACTGTGTGCATGAGCCTTCAGTACTGCGTGTGTGTGCTGGGTGTCTACTCTGTGTGTGTGTGTGTGTGTGTGTGTGTGTGTGTACTCTGGGTATGTTTGTGTGTCTACTGTGTGCATGAGCCTGCAGGAGTGGGTGTTTATGTGTGGAAACGAGTGCTCAGGTGTGCATGTCAGTGTGTGAGCAGCGGGGGGGTGATGTCTGTGCCAGGGCGGGCCGATGTGCGGGGAGGCCAGCAGAGGGACAGCCCTGGGGTATGTGGCAGCCTGTCTGGGCCCAGCCGGCCCTCCCGCCAGGTCTGGCTGGGTGCTCAGGCGAAGGGAGGCAGGTGGGCAAGGGAAGGAAAATCAGCAGCCGACTCTCGCGACAGGGAGGTTCTGCCTTCCCCATGAGCTCTTGGTTCTCGACCTCAAACTCACGAATTTCCCCCCCATTTAAAATGGACACCAGCTCCCCTTTTCGTCCATGGGGCTGAAGTCAAATGACCCTCAATCAAGATGGCCGCCACCACTTCCCTACATTCTGGGCACATGAAAGTGAGGCTGCCCCTACTAAAGATGGCCGCCATCGTGCTTTCAATGGACCAGAAGCCAGGCTGTGGCCAGGGAGCTGGAGACAGCCCAGCCCTGTGGCCTGAGGCCAGGGCAGGGTGGGGGAAGGCACGTGGGTGGCCAGATGCCCTCTGAGAAGGACAGAACTGCCCCACGAGCTGAACGAGATGTGGCTCTGCCTCCATCCTGCAAGGCATCCTGGGTAAAACTGGGAGCAAGCGGGGCAGGGAGGAAGGAAATTCTCCCTCCAGTGCTTGCCCCCAAAGCGGGGGGAACGGCAGCTCCAGGGGGGCCCAGCCGAGGACTGAGATGGACATAGCAGCCTGGAATGACGGGGGAGCAGCACCCCCTGGCCATGGCGGCACCAGCTAAGTCGTGCAGGGCACCGTGAAAGCCTTTGTCTCTCCCACACCCCATCAGCCAGCCTCCTCTCCTGCCCTCAGAGGCAGCATAGCCTGGTGGGGCACGCCAGACCTGGGTGCTATGCCCAGCCCTGCTGCTGACCATGGGGCAGTCCTGGCCCCGCTCAGTGCCTCAGTTTCCCCTCCCACCCTTTGTCTATTCAGCCAGTGAGCTCCTTGGGGCAGCGCCTGGCACACCAGGGCCCAGTCTCTTAGGTCCTCCTCGAGCAGAAATAATCCCAGGAAAGGGCCCCGTTCAGCGAAACAAGAACCAGCGGCTGGAAGTCGAGGCTGGACAAATTCAGACTGGAAATTGGGAGGCGGCTCAACTGCCGCATCGGCTTCCCCAGGACGTGGGTGGAGATCTCCCAGGCCTGGTACTACGCGGGCTGGATCACAACGGGCCTGTCCAGCCCAGAACGCTCGGCGTACTCCCCCGCCGCGGCGGGTGGGCGATCTGGCAGCTCCGGCTCCTGGCGAGCACCGGGCCCGGCTGCATTGCACGGCTGCTGAGTGATACATGGCAGCCAGCGCCTCCTGTCAGCGCCTGACAGGCAGAAGATAAACAGCCCCCTGTTAAATCTCACTTAATGCTGATGTTTATAAATTTATTCGGCTTGTGTTTACTGAGTCGAGAGAATGCGGCTAATAACATAACGTGCTTCATCTCACAGGGCCCTGCTAATGAGAATGCAAAGTGCAGCTTAATTTTTTTTTCCCCATTTGCTATTTTATTTGGGGGTGGGGGTTTGTTGGGGATTTTAATCTGTTGTGAAGCTGCCGGCAACTTCTCCCTTCCGGCAGAGCCCCAGGTACCCGGTTAGCCTGGCAGAGCCTGTGCTGGGGCGGGGGTGGCTTGCACCCGCTGAGCAGGGTGGGGTTTGATGAGTCTATGGATGCATTGGAGAAAGGGTGTGGGGAGGGATGACTTCTTGATGCACTGGGGGGGCTCTCAGATAAGGAGTCGGTCTGGATTCCTGGGGGAGGGGCAGTCTGGGCTGGTGGGCAGAGCACCAGGCTGGGACTCAGGAGAACCAGGATTTTATTCCTGGGTGACCATATGCAAATCCCTCCTGCTGTGTGCCTCAGTTTCCCCTCCTGCTCTGTGTCTGTCTTGGCTTTGTAGAGGGTGAGCTTTGGGGGTGGGGAGCAGGGACTGTCTCTGTCCATGTGTCTGCAGCACCTTGGCCTTAGTGGGGACTGCTTGCTCCCTGGCCTGGGGCATCTCAGCTGGGGGGCCTGACATCTGGGCTGTGGCTCCAGAGCAGGGCTTGTCCCCTCCCAAGGATTCAACACTTGCCTTGTTCCGAGAGCATTGATTCTTCTGCCCATGAAAGTGTGGGGAGCCCAGGGCTGTGGGTTGGGAGTGAGGCGCACTGGCAGAAGTGGGGGGGGAGCCTGGGGCTGGGACAGTAGGGGGCTGTGGGTTGGGTCAGCCAGGGTTTGGCTTTGAAAACATGGCCCAACCAGACTTGTGGAAGGAAAGAGCTAGGAGCCAGGACTCCTGGGTTCTCTCTTCAGCTCTGTAGTGGTTAGAGCAGGGGGCTGGGTTCTGTGCCTGCCATCATGGCTCTGTGCCTCCCTTTTCCCAATCTATGAAGTTGGGAGGATGGGGCTGTGAGGCTGGGACGAAGGGGTGATGTTAGTAAAACCCTTGGGGATCTGGGGACATCACTATAAAATGGCACATAAGCCTCTCTTGAAACTGGACTAGAACCCAGGAGCCTGGGCTCCCAGCCCCCCTGCTCTAACCCACTAGGCCCCATTCCTCTCCCAGAGCTGAGGAGAGAACCCAGGCGTCCTGGCTCCTCAGTCAGCCATGCTGCCTTCCTTTCCAGGCAGGCCGCTTTGCTCCGCCCTGGCTGGGGCTAGCTGTCCTGCATGCTGGGAATCCCCAGGCTCTGCCCAGCCCCTCTCTGCTGGGCTGCCAGCGTGTGTGCCCCTTGCTCTTTGGGGAGGGAGCTGAGCTGGGGGGGGTCCAGCCTCCCCTTTGTTTTCCCGTCCCCTCCCACTTCCTCTGCCCAGCTGCCCCCTGCGACCTTTCCCCACCCCCAGGATGTCCCTCAAAGGCCTGGGGGCTGGTTAATGGCCGGGCTGCGGGGCGCTCACAAAGCCGCCTGGAGCCTTTGTGCGGCCAACAATGGCCAGCGCTTCAGCCATGGCACCGCTGCGCTGCTGTCTGGCAGCCAGCGTTGCCGTGGCGAAGAGGGGAGGGGGCTGCTCCCATCCCTCCTGGGGCTAGCGAGTCCCAGGCAGGTTGGGGCATTCCCTGGCACAGAGCTGGGCCCTGCGCGGCACGAGGAGGCTGGGCATGGAAATGGCACCAGGAGAGGTCCCCTACAGAGAGACTCTTATAGATAGAGGATCCCCTAAAGGGAGACTCACAGAGGGATCCTCTGTAGATGGATTCATCTATAGAGAGAGCTTATAGAGATCCACAATCAATTATCTACCTAGATTCCCTGGTAGATAGCTAGATTCCCTGGTAGATAGCTCCTCCTCGAAAAAAATACCTAGATCAACAGCTGCTCCCCTAGAGATAGCAAGCACCTGTAGGGGGGGGATCCTTTATCCCTTGCAGGATTCCCCACCCCAGGAGGTGGTTTCCAGAAGGCTCTCCTCAGTATCTGTTACCGAAACCCTGGCAGAAGGAGCAGGGCGGAAGGGAGAAGAGTGTGAACGAACTCAGGAGTCCGGGCACCCCAATCGACTCAGTGGGCACAGTGGCACTCAAGCCACCCTCCACCGGGGCTACCTCCCAGCCCCACCCTGGGGTGCCATCTGCCCCCCACACACACACACACACACAGAGCGGGTGAGGGAGCTCAGGCCCAGAGCCTTGCCAGGAAGAGCTCATGGCCAAGCTCTGTGGAGGGGACATGCTACGAGGAGCGGAGGGTATGGTTCTGTGGGGAGCAGAGGTCATTGGGGTGGGGAGAGATAAGAGGGGGGTGGGCATTGGGGGTGACATTGAAGTTTGTGGGCTGTGGGGCACTGTGGAGTGTTGTTCACACCGCTGCAGATGCCTCAGTGGAGGTGGCTCTCAGGCCTCCCAGCGCTGCTGGAGCTAGCAGAGCGTTGCCAGCAGATCGAGGGATGTGATCATCCCCCTCTATTCGGCATTGGTGAGGCCTCATCTGGAGTACTGTGTCCAGTTTTGGGCCCCACACTACAAGTAGGATGTGGAAAAATTGGAAAGAGTCCAGCGGAGGGCAACAAAAATGATTAGGGGGCTGGAGCACATGACTTACGAGGAGAGGCTGAGGGAACTGGGATTATTTAGTCTGCAGAAGAGAAGAATGAGGGGGGATTTGATAGCTGCTTTCAACTACCTGAAAGGGGGTTCCAAAGAGGATGGATCTAGACTGTTCTCAGTGGTGGCAGATGACAGAACAAGGAATAATGGTCTCAAGTTGCAGTGGGGGAGGTTTAGGTTGGATATCAGGAAACACTATTTCACTAGGAGAGTGGTGAAGCACTGGAATGGGTTACCTAGGGAGGAGGTGGAATCTCCTTCCTTAGAGGTTTTTAAGGCCGGGCTTCACAAAGCCCTGGCTGGGATGATTTAGTTGGGGTTGGTCTTGCTTTGAGCAGGGGGTTGGACTAGATACCTCCTGAGGTCCCTTCCAACCCTGATAGTCTATGATTCTATGAGTAGTAGGTTGTTCTCTTGAGGTGGCCCAGACACACACCTTACAAGCGTGTTACAGCCCCCCCCCCCCCACACACACAATGGGGTGCTTCTCCCAAGTGTCTGAGCCCCTCAGGTGTTCAAATCCCAGTTCATAACCACCCCCACCTAAGCCCTGCATATGGGTCACACAGGCCCTCCACCCCCAAACCATAGGCCTCATCCCCTGGATCTGAAGGGGTAACTCCAGTAGCTAGAAGCAGTAGTAGGCTGTTATCCAGTGCATGGACCCGCCCCCAGAGGATGGTGTGACACATGCATTCTGCCGGAGGGGGGGTTACACCCAGTGAGCGCAAGACGCATGGGCCAGCTCCCCAGCGGCTGGAAATTCATGTCATCTTATGGCAGGCGCAGACAGCTCGTGCCCTCGTGTCCCGGGAGCATCCTGTCACCCCCGAGCCCGGCTGCCCTGGGTGCAAAGCAGGAGTGGTTCTGCTGGGCTGTGGGAGAGCCCTGGACCGGAGGGGGGGGTCCCCTGCCCCCCACCACATAGGCTCCTTACCCCCCTGCTCCCACCCCTAGCCTGCTCTCACTGCCCTCCTCCCCCTACCTGAGCACCTCCACCCCATACAGACTCTATCCCCTTGACACCCCGTGTGCCCCGGAGGAACCCTGACAGGGACCCTGATTCCAAGCTCCGCCCCCACATCCCCAACAGCAAGGCAGCCCCCTGCCATGGAGCCTGGAGAGCGCCCCCCCGCCACACACACCCCATACTTGGGGGGGGACATTCGCTGCTGTTAAATCCTCCCCCCACCCGGGAGTCTCTTAATTTTGCTCGTTTATCTTAAAGGCCTGGTTGAGCGCGGGGAGCGGCTGGGGGGGGGGAATCTTGGCAGAGAGGAACCTCCCCCCTGCCCCCGTTCCCCTCCCAAAGGAGCCATCCAGGCCCGGCGCAGGCTCATTCCCCACAAATAGTTTGTCAGAAACATCAGGGCAAGTAATAAATCATACGTGGGAGAGCAAGGGAGTGAGACGGGCAAGAACACGGCGCATGGGGGGGGGATGAGGGGTGGGCATGGGGAGTGGGGGGGATGGGAGGGGGTGGGAATGGTGGGTGGGGGAGATGGGAAGGGGTGGGCATGGGGTGGGGGCAGATGGGGTGAGCATGGGGGTGGGGGAGAAGGGAGGGAATGGGAATGGTGGGTGGGGGAGATGGGAGGGGGTGAGCATGGGAGTGGGGGAGAAGGGAGGGGATGGGAATGGTGGGTGGCGGAGATGGGAGCAGGTGGGCATGGGGGTGGGGGAGATGGGAGGGGGTGGGAATGGTGGGTGGGGGCAGATGGAAGGGGTGAGCATGGGGTGGGGGAGAAAGGAGGAGGTGGGAATGGTGGGTGGGGGAGATGGGGATGAGCATGGGGATGGGGGAGATGAGAGGGGTGTCACAGAGGAGGCCGTGGGGCTGTCTACACTGCAGTGCCAGCAGATGTTCTGAGCATGGTGGAACTGGACTTGGCTTTGGACTGGCTCAGCCCCCCGCTGCAAACCCGGGCGAGTGTTGCCGGGCTGGAGTGGGGGAGCTGAAGAGGAGAGAGGAGCTGGGGGAGACCGACTGGGGAGGGGGAGCTGGCATGCGGAGCAGGAGTCAGGAGGCCTGGGTTCTATGCCTGGCCTAGGGAGTGTGCCGTAGTGGTTAGAGCTGGAGAGGAATCAGGACTCCTGGGTTCTCTCAGCCTCTGAGCGGGAACATGGAGATGGCCAGAGGGGATCATGGCCCGTCTAGCCCAGGCTCCTGTCTGGGACCCTGGCAGAGGGAGGTGGCAGAACCTGGCAGTGGCTGCTGTGGGGTACCCTGTCCCTGGGAAGGTCCCGCCCTGTTCTCTGGCTTAAATCCTGAAGCTGGAGGTTTAATCGCCCTTTCTGAATTAACGCTGGAGATTCGGCCAATCCCACTCTGAGTCTTGCTAATTTCTTGGCCTAGAGGGTTTCCTGTGGCAGGGAGTTCCAATGTCTGATCACACCTTGTGTGGGAAAATGCTTCTTTTTAGCGGGTTTGAACTTGCCATGTTTTAAAAAAAGTCATGGGGTCTCCTTGTTAGAATAGGATGGGCTGGGAGTCAAGACACCTGGGTTCTATCTCCAGCTCTGGCTTGCACTGTGATTTTTTACTTCCCTTCCCTATGCCTCAGTTTCCCCTGGTGTAATGCACCCACTCCGAGATCTGTGGATGGAGAGAGCTATTTAATGGTGAGGATTTGTTATTAACAAGCTCCAAGGAGAGTAGCCCTGGGGCAGCTGTGTATGTGGGAGCGATCTCTGTTCCCCCTGGCCCCGGAGTGTCCCCCCCGACCCAGCGAACACCACCTCAACATTAGCCCAGCCTTTACTTCCATTCCAGTTCTCGGCTGGCTCTTCCAAGCTGCTCCTGGAGCCTCATTAATGACCCTGAGCCTGGGCCCCTGATGGTACAGGATCCCTCCCTGCACCTCCCAGAGCACAAGCCTCATTGGGGCCCATAGCTCCGCCCCGGAGGGTCCCCCTTGCTGATGGCGGCACTGGAGGGTGCTCCCATGGGGTGAGGCACGGCTGGGCTGGCAGCGGGGGTGACACAGGTGGGTAGGGTGACCAGACAGCAAGTGTGAAAAATTGGGATGGGGATGGGGGGTAATAGGAGCCTATATAAGAAAAAAACCCAAATATCAGGACTGTCCCTATAAAATCGGGACATCTGGTCACCCTACAGGTGGGCCAAGGTGTTCTCCCTTTTGCCACACTCCAGCTGTGGGTCCCTGCTCATGCCCTAGGCCAGCTGGGAGTGGCTCTCAGGCTGCCGTCCCACCATGTGGGCCACATGCCTGCAGTGGCTCGTAGGAGTCCAGATTGGGCCAGTGGGGCTGTTTCCCGGCCTGACACTCAGGCTGGCCGAGCAGAGGTGACTGGGTGTCTCTGCAGAGGCTACTGGACACAGACGGACCCTGGACTGCACTTGGGCGCTCCTGCTCCCGGCCTGCACTGCCCAGTGTCACCACCTGCAGGCTCCCTACAGCCCAGCCTGGCCCCCTGGGAGAGGCCGTGTCAGAGGCTGGGCCCTACACACGGGGGCCATCGCTGCTCCCACATGGCACGAGGGGGCACTGTGCTGTGGATGGCCATAGCTAGAGACGCTCATTCCTAGCCCCAGCATGAGGCTGGCACTTGGGCTGGGACAGGTTAGATTCACTTGCCCATCGTTTGGAACCCCAGGAATCACAGCTGCTGTGCGTAGGACCAGGGCAATCACTGAGGGCTTTGGCCAGGCTGGCTGGGAGGCTGCAGGGGGCCTAGTGGACAGAGCACAGGGCTGGGCTCTGGGGCTGTCTCCCCCAGATCACCCCCCAGCCTCAGTTTCCCTAGCTGTGCAGCAGGGGCTGCGAGGGCTAGTGCTGAGGAGGTGGGTGGCCGGATGCCCACGGCTCCCATGCCAGGCAATGCTCACCCCCCCCCCCACACACACACACTGTCAAGGCAGAGAGGGGACGAGACGGATACCGTGCTCTGTCGCTGGGACTGGTTGGCATACGGCACTGCCGGGCAGCCCAGCATCAGCCCCACCGGCCTCAGTACCTGGTGATCTCATTTCCAGCACCTTAGCCCCACAGTCATTATGCAAATGAGGGGGGAGGGGCACGGTGCTCTTAGCCTAGAGGTTAGGGTCTTGCCCTATCTCCTCTGGGGCTGGGAGAGCTGCCTGTAGCCACTCGAGATGCCCCCACCCAATCCTGCCCCTCGCTGCAGCCCGGAGTCAGAGGCATAGGGACCACTGAGCCCTGGGCTGGGAGTCAAGAGATGGGTCTATGGCTGGGGCTGCGCCGCGGGTGCTCTGGGCAAGCCCCCTCACTGCCCCATGACTCCGTTTCCCCTCCCACCCTGTGCCCAGTTCGATGGAAGCACTTTGGGCAGCTCTGATCTCAGCAGGGTCCTCCAGCTACTACCATAATGTACCCGATAGTGACCCACCCTGTTGTTCATTTCACACCAGGGCTTGATGGAAATCAGTCGCCACCAGCCTGAGCTGTTGCAGGGGAATCAGCAGCAACAGGCTCCAGATGGCATCCCAGCTGAGCAGCCAGCCAGTCTCCTCCCTGGCCTGCTCCTGGCTTGGCTAAACCAGCTGCCGAAACCTTTGCCACCCCCGCACCCTGCTGTACCTCCCCTCCCCTGCATGCCTGACTCTACTCCCCGCCCCGCTCAGCTGTACCCGCCCCCATTCCCGGCTGTACTCCCCCCATGCCTGGCTGTATCCCCTTGTGCCTGGCTGTAACCGAACCCCCGAGCCCAGCTGTACCCTCCTGTATCTGTCCCAGCCCAGGTGCCAGCCTCGTGCTGTGGCTAGAGGCTAGGAACAAGCGTCTCTAGCTATGGCCACCCTCCGCACAGCGCCCCCTTATGCCATGTGGGAGCAGCAATGGCCCCCATGTGTAGGGCCCAGCCTTTGACACGGCCTCTCCCGGGGGGCCAGGCTGGGTTGTAGGGAGTGCGCAGGTGGTGACACTGGGCAGTGCAGGCCGGGAGCAGGAGCGCCCGAGTGCACCCCAGGGTCCGTCTGTGTCCAGCAGCCTCCACAGAGAACTCCCAGATTGGTGACTGTCCCGCCCCGGCTCAGCTCAATGGCAGGGCCGGCTGTAGGCACCAGCAAAACAAGCAGGTGCTTGGGGCAGCACATTTGCAGGGGGCGGCATTCTGGCCATCCTTTTTTTTTTTTTTAAACTCACTTCCTCCCCTCTCGCAACTCTGCAGAAGCGGAGAACCCATGGGACCCTGGGAGCTGTAGTTCCTTGCCTAGCTCCCTGCCTATAGAGCCAGCCCTGGAGCAGGGAAAGAACTACATTTCCCAGCAATCCCTTGGCAGCTATCAAGAGGAAAGGGAGGGGGAGGGAGTGAGGTAGCTAAGCCATGCTGCAGCTTGCTGTGAATGGAGTGCTGGCTGCTAGAACGGGGTGGCACTGTGAGTGGGGGACAAGTGTGCCTAGGCCAAGGAGTAGAAGGCTTTGCCCCAGATACCCCCTTCAGAAGACTTCCCCAGACTGGATTAGGGATACTGGTGTGACCTCACCTTGCAGCCCCCAAAGAAGGAATTGGGTGGACTAAATGGACGGTGCACCTCTCTATCTGAAGCCTAGCAAGGGAGGTATGTGGATCCCACTAGAATTGAAAATGAAAAGTAAGGGAGGGGAGGCTCTGGAATTGGGCAGCTTTAGATACAGTACCAGGCACTTAGGAGGATTTCCACTTCTGAGCCATGGAAGCAGAAATTGACTTTTCCTTTCCAGATATAGCTAATATTCAGAAAGGGAATCTAGCACCTGCCTTCCAGATTTGAACACCCTCAAAATTCAGGAGTGCTCAAGCTCAATTTGGGCAGCTGTTACTTCATTTCTCCCAAATCAAATATACTGATCCACTGTAACTTGCTGTAGAAAAAGTAGGATAAAATTGAGCAAGAAATCCTTCCCAGTGATTTTTAGGACTAGAATTGCTATTTTCAACAGCCATTGCCTTTTTTTTTTAATAGTTTTATTTGTTTAAAAGGAAGACCGTGATATTGCATTGGCAAATTCCCCATAGAAACAAAGAGTGGAACAAAAGAATAATAAAGGCACCTCAACTTTTCCTCATTTATGTAGGACAGTCTTATAATATGCATCCAGATATCCTCCAATCACACAAGCTGAAAATTGTTCCACTTTACTGCAGTTCTGTAACCATATGGGAACCAATCCTGTCTGTGTTCTGTGCACATCCAAAATTCCTGCTGAATGACCCGCCCTGGGAGCGAGTTACCAGTGACCCAGGGCTGGGGCAGCAGGAGGATGCAGGTTGGGGGGAGAGCCCAGGGTTGGGGCAGCAAGGAGTGGGGCGGGGGGGAGGAGCCCAGGGCTGGGGTGGGGGGCAGCCAAAATTTTTTTTGCTTGGGGCGGCAAAAAACCTAGAGCCGGCCCTGCTCAATGGGGCCAGCTCCCAGCACCGGCCATGGGCGTGTGAACCTGGCCGAGCTGCACATTATACGAATACCCAGCACACGCCCCCCGTTTCCTCCCTGCACCAATGGACCAGATACCTGCTAGCACCACAGCCATACAGCCAGCCCAGAGAACAGGAGAGACGGCCCAGGGCTGGAATTCACCCATGGCCCCCACAGCAACGGCTAGGCCCTGATCCTCTCCTCGCCCAGCCCTGGGGGCCCGATTCTCCCATCCCTTGCACCTCACCACTGTGGTTTTCCAAACCCCCAAAGGATCCAGGACCCAACTCCCATTAATATCAGTGGTGCTGAGGGGCCCTTTCTGGCAGCTCTCCCCCCTCCCCACAGAGTGCCAATGAGCTCACGAGGCAGCGGGCAGGATCGGGCTCCTCGATGCTTTCCAACGTCTTCAGCCCATTCACTGTGACGGGAACAGGCTGGTCCAGCGCCCAGGCAGCCAGCCAGGGCAGTGCAGGGAAATGCTGAGCAACTTCCTGGGCTGCCACAGCTCTGCCTGTGCCCCTCACTCCTGGCCTGCAGCCCCTGCTAGCCCAGCCCTGGCTCCTCCCCACTCCCAGCTCTGCCAGTGCCCCTCAGTCCCGACCCACAGCCCCCTGCTAGCCCAACCCTGGGCTCCTCCCCCCACAGCTCT